>NW_022146698.1:1676977-2058060 GCF_002938485.1 Sitophilus oryzae | reverse complement strand
AAACAAGCTATGACCGATAGCGGCTCCAATTTCGTTCAGTTTGCGCAATTAGTGACGGGCGATGTTCATCGAAGTTCTGACAGAATGGTTCAATACTCATTAATGCAAATTACATTATAAATTTTTCATTGTCGATATCGAAAGTTAAGTTGATCATATGATATATTTACCTTGTTTACACATGATTTGCACACGTGGACATCGGTACACGTACCACGTTTTTTTGCGGTACTGTTTTTACCGGTACATTTTTTTACAGACGACGCCATCTATTACGCACCTTTTAATAACAATTTTGAAAATAGTATTCTGGCATTTTGCTAGGTGGCGTCTGAAATGAAGGCGCGCATTGGCCTATTTCAGTCCCCCGCCCCGTTCGTGACGAATATTGAAATAAATACAAATATAATATAATAATCATACACTATTCTCCACCGAATCTCCCCTATTTCCTTTTTAAGAAAAAAATTGTGGCTCTGAAAAAAAGAACCGAAAAGAATCGGTTTTACTTCTTGAGCTAGTACCTCCGCCGAGACCGTTTTTGTCTGAGCCCTTTTGCTTTTGGTGGCATTTCCACTTCATCTATTAACTGCCCATCTGCGCACCTCCTCCTTTTGCCCACTGGAGGAAGAGATGGTTCTAGAGGCGGAGGAGGCGGCGGCAATGTTCCTCGTACTGGCCGACCTTCTCCACAAGCTTCATAACTACCAAGCTTGTGTAGAAGGTACTTATCTGGTGATGCTCGCTTCTCTCTTACGGGAGATCTGCCGCACTTCCGTCGCCACCACCGTCCCCGGAACCACCACTTCCTCCTTAATGGCAGTTCCGGTATTGTCGGGTATTCCGAACTTTTCCATAATTGCCTAAAGCGCATCTCTGTTCACAGAGTCGAAGGCTTTTGTTAGATCAATGAATGCAACATAAAGTTTAGACTGTTGCTCTTTTACTTTTTCCTGTAGTTGGCGGATGGAAAATATGGAATCGACGGTGCCGCGGTTGGTACGAAAACCCGTTTGCGATTCTGGAAGGATTTTTTCTATATATGGGTGCAGGCAGTTTGACATAATTTTTGTAAGAATTTTTCCTCTGATACCCAATAGTGAAATTCCCCGGTAATTTCTTAATCCCCGGCTTCTGAGTAAACATCGGCATCTGAATCTGCCTCCACATTACCCTCTTCTTCATCTTGAATTAAATCCACAAAGTTTTCAGACTGTTCTAAAAGCGGAAATGGTCTGGGATTATACATATATTTGCCATTTTCATATAGATTTAAGCACATTAAACTAGATTGAATAGCAACCAGCTTTTGAACTTTATCCTGTGTCAATCTATTTCTTTTGTTAGTATGTATAAGACCATATA
This sequence comes from Sitophilus oryzae, assembly GCF_002938485.1. Classification (NCBI taxonomy): domain Eukaryota; kingdom Metazoa; phylum Arthropoda; class Insecta; order Coleoptera; family Curculionidae; genus Sitophilus; species Sitophilus oryzae. The sequence continues at coordinate 2,056,695 of NW_022146698.1, read as the reverse complement.
AGGACCAATTTCTTTCTGAAAAGGCAGAGGATGGAGACTCATTTAAAATCAGGGAGGCAATTTTCATAAGCGGCTGTGATGTACACAAACCTTTTCATCATATAACTGGATGAGTACCATAGTTCGTATACCGACGTTCATAGGGGAATCCTAGCGCGGACCAATTGTGCAGACGGGGGATTTCCAGTGTCGTAGGATACGTAGGGTGTATTTTTCATCAAAATTTTATTAAAATTACTTTTTATGAAATAAGTTTTTATGAGGTTTATATGGGCTAATTTCCTTACCAGACTATTCTACACCTATTTTTAACACAATTTCAATTTTTCGATTTTTTTCCGTTTTTCCGGAAAAAACCCGTTTTTTTTCTATGAATCAATTTTTCCGGAAAGTTTAAATCACTAGTCCTGAGGTACCTCTCCGCTTTCCCATATGACATCGAAGAGAGTCTCAAGATGACCAATAAGTTCTTTACTTGCACACTTATAGATTTCCACCGGAATCGCGTCACAGCTAGCTGATTTGTTGTTTTTAATCTGTTTTATGGAGGTCTTTATTTCCTGTTCTGTTATTGGAATGTCTAATACATCGAGGCTACTGAGGCTACTTACTGAGGTATTGTGTTTAGTGCTTCCATATTGGGGTTGTTTTCTTGGTTAATGATATGGCTGTAATGGCTCTTTCCAGCGATTTCTAATTTGTTCTTCCTCTTTTAGAATTTCGCTATTTTGTGCCATGATTGGACAGCTTACCTTCTTGGTTGGACCGTATACTTCTTTTACAGCCTCGAAGAATTTACGATAATCGTGATGCGTGGCGTACTCTTGAATCTGATTCGCTTTGTGTGACCACCAGTTATCATTTAGTTGGCGCAGTTCTCTTCGAAGCGTGTTGTTGGCTGCCTTAAAGTTGTTTACCAGTCTTGGATTCTGTGGATTTGCAGTGACTGCTTGATGTGCTCTATGCTTTTGTTCCAACAAAGCCTGTATATGCGGTTGATTCTCATTAAACTAGTCTGGTTGTTTCTTTTTGTTCGACTTCCCCAGTACTGCTTCCCTGGTTTTATCAATCGCATTCCTTAATTGTGTCCAGTCTTGTTCAGCTTCCAAGATTGAGATTGAAGTTATCGGTGGAAGTGATTCTTTGGTAGCTTCTCGGAGGGCGTCGGCGGTATTGTTGTTCTCTAGACCCCGTACGTTCAATCTGGTCATGTTGACACTGACTGGTCAAATCACAATAGCGCTTAGAAAACGATCAGTAACTGAATACCATCCTAAAGTTGGGGTATATAAATCATTTGTAGATGATCCAGTTTTATGACATTTTAACACCTTGTTATGCTCTAGGGTGTAAGCATTCCTAATACTTCGAATTTTGGCCGTTGCGGAATTTACATGAAAGTTGCTGAGAGAATCAGACATGACACCAACAATTCTTCTTAAGGCTTTATCCCTTTTATTTTGGTCCTTATAGATAGTCCCTATTGTATCATCTGCGATAATAGTATTTAGTACCTGTACCAAAATATCAAAAAGTAAATGTATTGCATACTTTAAATAAATATTAAAATTTCTATTTGTTTTTTATCCACCCTGTATATAACAAAAGGCAGGTTTGACTTTGACGTTTGACAGATGACAGGTTTGACGTTTGACATTTGACGTTTGACAGATGACAAGTTTGACGTTTGACAGGTGACAGGTGATAAGTTTGACGTTTGACGTTTGGCAGGTGACAGGTGACGTTTGACAGGTGATAGGTGAAAGGTTTGACATTTGACAGGGGACAGGTGACAGGTTTGACGTTTGACAGATGTCGGGACAGTATTATCTATTCGCTAATGTTCAAAACTTTTCTTACTATTCTGCAGGTCTCTAATATTACCGATTTTTGGAGTAACTCAGTAAGTAAAAATTGTAAAAATAAACACAAGTATGGTTCAATAATTGGTATGACCTCCTCGACTCGTGACAACTTCTCGGCACCGCCTGGGCATGCTCAGAATAAGGTTGGCGATGTCCTGTTGGGGTATCTCATTCCAAGCCTCGGGAAGCGTTAAAAAATTCTTCTCTTTTCTCGGAGTCTTTCCATATGAAGAAGCCTTCTGCCAAGCATGTCCCACATGTGCTCGATGGGGTTTAGGTCTGGGGACTGTGCTGGCCAACACATCAATATTGCTGTTCTCCAAAAATTCCGTTGCAATCATGGAAGTATGGGGTCTGGCATTATCATGCATGTAAACAAAGTTGGGACCAATCATTGCTGCATATGGAACAACAACTGGTGCCAGTATCTGATCCACGTAAAATGAGGTCGGTCCTTCCCCCGATACTGATTCCTCCCCAGACCATAACTGTCCCCCCTCGAAAAGAGTGCGCTTTGCATTGTTAGGCTCTGTCCACACGCGAACTCTTCTATCAGGATAAATTCCAAACCGGGATTCATCACTAAAAAGCACTCTTGCCCAATTTTCATTTTGCCACAAAGAATGTTCCTGTGCCCACAAAAGTCGGAGTCCTCGATTGCCCCATGATAATGGTTGAACTCTCAAAGGTCGATGACTACGTAGGTTGTTTTCATGCAAGCGACTACGCACAGTATCGACCGAAACTTCAGCATTATGTACTTGCTTGAGCATAATTTGCAGTTCTGGTGCCGTCACAGTTAGGGCGCCTTCGAGCATTAAGTTGCAAAAAACGGTCCTGTATAGGGGTTGTAATACGAGCGCAACCCCGGTGCCTTTCCCTCACATCTCCGTCTTCTCGATATCGTGCATAAAGTCTTGAAAATACGCTTTGAGTAGTGCCCATTTCGACGGCAACCTGAGTTTGCGTCATGCCACCATCCAAAAGGCCTACGACACTTATCATTTCTTCTCTAGTCTAATCTCTTCACTCCATAGGTAACCACAGCTAATACTGATTTGCACGAATAAAATTAAAAGCAAGCAATGCATTTTTGTAGGGAGAATTAAAATAAAACTATCGACGAAGGAATGTTTTGTTTATTTATTGGAAATTACACTAAGTGAAAAAAGGTAAAGTCGATTATAAACAGTCTAAAATGATGATAAAATAGTAGTATTTTTATATGCAAAGGAAATAATTGACCCGTTACTACATTCGTCAAATATTTCAGCCAAGGACTAAATTATCCTTAGACATTGCGGTTGTGTGTATTATAACTATTAATGTTTTTTAATTTCTTACAAACAAAAGTCAAGTTTACGATTACGTACACAAATGATACATACATATACAATAGGAGATATGGATATAAAAAAATTCCAAGCACCTTGTGTTATTGTTTGCCCTATCTCAACTCCTGAAAATAATAACAGAAAGTTATGTCTTGGCGGTCTAATTGGCACATTAATATACTATATAACGGGAACTCAGGTTCACAAGGTTCCGTTACAAATAGGTTCCAGCAAGCTCAGTAAATAATTAAATAAAATATATGCACAGAACAAGAGATATCAAAAGGGAGGTGTATAGAAAAAGTGTACTGATTGAAAAGTCTAAAATGTACTGGATTCGTTTAATAAATACTAAATTTAAAGTTAAAACAAATTGTCAAGATCTATTATAAAATGTAGCAAATATTTAAATACGAAATAATGAAATATATACAGGGTGTTCCATTAAGGGAGGTCACCGGCCATATCTCGGAAACTACTGGGTATAGGAAGTCAGGAAAAAAATTCTTAAGACTAAAATGACCATGAGAAAATCCTGGAAATTATTTTTAGGTTCCGCATTTTACCGCAAGAGGCGCAATTGGTAGGGTGAATAACAAAATTCAAGTTTTCTTGAAAATTCTCATATTGAGCTATAACTTTAATAACAGCATTAGAAAACCTGAAAAATTCCGCATAAATTCTGTCTGAGGCTCATTGGCGTACCGACCTTAATAAGGGTGGGGGAAGCTCTTGAACGTCTCAGTATTTAAAACTCTGTATCTTCTAAACGACTTATCCGATTTCAGCAAACTTAGGTTTGTTTGAAAGAGAAATGTAAGCGTTTTCAAATACTCAATCCACTGCTACCCAATAGTTACAAATTAAATTGCTAGAGGGCGCAATTTCCAATAATAACAGTTTTTTTTGATTTTGTAACGAAAAATTTAAATCATACGGTATAATTTTGATGTCATATTCGGAAAGTAGATTAAATTTTGCAACAAAAAACGTTTAGACCGCAATTCGATATCTTCATTCGTTTCAGAATTATTGCCGGAAGAATACTTTATAACGCTTTAATTTGAAGAAATGGTTGTTTTCATAGTTTCGTAAGGTTAAACTTTGAATTGATAACAATTAGTTTTCATTTGTCATATTCCGTGCCTCCCTTCGCACTTTACCTAGGCTTAGGACTAGTCCAAATCATGTAAAAGGCAAAATTTGGAGCGTGCTTAAAGGCCAACGGGCCACAACAAAACAACAATAATACCAGTATTAAAGTTTTTAAGGAAGCAATAGAAAGACTATTATAAATGTTCAAAATGACCACCATTTTGCAACATACAACTATTAATATTTGTCCTAGATTTGTAAACAGCTGTTTCAATTTCAGCTCGTGAAATCGAATTTACAGCGTTTGTAATTCGTCCAATCATGTCGTCCCGTGTGGTTGGTCGTATTTTATAAACAATGTCTTTTATTCGGCCCCACAAGTAAAAATCTAACACAGTTAAATCCGGGGACCTTGGTGGCCACTGAAACAAACTACCCCTACCTATCCAGCGATTCGGGTACTTAACATTTAAAAAGTCACGGACCCTTTGTGAAAAGTGCGCAGGGCAGCCGTCATGTTGATACCACATGGATAATCTTAAGTCAATGGGAACATCTTCCAAAAGGATAGGTAAGTCATTTCTTAAAAAGTTTAAATATGATTCACCATTTAGATGATCATCAAAAATAAATGGTCCGATAATTCTATGCTCTAAAACACCGCACCACACGTTTACACTCCACCTATTTTGGTGATCCACTTCGCGCATCCAATGCGGATTAGTTTGTGACCAATAATGCATATTGTGCAAATTGACCCTGCCACAGCTACTAAAACTGGCTTCATCAGTCCATAAAACCAAGGAGAGGAATTGATGATTTTCATTGCACATCTCGCTTAACCAGTGACAATAGTTGAGCCGCCTGTCATAATCATCTTCTGATAGAGCCTGGTGTAACACCACATGGTAAGGATGTAGTTTAAAGTCTTTTAAAATACGGAATACCGTAGTGCGACTTATTCCTAGGTCTAAGGAAATTTCCATTGTGCTTACATTCGGATTCGCTTCCACGTATGCAAGAACGTTTATGATATTGTCTTCATTCCTTATCGGACGTCTTCTAACAGGAACTGAAATGGGTCGTACACTTCCTGTCTGCCTTAAACGTATCGCTAGTTGTCGAAAAGCTCTTCTGCCATAGTGCCTTCGTTCGGGATATCTGGCAGCATATTCACGTGCTGCGATACAAGCATTTTCGAAACACTGAAAGTACACGGCAAGCATGTCGTAGGCCTCGGCATTAGTGTAAGACATTTTTAAGGGATGTAGAACACACTTTGAAAAATAGATTACAAGAAATTTTAAATGAATCAATGACGAATTTTCCTCAACGTCAAAACTAAAGCAGTTGACAGCTACCTATTCCACTTTATTAATCTCCATGGAAACCCACAAATTGTTTTCCACAGCTATCTAGATCAAATAATACTTTTTAAGACAGCATAAGAATCAGGCTTTATTAGAAGATTTTAATGGGTGTTTTTAATTATAAAGTGGTCCTGTGCCACTAAACAGAGTGAGAAACCTCAACAACCATAAAATTAGACAAAAAATTTCATGAAATGCTTTACCTACCACGAAACTATGAAAACAAGCATTTTTTTTTAAATTAAAGCGTTATAAAGTATTCTTCCGGCAATAATTCTGAAACGAATGAAGATATCGAATTGCGGTCTAAACGTTTTTTGTTGCAAATTTAATCTACTTTCCGAATATGACATCAAAATTATACCGTATGATTTAAATTTTCGTGACAAAATAAAAAAAAAACTATTATTGGAAATTGCGCCCTCTAGCAATTTAATTTGTAACTATTTGGTAGCAGTGGATTGGGTATTTGAAAACGTACATTTCTCTTTCAAACAAGCCTAAGTTTGTTGAAATCGGATAAGTCGTTTAGAAGATACAGAGTTTTAAATACTGAGACATTCAAGAGCCTCCCCCACCCTTATTAAGGTCGGTACGCCAATGAGCCTCAGAGAGAATTTATGCGGAATTTTTCAGGCTTTCTAACGATGTTATTAAAGTTATAGCTCAATATGAGAATTTTCGAGAAAACTTGAATTGTATTATTCACCCTACCAATTGCGCCTCTTGCGGTAAAATGCGGAACTTAAAAATAATTTCCAGGATTTTCTCATGGTCATTTTAGTCTTAAGAATTTTTTTCCTGACTTCCTATACCCAGTAGTTTCCGAGATATGGCCGGTGACCTCCTCCTTAATGGAACACTGTATATATATATATATATATATATATATATATATATATATATATATATATATATATATATATATATATATATATATATATATATATATATAGATATATATATATATATATATATATATATATATATATATATATATATATATATATATATATATAATAAAGAGATGGGTAGTCTACGCGACTGACTAGTTCAGAAGAATATTCAAAAAGATGTCTTGAGATGTCTTCTACTCTGATTATGTAGAGGAATCTTTGGCTCTTTTAAAAAATATTTTGATTGACAATTCTTATCCAGAAAAAATCATTAATAGATTTTTGTTTCATACAGCTATAGTGAACAATAATAACCAGGGACCTACAGCACAACAACTACCTAATATCACTAATACTCCTCTTGAGCCTAACCGAGTGACAGAGGATCAAAATGGACAACTTGTCAGTTATTTCTCTTTACCTTATATAGATAATCTTACATATAAACTTGCAAACATTTTCAGACAATATAATAATATTAAAATTGCTAACAAACAAGTCAAGGCTCTCTCTAAACTCTATTCGAGAACTAAGACACCACTTCAGATAATGGAAACTTGGAATGTTGTGTACAGGTTGCAAGGTAGAGATTGCGATTTGTCTTATATAGGCCAAACTTCTAGAAACTTAAAAGGTCGTATCACATCTCATAAAAGTGATTGTAGAAGGGGCGTTTTGTCATGTGCATTGTCAGAACATGTTAACAATTTAGACCACAGGATAGACTGGGATGGTGCTGAGATTATGGATAGAGCTGACTCATTTTGTAAAAGAACCTTTCTTGAAATGGTTCACATAAATTCACAAGCTAACACCATGAATAAAAGAAGTGACACCCAGAGTCTTAGTGTCATTTACGGTTGCATTTTAGATTTGTACAGTGGCAACTATGGTTCATTGCGACAGGTGGCTACTCAAGGTTCTCAATAGTTATATTTTCATACTGTAATGTTAGTGGGGGTTTGATTGTTAATTTTTTTAAGATTTTATCGCTTTTGTATTTCACCATCGCTTAATGTCATTTGAATGTTAAGATATTATTTTACACTAAAATTTGTATTACAATTCTTTCTTTTTTGAGATCTTGTTTTTCTTTTCAATTCTAAAGTAATTTCTAGTCTGGTTCTATGTAAGGAAAAACTTTTTCTTTTTCTTAAATTAATTTATCAAGTTGTCTAATGCCTGTTTTCTCAGTGTAGCATTGATGGTTTATTGCGCATGGTCGATCTCGCTGATGAAACGAACCAATGTGTCAAAATATTTCTAAGTAGTCACTTCTCTCTCACTCTTGTTATTATATGCATAAGTTTATCCTTTTTTTACTTGTCAAGAGTAACATATTTTACCTTTTTTGAAACTATGATGTTCGTTAGTGAACGATCGAGTGGTGCTAACAGAAACGCACTTTACTGTAAAGAAAATCTTTAAAATTAATTCGTTTCTTTTTGTCTTTTAAGTATTTATAATAAAAAATTAGATCGTTCATTAAGCAGAATTAATTGCTATTGTATTTTAAGATTTTGATATGCAATTTTGTGCTTTGACTCTATACTCACATACACGTTGTATTGTTTTTTATAAAGTTTTTGTAGTTAGTTTTCACGTGTATTTTAAAATTGATTTTCACTACTGCATTTGAGAAATGAGGATTCTTTTGATTGTTGAGCAATGTTGTAAACTTTACCATAATCCCACATTGGTGAGTTGCATTTTAAAATTTTTTTTACAAGAATAGAAATTGTATTTAATTACTATAATTGTAGAAGAGTCCTGAAGAAGAGAACACCTGAATTCTCGAAAGCTTGACTAAACAATAAAGGGTTTTTCCTTGAACTAACGGCCTTCTTATTAGACTGCATCCCCAAGACATCTTTTTCAACACATCGATACTAGTAAAAATGAACTATCCGTAAAATAGATTAAACCATGAATAGTATCACAAACCTTTCTTGAAATGGTTCACATAAATTCACAAGCTAACACCATGAATAAAAGAAGTGACACCCAGAGTCTTAGTGTCATTTACGGTTGCATTTTAGATTTGTACAGTGGCAACTATGGTTCATTGCGACAGGTGGCTACTCAAGGTTCTCAATAGTTATATTTTCATACTGTAATGTTAGTGGGGTTTGATTGTTAATTTTTTTTTTAAAGATTTTTATCGCTTTTTGTATTTCACCATCGCTTAATGTCATTTGAATGTTAAGATATTATTTTACACTAAAATTTGTATTACAATTCTTTCTTTTTTGAGATCTTGTTTTTCTTTTCAATTCTAAAGTAATTTCTAGTCTGGTTGTATGTAAGGAAAAACTTTTTCTTTTTTCTTAAATTAATTTATCAAGTTGTCTAATGCCTGTTTTCTTAGTGTAGCATTGATGGTTTATTGCGCATGGTCGATCTCGCTGATGAAACGAACCAATGTGTCAAAATATTTCTAAGTAGTCACTTCTCTCTCACTCTTGTTATTATATGCATAAGTTTATCCTTTTTTACTTGTCAAGAGTAACATATTTTACCTTTTTTGAAACTATGATGTTCGTTAGTGAACGATCGGCGGTGCTAACAGAAACGCACTTTACTGTAAAGAAAATCTTTAAAATTAATTCGTTTCTTTTGTCTTTTAAGTATTTATAATAAAAAAATTAGATTGTTCATTAAGCAGAATTAATTGCTATTGTATTTTAAGATTTTTGATATGCAATTTTTGTGCTTTGACTCTATACTCACATACACGTTGTATTGTTTTTTATAAAGTTTTTGTAGTTAGTTTTCACGTGTATTTTAAAATTGATTTTCACTACTGCATTTGAGAAATGAGGATTCTTTTGATTGTTGAGCAATGTTGTAAACTTTACCATAATCCCACATTGGTGAGTTGCATTTTAAAATTTTTTTACAAGAATAGAAATTGTATTTAATTACTATAATTGTAGAAGAGTCCTGAAGAAGAGAACACCTGAATTCTCGAAAGCTTGACTAAACAATAAAGGGTTTTTGCTTGAACTAACGGCCTTCTTATTAGACTGCATCCCCAAGACATTTTTTTCAACGCATCGATACTAGTAAAAATGAACTATCCGTAAAATAGATTAAACCATGAATAGTATCACAAAATATTGTTGTGACTAAACTGTGAACAACCCTGATGCGTATTTGTGATTATGATTAAATGACTATATAGAATAAAATGAAATTTAAATGTAAAATCCCCTGGTATACCAAGTTCACCTATGATCGTAGATTAAATGTAATAAATTTTAATCAATCATAAACGCAATAAAATAAGAGATGATCAAAGTCTTATCTGTTATCCAGTAGTCATTCCAGTCCATGAGAAAATCACAAAAAAAAAGTGTTTGATCTTCAGTGTCACAGTGGCATTCCTCGTCACAGCGGCATTCACGTCACAGTGGCATTCACGTCACAATAGCATTAGTTGCAGTACCAAATCCAGTAAAAAATAAAATCTTAAGCTAAATCATTCGACTCTAAAGAGTACAGCAAAGGAAAAGAACCCTAAAATATGATCTATTTTAGTGACATGTCCTGGTTTGGACATGGTAAAATACCTTTCCACCATGTGGACGTTCCAAAACAAAATGGCGTCGCCACACGTTACACCATGGAAAAGGGTTCTTGAAAAGTCCTCGTACTCATCTCGTACGACCATCACACACAGTCCGTGTTGTAAAATCCTGTCCTCTAAAATAAATAGTTGTACAAAAGAACATTATACAGCTGTACATGTCTCTTACCAACTGACGAATATATCCCTCTACAAGGCTTCTCTGGAATTCTGAACCACACATAGGCCAAAATCGCCCACAACTAGTGCCAAAACTGCACAACCAGTCTTCTCGACCCACAAAAGAATTCCAGACAACTCCAAAGAATCAATCCCAATTCGGAACGGCAAGGCAAGGCCAAAATAACGTCAATGGAGTTTTTATCAGTCAGTCAGGATCAGACATGCTGTTGCGTTTACCACGGCGGTTCGAAGCAGAAGAAAAAGGACGCGTGTTTGCAAAGTCCGCAAAAGACGCTGGACTCCAAGATACCAACCCAAAATCTAACACTGGCAACCAGTAAAACAAAAGACCCAAAATAAAATTTGACTTAAAATTTTATTTAATGCATACGAATTGAGTGAAACATTTTATTACATCATAATAAAATTATAATAATCCCTATACGAACATAATATCTTCGGAAAATTATTAATACATTTTCCGATCATATAAAAACCGATTAAAAAGATCGAAAACCTAATTTACAAAGATCGATCGTCAACCTTCAACGCCGGTGTCACACGATCAGCTGACAAACAATAGGGAACTTGCCCATTTTTTTTTATTTTACTAAAATGTGTGTTTATATATAAAAACACATTATACCAAATATCAGCCCTTAAATCGCAACACTTATTTCACAATAAATAATTAAAGTTGGAATCGCCGCCCGGCACATTCAAACAAAGCAAGATGCGCGGCAGCCGCTGTGACGTCATACCGCGGTAATCTATCCGGCACGTTAACAGCCATTTCAAGGGACCGTCTCATTTCAAGCATTATTCCTCTTGATTTTTCGCCGAATTTGCATCGTTAGCCTCAGTTTTAAGTGTTTATTGTTCAATTTTTTTATTTATTATGGAAAATACTCGGAATACTGGGTATAAATACTGTGTCGTTCCTTTGTGCACGAGTTCAACTGTGAAGAATCCAGATAAAATTTTCATTCGCGTCCCTGAAGATAAAAAGCGACGAATAAAATGGCTAAAAGCATGCAGAAGATATGTAGGGGATTATTCTACGAAGACCACACACATTCGCGTTTGTGAAGATCATTTCAATGTAAAATATATATAATATATATAATATATATAAATACCTAAAATATAAATATTAGGGTTAGATAAACTTGTTAGTTTACCAGTAAAGCTGTAATCTTCTATTACCTATATACCTACTTAAATATAAAAAATATCCACTAATTTTATTTAAATATAGGTACTATAGGTACCTACCTATCTAGTAAAAATATTTCTTAGCTACCCATGATTTTAATAAATATTTGATTATGTTTTTGTTTCAGATTGCGGAAGATATGGATAAATATGTAAAATTTAAACTGATGGGTGGTAAAAAAATAATGAAATCTCATGTAGTTCCTCACATTTTTGATTGCCAGCCAGACAGAAAAAGAACATTTTCAGTTCCTCCAAGATCAGCAGCTGTTAATAGGATAAAGAGAAGACTTGTTGACGAAGCAGTAGCTACCTGTTCTACCACAACTATACCAGGAATATTACAAACAAGTGTCAGTCCTCAAAGCGACCCCCAACCAATAACTGACATGGCCATGGACCTGGAAAGTGTTGATGCTACTTTACCACAAACAAGTATTCCATTAAAAAGGGATGTTTCCGTACAAGCCCACCGACGTGTAATGTTTAGAAGCAAAGCAGTGCAGTGCAAAATAAATTTGGGAGTTAACGTTAGCTTGTCTCCAATTAAAATTTATAATAAAGATATCACGAAAAAACAAGAAACCAATCTCCTAAAAAATATTTATGACAGTCCCTTTAGTGTAAAAAGTAGCGAAAATCGTTTCAATGAAGATGATAGTGACAGTGACTTTTTGGTTGTTAGTGAAGCTCGTAGTAGTCATAGTGAAGTGAGTGAAGAACTTTCTGATGAAAAGAAAAATTCATTTAAGAGTATATGTTTAAGCTCTACAATAATGAAGTTGGAAAATAGGCCTAGGTTATACTTGGGATTACCTGATGATGCTTATTATGTAGTCCATTTGCTTGAAAAATACTGTAAAATAGAATCTATGTACATATATATTTTTAACTTTAAAAAAAATTAGACCCGGAAGTACATTTGTATGCTTAGGAGATGACTTTGGGAGAAGCGAGGGTAATGCTTCTAAAATATTTGCTAAATCTTTACCAATTATTAATAAATTTTTAAGAAAACTTATTACCAAGCCTGAAATTTCTTTTGTAAAGTAAAATTTGCCACTTGCCTTTCGAGCTCGGTATAGTAATGTTTATTGTATAATAGATTGCTTAGAAATAGAAAACCCGTCAAGTGCACTAAACCAGTCATTAACGTGGTCAGAGTATAAGAAGTGCAATACTTTCAAATATTTAATTTCTTGTACACCAGACGGTATCATAAATTTTGTTTCCGGAGGTTTTGGGGGTCGAACCTCAGATGCAGTTATTGTGGAACATAGTGGGTTTTTAGAAACTTTACCACCTAATGTGAGTGTTATGGCTGACCGAGGATTTAAACACATTGAACATTTATTAGTGGCTAAAGGCTGTGTTATAGTTAGGCCCCCAAGTGTTTCTACTGGTACAAAACCCAGTAGAGATGAAGTTCTCGCAACAAAAAGAATAGCAAGTTTAAGGATACACGTGGAACGAGTTATTCGTAGGTTAAGAGAATTTTCATTTTTAGCACCTCATGCCTGCATCGACAATAAATTATTATTATATACAGATAGTATAATCAAAATTGTATGTGGCTTGTGGCTTAATTAACTTATAATCAGGCATAATTACAGGAAAATAATTTTTTTATAAAGTTGAACACTTTTTTATGCATTTTTTTTCAAGCAAACAATAAAAATAGTATTTTAGGATATTGACTGGTGTATGATATTTTTTTTTGTTTCAGTAATTACATAATCAAATAAACTTTTGAATTGTTTTTATTGTTTTATTATGTATTTAAACAAAGCAAAATTATTAGCTACCTAATAAAACCTAAATACATATAAAATTGTAATTTTAATGTTACAGTTTTTTCTTAAATTCTATCTACGTCAGCCAATAAATTTAAAAATAATCTAAAATAATAAGATGTAATACTTGACACTATAAAATATTAAAATTTACATTTTGGCAGAATTTAATAGATGAGGAAATATATTGTGGCGCCAAAAACATTCTGCTGCATCCATCAACATTTCTACATATTCCTCATCATATTCTACCCAAATTTGTTCAAATTTACCATTTTCCTCAAAATTAGGGTCGGCAACACAAAATAAAGGTCTCTTTTTATCAAAAAAAAAACATCTGTAACTGTACTTGGCCTTTGTATTTTGCAGTTATTTCCTTGTTTTTTGCAGTTATTTCCTTGTTTTTTGTAAGGTAGTTACAGATATTTTTTTCAGATTGTGGACATTTAATTTCCACCACATAATCATCTGTTAGTGCATCAGGGGAGGCTCCAAATATAGGATATCTTGGCTTTAGCTGCAGTCCTACTCTCTCAAACTTTACATTTAGTTTTTGTTCTGCCCCTTTCAATACTTCTTCTTCCAATTTTCTCCCTCGTAACATGGCTTCGGTTACTGGAACTTTTGTAACACCAAGTATCTGATTTACAAAAGAACCATCACTCTTTTTACAATGGGCTGCATCATATATTTTTGATGCAGTAATTCTCCCAAATCGTAAGTCAAACCAAAGACTAGATGCAGACTGCTCCGTGGTCTTGATTGCAGCTTCAGAGCACAGATCGACGGTCATTTGCTGGGAGCAGAAATTAAGAAATTCTGTGCAATCAGATGTCCCTCCTGTGTCCCTCTTGGACTTTCAACAAATTTCAATAGAAGTTGATATAGCCCCAGGTGTTCGTTGATGCCGTTAAGGACAAAATACTTCAAAAGCTGACTGTTCGAAGTATTTTCTGTACCTTTCTTAACAACTTCTTGGAGAAAAAGTAAGCCTTCGTCGTCAAAACTCAGTTCCTCTTCAGCTCCAAGATCCCGAAGAGTTAAAAACTTTATTGAGCTCCCAACTTTGGATAACTTGCTCTTGGCCCAGCAGCAAGCCACTTCTGTCGGAGAGGGCTCCTCGCTTCTTCTATGAAGCCACATTAAAAAGGCAATGACATGTTTACATCCACCTAAAATTTTATAAAAAACATGGTTTATTATAAAACAAAAAATATGTTGAGAGGAGTTTATATTATTTCTTAATAAAAAGGCAAAAAGTAAAAAAATGCATGCAATAAATAGAAATTGATCCCAACAGACCATAGTGTATAGGTACTTAATAAACACTCACCTAATGAAGCAGCACAATCATGACACTGAAGGTCCAAAACCTTCTCAGCAATCTCATTAATGACGCAAGTTACTGCATACTGCTTCTTTTTTACATTATGTTCTGGTGTTATTTTAGCCTTCACCGTGCAAATATTTTGGATTCTTTGGACTTGAACCCACCCTACCGCAGAATCTCCATAGGGATCTCTTCCAGATCTAAAATAAAATAAATAAATCATAAATAAGTACCTAGCTAATATAAGAAATTATCGGGTAAATATTTTCTAATCCACTTTCTTGCTTATTGATATTTTTTAAAGAATACAAAAATGGAATTTGTACCTATGTGGGTAGGTTAAATGAACATAAATCAGCACTGGACTACTGGTGCTTATAAAGCTCATTCTAAACAGTGTTCTAAATACTTAATATAGTTGTTGTTATCAATTTTTAATACATAAGACTTCTTAGTGAGGTTATGTCAAGTTGTGAAATTTAGTAGGCTTTAAAAAAGAATATAAGAACAGCGATACATTAGTAGGTATTTATACCGAGATTTATACTTACTTGCGAGCTTTTACACCACGAACTTCAGCTTGAGAAAAATCCTCCTAATGTTGAATGTATGATACAGTCATAAACATATCAACTCTGGGTAAATTGTCTGATTGTCCCTTTATAAAACCCTATCATATATATATAATAAATCTTAACCCTATAATATATATAATAAAATCTTTAATATAATCACAAATCACGAAATCAAGGAAAATTCAACAAAACTTTCTCCGAAAACAAGCAAAAACCACGTTCAACGGTCGAATATTGATTGTTTTACGGGTAGTTTCACGGTCCCCGGATCACAACCAATGGCGGCGCGTTTTAAGAGCAGTTAAAATTATTCAAATTTTAAACCTTTATTTCTCAGGTAATTTAATTGTTATTGGAATTTTTCTTTTTCTAGGAAGATGATCTTTCTAGATGATCTCTTTCCTTATGATAATATCTTTCGATTTTAATGGTTTTTAAATTATTTTATTTTTTGGGCAAGTTCCCTATTGAAACGTCAGTCTGCAAATCGTAATATAAACAAGATGAAATATAGGGAAAAATCAACTATAATCAGGTAAAACCAATTGATTACACACAGGAAAAATACATAATAAAATCCTTAACCCATATGTATGTTGCAGACCCAACATTCCCACTTGTTGCGTTGAAAACAGACAATAGATAATCACATCAAGTCTATGTTCAAGAATCCTCCGAAGAAATATGCCAAGAAATTATCCTAACACAAGCATAAGTCTAAATAAAGAATTAGTAACCACTGTAGAAAGAAAGGTAGATTTTAAACAGCCAAATTGATATTATATTAATGAGGTTTTATCGGAGACAACTCCATTCAAAGAAATTGTTGTGATGATGAGACTTATAGATAAGATATTATTAGAAATTATATGTACAGTTAAGAAGTAAGCTAATTAAACGTTATTATTCAAGTTATTCAAGTAAGTTTTAGTTTAATTCCTAAAAATAAGCAAAATAAGTAAAATAAGTTACGGTGAAATTTTGAACCGTAACAACTAATACTGTATGATCGAAAAAAACGGCGTCCAAATGGCTTGGAAATGAACAACGATGATCTTCCCCATATAATTTATATTATATAAAATGACAGCGACCTTCATTTCATTTTTTTTTTCGATCATATTTTATTTATAAGCCTAAAGATAATTTAAGTGCATTTTAGCAACCTCTTTCTCATATATTGTAAAAAATTGTATATCTACTAAAAATCCTATAAAGTACGTAACAGAGTGCTTTATAAATTTTGAAATATTAATGCATATAAAAACAAAAAAATATAATACAGAATGTGCGAAGAACGTTACAATACAAAAAACATTATTTTCGAACAAAGAACAAGACCAAAAATATTCTTTGAAACTAGAAGGAACAAAAACTAAAAAATGTTCAGGCACCTAGTACGCCTAAGTAGCGAACAATAATAAGGAACAAAAACAAAATAAAAAAATACTGTTCAAAACTAAAGCAATTTTAGCAAAACAAAATTAGCAAAGGTTTGCTAATCTACCGAAAAAGAAACAAAATAAAAAAAAATCCTTTAAGACTAAAACAAAATAAAAACTAACAAATTCTTCAAGTAGCTAAGGTAGCTATACTATCATACTAGGAACTGATAAACAACAGTGACTTATAAACTAAAATATTTAAAATTAAGTGACAAAAACTTGAATTTCTTAAGTCGTTATTTCGGGCGGTAAATTGTTTTTTATTCTAGCTTTTGCCTCCGCAAAATTTTTTATTATCTGGGTATTATCCATTTTGGCCGCCTTTTGTGCCTCTATGGACCGTATAGCCAAGTTAATTAACCTTGTATAAGAGGAACTATTTCGTAAATAATTTTTGATGATTTTCAATTGAAAAAATGATCCTTCCGCTGTAGTCACTCACTGGAAGAGTTAGAAATAATAATAAGGCTGTTGTTACCTCTGGAAAATTTGACGCTAAGGTGTTACATTCCACAATTAAGAACACAGCAAAATCTTTAATATTTTGAAGAGAATCATTTTTTTTTCTTTAACGGCATACACAATGCGACTATCTCTAAAGGGAAAGTCGTAGACAGCTCGCTCGAATATGTCTGCTGTAGTGTTTCTGCAGCCATAAATAATTCTTTTTCAGACAAAGTTGTCAGAACTTGGGGACATAGGAATCTAAATTTATTCACAAATAACCCCATTCCCCCAAAATGATTACTTATTTGATTAATTACAATATCAAATATTTTGTAAGATATATTAACCCTAAAATAGTTTTCTCGACTAAAGAAAGAATATACATAATATGTATTGAATTCATCAAAGTGTTTTTTGGTTTTAATTGTCTTTTATCTTCATTTCCGGGTTTATATTCCATGACCTTGATATACCAATTGCTTCATTCTTTAAATTTATATAATTATTTCTATATTCTTTAAGATTTTTGGCATACAACTTAAGACAATCAGATGCTTTTAGTAAGTCTAATTCTCTTTCTGTAAGACTTGGGATACTAGGTTGGTTTATTGAAAGATTTTTGAACAAATAATTAAAATAAAAATAAATTTGAACTTTTCAATAGATTTCAATAACCTTCTTGATTCGTCTCTTTCATCTTTTATTCTTGTGGTTAAATTTATTTTTGTAAGTGCTTTAATTACATCTATGTATCTTAGTTTAAGAGCTAAGGGCGAAACAGCTCTTCCAGCCCATCGAGTAGGGTTTAATCTTTTTAATTTGATAGATAGATTCACCAGTAAATGAGCCTAGAATATTGCCATCGATTAATACCATAGTATAAGGAAACTAGTAGCTTTACTCCTTGTCAAACATTCGTTCTTTTTCTGCCACTTTATATGACCTTGTTCTCGCCTCTCGTGACCACTGACGTAGCTGTATAGTCGTGGTCTATTAACTAGGCAAAGTATAGTCGTGGCACTCGCCATAGTTTCGCAGATATGTATTTAGGAAAATATGAGTTCACAATAAAATAAAATAAAAAAAAATTGATTATCGAGTAAAAACTTGCTTGAAAACAGAATATTTTCACATTTCGTGTAGGTAACAATTCTTCTGTATATTCCTTGTGTATTCCTTGTATACCGAACGGCTCTAGTATAGCAAGCTGTACCTTGCTACTCCCAAGGCGTTAAATGCTATATATGGGAGCTATTATTATTATTAACAATTCTTCTGTATCTGAGAATCTTCTGACGGGAGGAAATGCGGAAAAAATATATAATGACATATTTTTATATTATTATCTATTTCAGAGATTTTGTACAACTTTTTTTTATTTAAAATAAGTTTAATTTTCTGTAGATAACTGGATTCGGCACAAAATTCTGCATATAGCACTCTGTTTTTATTTAAAGCACACTGCGGTGTTGCCATTCTATTTCTTATTTACTAAAATTTTGGTTAAAAACATTATATACGAAAAGTGGTAAAAAACTATAGTGAATATAACTTTATTAATACTTAGCTATGTTTTCTTAAGCATGAAGGATACCAGAATAAATTCGTGTAGAAAAATTTACTTTATCATATACATGTTATTTTTTATGGCGTCACCAAAATCGTAATATTTATAATGTTGTATCTCATTTTTTTTTAAAGCAACACCTTGTATATTATTTTTCTTTCAGATGTAGAATTAAAAAGTGAACATTTGTTGTATTTAAAGTGTTCTTAAATTTTTAGCCGTTTTGCAAATATTTTCTGTATTTCATTACATATGGGATTTTCAACGATAAAATGTTAGACAAAGATCATATTAGGTGGCTTTGATAAGCATTTACTGTTGAAAGAGCCATATGTAAAATAATACTGCGAATATCTGCGAAACCGTTAAAAATTTAGAAACACTTTACATAAAAAAATGTTCACTTTTTAATTCTGCATCTGACAGAAAAATAATATACAGAATGTTGCATTTAAAAAAATTGAGATATACCATTTTAAATATTCCCATTTTGGTGACGCCATAAAAAATACCCTATATAGAATAATGTAAATTTTTCTACACGGATTTGTTATCCTTGTTTAGGAAAATAAAGGCAACGGCCTAGCTACGTTGAAACCTCGGTTCCCATTAGAACACCGAAGTTAAGCGACGTAAGGCCA
This sequence comes from Sitophilus oryzae, assembly GCF_002938485.1. NCBI lineage: Eukaryota > Metazoa > Arthropoda > Insecta > Coleoptera > Curculionidae > Sitophilus > Sitophilus oryzae. Next base: position 2,037,371 of record NW_022146698.1, on the reverse strand, counting down.
TACTGGTAGATGGACGGGTTCGAAACTCTGTATCGTGCTGTTGTCCAAAGGAAAAGTGTAAAATCTATTGATACACACTGCTCATTCACGTCGGTTCGTGGCCGGATGAGATCGGATATTTCGTGAGTAAGAGTTGATTTAGACACTTCCTAAGTCGGTAGGCCATTGACCATGATATGACGGAGGACCGCGGTTCGGATTTCGCGTAAACAAAGTAGGCCCCGTCCAGATTAGCCCTGGCAGCAAAAAGGAGACGTTAACTGAAATCTTTACTTTTACTTTTAGGAAAATATAGCATATACAAACACTTCGCTATATTTTCTATTTTCTTTATTAACACTTGGCTTTATTACAGCCAAGTGTTAATAAAGATAGTTATATTCACTCTAGTTTTTTACAACTTTTCGGATATAACGTTTTTAACCGAAGTTTTAGTAAATAAGTAATAGAATGGCAACACTGTAGAATGATTCAAATAAAAATTGTGTACTATATGCAGAATTTGATGCCGAATCCGATTATCTACAGAAAAATGGGGGGGGAGGTGCAGTTGGTTAGGCAATTTACAAAAAATAAAACTAACTTTACCATAACTTTTTTGTGACACCCTGTATATAACAAAATATTTTAGGGTACGCCCCTTTATAAACCTTGAAACTTATGAATAAAACTTTTTTCACATCTTCGACAACGACGACGATATTGGACTTCCTCGCACTAATGGGCCACCCTGTACATTTACGGTGGTTTAAAACTAGGTGTGGCACTTTCCTTCCCTCAAATAAAAAAACTCAATATTTTGTCTATAATATTTTGAATATTGTTATATTACGACCACTTATTATAAAAAATAAATAAAATAAAAAACAATAACAAATACAGTCCACTAAATTTATTTATTTTATTACAAAATTCTTTCAATTAAAAAATATGAATAATTTGCGGAGACTTTAGATGTACAAAATATTTACTCTAAAATTGTTTCAAAAAAACTGTTACTCTAAAATTGTTTCAATAAATTATCTCGTAAATTATTATTGGAATGAAAATTTTATGGCAAATCCCCTGACCAAAAAATATTTTCATGCGCATATTTGAGACAACCTGTATATCTAGAAAAACTATTTTTAAAATCTGCTCATATGCTAAAAAATAGTAACATTTAATTAATTACATAATATCTCAACTTTTAAAATAAACAAATATAATTAAATGTTTATTGATAATTATTATCAGCTTACCGATTTCCATCCGATGGAAATTTAAAAAAACTCAAAGAACAATTTTTTGAATTATTACTACACTTAATAGCAGCACACAGTAAGGCACTCATTTTTTGTCAATCCGTCCCTGTGCTGGGACGCAACGCTCGAACACGGAATTTAACTGAAACGCTTTGCAATCTGCCGATATTCGAGAAACTGGCAGAAAGTATTTGCGAGAGTGCAACTATTCTTTTCCTTAAACTATGTTAATACTATGTCCAAAAAAAGTGTATAAGTCTGCCAAAACCGTAAAGAACATCCTAACTTCAGTCATCCTAGAAACTGAGTCATTTACACAAGGTTAAGATTATGTGCTGCGCAATGTACATAAGCTACTCAATATCCTTTATGCGTTTTTGGACACCTGAGTAAACACCACTCATCATATTTGCACCATCATATCCCTGCCCTCTGCATTTTTTAATGTCTAATTCCATTTCTTCTAATGACCTCAATGTTATTCAAATGTTATTCCTACTGCACTTGATCTGAAACTTTGGTGAACTCCATAAAACTCTCCATAATTTTAATTCCCATAGGCTTATTAAACTCGCCCTTTTCTATTTCGACGTAACGAATAACTTTATACAGTTGGTCAACTTTTGTTATGTCCTGAGTTGTATCCATAGTGATAGTAAAGAATTGACTTTGCTTTATCAATAATAAATGTTTTGCTTTAATAATAAATGTTTTTGCAGCGACTTTCCTAGACAGTCAATTAACTAGTTCTGTATGCTTGGGCTCAGATATTTAATACTCCGCTGTGGCAAATTGATCAGCATCATTATTGGGTCATATTTAGCCAGATTATCTTGAGTTAAAAAAAATCCATTATAAGTATCATCAATGTTTTCCTTGTGTCCCCTAAAGGCTAAAGAATTTTTTTTTGCCCAAATCTAAAGTTATATCAATTAGCCGGCAAAGCACTTTCTGCCAAAAACAAGTTTCATTCCGAATGTTTTCTTCTAATGACTTATCTAGAGAACGATTTGCCTTGATCATAAACATAACAACAAGTGATGATGCTGCGCTCTTTCGTGATCTTTAATTTTTCTTGAAAGCCCTTGCCAATCGTTAATGCCATATTTCCACGTAGTATTCTCAGAAGCAAATAGCCAGCAATGTGCACAATACGCTTTATCTTCTTTTACCGAATAACACAACCAACTCCTAGAAGAAATTTGTCACGCACAGCTTTTCTTTGGATTAATAAAAATCGGAAAAACTCCGTTTTTCGTTATTTTTTGAAAAAATAATTTTAGTTTGACACGGTCCTTGGTTGATGATAAACAATTTCAACTTATCAGTCAATTCAATATTCAAAAAATGACTTTTATCACTGGGAAATGATTCATTTATTAGCGAAGTAAGAAGAACATCTTGATTGTTACTCAGTTCTTCACCAGGAAGGTGATTTTCGAAATCTGGACTTGGAGAACTAAGAGGAGAATTTTCTACGATAGATTGTTCTTACAGAACAATCTATCGTAGAAACAATTTTACCTTCATTATTAAGTTTTTTCGCCTTCGACTCCGGCCAGATCCGTCATAGCTTCAGAGCTTTTAGATGCGGTAGATGTGAAAAAAGTCGTAATTTTGCGAAGTTTTGATTTTTCTTCTTGTAACTTTTGCAACTTTCTTCTTTTTGCTGCCCCACTAGTTTCACTTAGTTGGTCCATATTTTTTATCTGCAACAATTAAAAAATTGATTAAAAAAATTATGAAAGTAAAACGGTTTTATTCAAGAAGCTTGGCAAGACCTGCAAAACACTATTCCGGTCGAGTAAAGTACAATATATTTTTTTAAGACCGAGCTTGCTACACAATTCATTTTTGACAACAATACAAAAATTACGAAAATATTTTGACATCTGCCAACAATATATCATTTCCTAAGTAACAAAATCAAGGTAAGTTTTTTAACAGGACTTTGACATTATTGACCGGAGAATAGACATTAAAAATCAGAAATTAAAAATTTAGAAATCGGAAAAGGATTCTGCCGATCATTTTCCGGCCTAGCCCGGCAAAATGTTTTATTTTCTGGTAAAAAAATTAGTCATAGTAGTAAAAAGTGCATACTTTCTAGCAGGTCTTATTCAAAAAATAATTTTCAAGTTCGAATGATACTTATTTCGAATTTCCATACAATGTCCGATATGGCGCGATTATTAAAGATGTCCTTGCTCCAATATTATTTGAACAAAGATCGAACTAGAAAATTACTTTTTACTTTTTAGTTATTTTTTTTTGAATAAAATTTCAACTTGGCCAATTTTTTTTAATTGATTTTAACTTTTTAGTTTTTAGTTTGGAGGATCTAATCATTGGCATCATTCCTTCCGAAACTTTTTTAATATTGTCATCAAATCAAATCATAAATCTCACTAATCTGAGAACCGTATTTTCGTATCGGTTTTGGCTTAGGTGCCTAAATGATATTAAAAGAAAATATATTTAAAAAAAAATATAGGTACTGACCTTCGAGAATTCTTCGAATGCAGAAAACAGAGTTGCTTCTTAAACTGGCACTTCACTTTTATTATATTATAAAACTATGAACTATGACAATATAACATGTAAACATCAAACCATTTATCATTTATTGCAATAGAAATTTGGAAAAACAGGTTAGTTGTACTTGTGTTTGCACACTGGTTAGTGTTGCAGTAGCTAAACTAAACTAAACTATAGAGATGTTGTTTTTCGTTACTTTCGAGTATTCGATACTAATCGTTACTTTGGTATAAAGTAATCATTTGAAATATTCGTTACTATGATTATTATTGCTGTGGAAAAATACATGAAAATATGAGCGATAGCAACTATACATGCTTGGTTTTTTATTAAGTATTTAGGCATAGCTAGTTTGATTACTTTAGATCGGTTTTAGGCGACAAAACTTACAAACAAAAAACTAAAAACACTAAACTGGTCGGTTATATAATACTAAATAGTTGTGACTAACGGTCACCAGCAAGTTTGGTTGCCTAACCAAATCTATGTTTATTTTGTACATTTTTGGCGGATAAGTAAGATACGAAACAAAATAATACAATAATAGTTTAAATTAATTATTATATGTGAAATAGCAAATAACGAGCACGCCAAAAATGCACAAATTTAAAATATTTTAGTCTGGGCGTCTGGGCCCTTGAGTAGGTATTGCAAGTATTGCATCAGTAGTGTCGACTTGTGGCCAAGTTTCGGTGAGAAGTATTATGTCTGGACTGTTACGTTTTATTTCTACTAAGAGCTTATCAAATTTTGCAATAAGTGATCCTATGTTAGTGTAGAAAAAGGAGATGGTAGAGTATTCATTACTTATTTTTTTGGAGTAGTTTTACTTTTTATTATTTTTGGGATGCCACCAAAATAATTTGTAGTAAGAGATGACTCCTCCTTCTAACTCCTTTTGCAATTCTTGCAAATAAAAATGTAATATCACCTTTTTTGGTTTCATTTGGGTGTGAAACGTGTTAATTGTTGTTTGCTGTGTTTTTAATAATTATTATTAATATGGGGTGCAACAAAAAAAATAAAAAGCTTACCCAAAAGTCAACCTCACCTTCACGTGGTGCACCCTGTTTACACAAACGAGGCTCTGACGTCCGAGTATAGGCGGTATAACCTTATACAACCCTCAGACCTACCATCTTCTGGAGAAAAGGAGTAGTAAACTACACCTAGCCGGCCGAGAAACTGTGCGGCAGCGTAACCGCCACAGTTAAACCTTTTCACGCAGCTTACACACAGCAATGATGGAACATTCGAGTGGGACAAAATTATCGTCCGGAGGTAAAATACCCCCTCAATCGGCTCTCCGGGAGGGGGTGTCTACTTGAGCGTATCATCGGAGAAACAAGAAACATCAATGTTTCACGTTTGCGGCGTGGAACGTCCGCACTCTACTGGACAAGATAAATTTAAATCGACCAGAGAGAAGAACAGCACTGGTCTCACAGGAACGCCGATTAAATATAGATGTTGCCGCTCTAAGCGAAACCCGCTTTGCGAATGAAGGTAGTCTCACTGAGGAGCATTACACCTTCTTTTGGAAAGGTCACCCCGCAACATACAGGAGAATTCATGGCGTAGGCATTGCGATCAAAAACGAAAAATTCGCCACCAAATTAACAGAAGTACCTATTGGTGTCTCCGAACGTCTTATGACCCTAAGGTACCCCATATCAGACAAAACTTACGTTAACATCATTAGTGCCTACGCTCCCATTCTAGACGCTAAAATTGAGCATAAGGATAAATTTTACCAAGCTTTACAAAATGCCCTCCAACGAATTCCAAAGCACGAACGAATCATCTTGCTAGGTGACTTTAATGCCCGTGTTGGCAAACAACAGGAAATATGGCCTGACGTATTGGGAAAACATGGAATAGGAAACGTAAATAGCAATGGTGAACGCTTATTAACAACATGCGCATAGTATAATCTTTGCATCACCAATACGTGGTTCATGTTGAAGGACAAGTTTAAAGGTACCTGGAAACATCCTAGATCAGGCCACTGGCATCAATTTGACCACGTAATCGTTTGAAGGACGCATCTAAAAGGTGATCTGGCTCACAAAAGCCAGAATAGAGTGCCGCATTGACCACCGACTTTTAATTTCAAAAATGAAAATCCAGTTAAAACCCAAACATCCACACTGTAAAAAGCAAAACAACATGACCGGATTGAACGTACGGGGTCTAGAGAACAACAATACCGCCGACGCTCTCCGGGAAGACATCAAAGAATCCTTCCACCGATTTCCATTCTGATCCGATAACTTCAATCTCAATCTTGGAAGCTGAACAAGGCTGGACACAATTAAGGGATGCGATTTATAAAACCAGCGAAGCAGTACTGGGAAAGTCGAACAAAAAGAAACAACCAGACTGGTTTAACGAAAATCAACCGCATATTCAGGCTTTGTTGGAACAAAAACATAGAGCACATCAGGCAGTCACTGCAAATCCACATAATCCAAGACTGGTAGACTAAGAGAACTGCGCCAAGTAAAGGATAATTGGTGGTCACAAAAAGCGAATCAGATTCAAGAGTACGCCACGCATCACGATTATCGTAAATTCTTCGAGGCTGTAAAAGAGGTATACGGCCCAACCAAGAAGGTAAGCTGCCCATTCATGGCACAAAATGGCGAACTTCTAAAAGAGGAAGAACAAATCAGAAATCGATGGAAAGAACATTACAGCTATATCCTTAACCAAGAAAACAACCCCAATATAGAAGCACTAAACACAATACCTCACTATAAATGCCTCGATGTATTAGACATCCCAATAACAGAACAGGAAATAAAGACCTCCATAAAACAGCTTAAAAACAACAAATCAGCTGGCTGTGACGCGATTCCAGCAGAAATCTATAAGTGTACAAGTAAATAACTTATTGGTCATCGTAAGGCTCTGTTCGATGTCGTATGGGAAAGTGGAGAGGTACCTCAGGACTTTCGCAACGCGAATATAGTGAATATATTTAATAACAAAGGAAGTGCATCAGACTGCGGAAATTACCGGGGAATTGCACTATTGGCTATCGGCGGAAAAATTCTTGCAAAAATTATGTCCAACCGCCTGCACCCATATATAGAAAAAATCCTTCGCAAACGGGTTTTCGTACCAACCGCGGCACCGTCGATTCCTATTCAACATATTCATGGCAGCGCTCTCCATTATAGTGGACAGCAAACTGCAGGAGAGAGTATTGGGCATTAGATACAGATACGACGGCGGTCTCTTCAATATAAAAAGACTCAGGGCAAAAACACGTACAAAATTCATCACAGAACTTCAATACACGCTGATGACTGCGCTCTAGTTGCAAACACAGTACAACAATTACAAGAAATGTTGAACACATATACCTGGGCATACGAGGCTTTGGGCCTTAAGCTAAACATCTAAAAAACTAAAATCATGTGCACTCCCATGGAAGATTACAACAATGCTATAAAAATCGGAGAAGAACTATTGGAATATGTGGCAGGTTGATTTCGGCAGTTTGATTTCGGAAAAGGCCAATATTGACTCTGAAATTCAGCACAGGATTAGCCGCGCCTCAAGAGCATTCTGGAAATTAAAAGACAGGGTTTTCTACAATCATGACTTGTGTACAAAAACGAAACTTGCAGTGTGTGCCGTATGCTTGCAGTGTGTGCCTGTGTGCCGTACCGCCGACACATGAACGCATTAAACAAGTTGCAACAGAGACACCTTAGACAACTCTTAAGAATCCGGTGGTTCCATGTGTTTGAGACATGTCTCAAACATATCGGTCCTTGAAAAAGCTAACTGCGAGAGTATTAAAGTCATGGTTACAAAATCCCGCTTAAGATGGGCTGGTCGCGTATGCAGTTTGGGTTAACGGCGTTTACTACAGACCTTAATAATTTATATTTATTTTCGGAAAGATCTAAATCCAAATACAGAGCTAGAGCTTGTCAGTGAAGATGTCTCAGTTGTCGTGGTTGTTGTTTTTTTGAGGGCCATTTCCGCTGCGAATTGTAACTCTTCGTGTATTTTGTCAGCTACGAGTTCTGCTAGTCTTCATTTTTTTTGTTTTCAGTGAAGCTTCATCAAATTTTTTTTGGTGTCCCACGGGGCTGACTTGGTCCGGGTTGGGTTTCTTGGTGTTTCTTTGTGGCTGTAGCCCATAATAATTTTGTTGATAATGGCACATACTGCTGAAGCCAAGTTTTGTGGTTTTTAAAAAAGTTTTTGGTGACTTCGGCAAACTTCTTTCCACTTGTAACCCATGTTAAGGCAGAAAAGCCAACTGGTTTTCATGAGTTCCTCGCGAAACCGGTCAGGGCAATCTTCCAGAGTCAGCAGAGCACAAATTTTCTCAAAAACGGCACAAATCCTATTTGAATTATTTGGGCTTCCAAACCATACGTCCAATAAATCAATATTTTGTATAGATCTGACTCCGAGTCTGACTGCCTCTAAAAAAACAATAAATGATGATTTTAGAACATTTTAGATCTAACGATTTTATTAAAAATAAAGATACTATTAAATTGTAAATATAATGTATTTAAACAAAATTAATCTGTAGTAACATCTCAAGTACATTGCAAATTTTCGATTAATTATTTTGAGTGCTGAAGCTAAAATTATTCATCAATTTGATAATGCACGAGGGGAATTATTACAGATTAATCTGCAAATAAAATGTTCCAATATTAATCCCAAATCGGGTAAATGTAACTATTTTACTTTAAAATAGTTAGTGTGAATTTATTTATTATTTATTAATTTATTAAGTTTTAAAAATTTGAATTCATTCAATTAATTTATTTTAAGAAGAGGGATTAAATCACCAATAAGTCCGCCTTTTCGAATTTGTAATTTTTAAATGATGTACCTACTGTATTCTCCTTGTCCAGCCCTTTCATTTGATACCTACTCATATATCCAATAAAATTGTCGTTCGAAAAAATTCCGGACAATCTGATTTTTTCAGGGTTTGTCAGCCACTGTTTTCTAAGTGTAAAATTAGCGAAATTGGAAAATTTCCCCTCAGATTTTGGTAGTATAAGCGTTTTTTTTTAAATTATACTGCAATAAAATTATTAGACGGAAACTGTTCATATTGAATGTTACTACATTCTCTATTACTTATGAAAGTTTTTTATAACTGTATTATTGCCGGCCGTTTATTGAACCCTTGGGGGTGGTTTTTAAAAATTTGTTTTTTCAGCAAATTGTCCGTTACGAAAATTGTTGAGAATAAAATTACAAACAACTTTTTCCCATAAACTTTTTTTGTAACTGTATTATTTCCGGACTTAGAGACCGTTTATTGAAACCTTGGGGGTGGTTTTCAAAAATTTTGCTTTTCAGCAAATTGTCCTTTTCGAAAGTTTTTCAGAATAAATATGCAAACAACTTTTTCTTTTGGACTTTTTTTGTAACTGTATTGTTTCCGGACTTAACGACCGTTTATTCAACCTTTGGCGGTGGTTTTCACGGCGGTTTGTTATTCAGCAAATTGTCCCTTAGGAAAGTTGTTCAGAATAAATGTACAAACAGTTTTTCCTATGACTTTTTCTAATTTGATTATTTTTAAAGGTAGTATTGGGGTAGTTTTCAATTTTATTATTTTTACAGTAAAGTTGTTGTTTGTACATTTATTGTGAACAACTTTCGTAAGGGACAATTTGCTGTTTACCAAAATTTTCGAAATCCACCCGCAAGGGTTCAATATACGGTAGTTAAGTCCGGAAATAATACAATTACAAAAAAAGTTTATAAGAAAAAGTTTTTGTACATTTATTGTGAATAACTTTCGTAAGGGACAATTTGCTGAAAAACAAAATTTTAAAAACCACCCCTAAGGGTTCAATAAACGGCCGCATAATTCCAGCAATATTGCAGTTATAAAAAACTTTTATAAGGCAAATTAATAAAGAATGTTACTATGAAAATTTTCAGTCTAATAATTTTGTTTTAGTATAATTTTTAAAAAACAACCTTTATACGTCAAGAGTTCAAGGGAAAATTTTCCGATTTTTCTAATTTTACACTCAGAAGACAAACCCTGAAAAAATCAGCTTAGTGATAGCTCAAAATTTATATTATCATAATTAGCTTTGCGAAAATCAAATATATTAGCTTCATTGTTCTTTAAAATGTTTACTTTTTCATATTTAAATTTAATTTCTAATGCTGGATGATGCACTATGGACAATGACCTTAATATAGCTGTTATTACAAAAAACTAAATCGAGCATTTTATTATTTGTATTTGGAATATCATTAAATTGCATTAACTCCAAGAAAGAAAACATATCTATTATTTCAACAAATTTATAATTAACATTTATTGGTTCAAAAAAATTCTCATGCTCTCGCCGAATCCATGTGACCGTAGAGAAATTAAAGTCTCCTAATATAATCACATTGTGACTATTAATAATATGCTGATTTGCCTGCAGTCTAGATAGAAACGATTGATAAGCTATGCCATTACCTGGTGGTAGATATACACAGCACATAAAAATCTTTTCACCATTTTCCAGATGTAAAGACACCCAAAGATCTTCTGCGTCTGATTGCAGGTCAAGATGTTCTTCAGTATGGAGGTATTTACTGACTGCTATAACGATACCCCCGCTACACAGCTTGTCGGATGCACTATCCGATCCCGTCTGAAAACCACATAGCCGTCGTGAAACACTTCACTTGAGTAAACACTTTGATTTAGCCATGTCTTGGTGAGATACACAACACTATGTTCACTAATCGATAAGTTATGAAAAATTTCATTTATTTTAGGACGAATGCCTCTACAGTTTGCTTGTTTCCTTATGCAATATCTTATTGGTAACGGTAAGGTGTTCATTAATATATATTCTATTTGAAATTCCATCAATTCGAATGCCGGCTACAGCTGTGTTAGATTGAAGTTTGGATATCTTCATAGCAGATATATTATCTCGTATCTTACGTGAAGTCAGACCAACTACTATATTTTTCGCTCTTTCGTTATTTGGAGCAAACTTAATATTTGTTGGGACCCGATGAATAAACTCCACTGTATTATCATCGATGTTCATATTTATAGATTCTCCAATCTTTTTAAATACTTCCAAGAAGTGTTCACTTTCTTTTTCAGGAATTCCGTGTATCTCCAGATTTCTTAAACGGGATGCTTGGTCGACTTTATTAATTTTTGCTTCTACGGTTTCCAGTTTTAATTTTCATTGATTATTTTCAATTACCAGTTTATCCGTAATTTTTATTCTTTAACTTAGTTAACTTATTATGAAAATCAGTTATTTTGTTACTACAGAACGATAGTGATTTTCCTATCATACGCATCTCGTCCCGTAAACTGCTAAGTTCTTCTAGGATGTTATCCTTATCTGAAAAACCAGAAGATGGCACTTGCTGCTGTGCTCCTGCCTGCCCTGCGAAACCCAACGAGACGCGTGAGGTGGACGCCGCTGGTGCTGGGGAACCCTGCCTGCAGCTGATACATTGCCATGATACACCGTCACCTCGGAGAGCATCGAGCTGGGTGTTTGATAAACCCAAACAGTGACTGATAAAAACCCTCGCAAAAACTACTACACTGGAGGCCCAGTTTTTTTTCGACTCACTTGGTCGTTGCAGACTTTGCATCTTCTATTGGACATGTTGTAAACCACTGATAAATTGTTTATTTGTGGGAGCGAAAAACACGTCCGTACCGTTCGACTCTTACACTGATACAAGTTAAATGTAGGATGGAATTTAAATCTAGATTTATACTTTGATTAGTTGTTGTAGTTGCCGTGCTAGCGGTAAAAGGATTGTGTTGTATCGATTCTGTATTTTTTTTAGCTGTGTCCATTTTATTTGTCATGGAGTTTTCGATGTAGCCCTCTGCGACTGCCGTAGATTTCCATTCTCCGTGTCTCTTTAATGCCGTTATATCTCCGCCTGCGTCTACAAGTATAGTAGCCGAAGATCTACGAAAACTATGTCCGGAATATTTTTCTGGAAATGGAGAATCACTTACCTATCCTCTCTTTTATGATCCTGTTATGCGTGGTTTTCTGTTATTTCATTGCAGTGATAGAATCTTTGAACATTATTTTATAGATAAAAAATTAATTAAAATTTCCGAACGATTTACTCCACACAAACTCACAAGCAAAAGTATAACGCACACGTATTCGAATTCGTAAAAAATAACCAAGACAGAAGCATCAGCCGGACGCCGGACCAGAATCAGCTGTTAAAAATCAATAATCCCTGCCAATATGCTTTAATGCGCAAGTCAACCCAAACAGTTTGGACCGTGTACCGAAATTACCGTTCTGAAATCGTAACTAAATGATACCAAAGTAGGTTGGTACGCAAATAGGATCGTCCGATAACCGTCATACCTCGGTTGGACCACATTTGAATTACTGCGCACGAGCGTGATCGTTTGGTGACGGTTCTGCGGCGGGTTGGAGCAACGAAGCGGTGAATAATGAAACCATTATTCACTAATGAATATCATTATTATTTCATAAATTGATGTATAATAATCAAATTATAGACGAGTCGTGGATAAAAATGTTTATTGATTCACTAAACTTTTACACTTAAACTACTTAAAAATATATTTACAAAATTCAAGGTTGTAAATAGTTTTGGCAGATAGTTATTAAAATAAAAATTTTCTAAAATAGGTATATTTTCCTTCCATAAAGGATCATAGGGTACAACAACTGTGGTTACTTCCTTAAGAGTCCATATACATAAATAACATTTAGATCTTTTTAAAACTTGTAAATTCCCTTGAATTTGATAAAAAATAATTATGGTTTTCAATGATACAAATTCTACCATTTTCATCATGAAATATGATGAAAATGAATGTATGATTTTTTCGTGCATTCTTCCCCACTGAATGGACTTGATCCCATCTAGATTATAGGTTCCTGAAATTACATTAGTATTAATCTCTCATCTTCTACCTTCGACTTTTCCTTGAATAATCAAACGAGGAATATAATATTTGGTGCCACGCATTATGTGTCCGAAGTAGCTCACCTTTCTGGCCTTGATGGTGGTTAACAGTTCCCGATCTTTGTTCAGCTTTTCAAGAACTTCCTCCTTGCTTGTATGTTGGGTCCAAGAAATCTTAAGGATTCTCCAGTAGCACTACATTTTCATAGGCTTCTATTTTAGAACGAATCGATCAAATATTTTATATCTGATGAACGTCATAATAGCATGTATTGCTTTGTCAAGGCGCTTGACATTTTTTCCATGTAGGCATATATATTTTATTGTCTTGTGCATCCTCTCAATATGCATATTTGTGTTTATGCCAGCACGCAACCGGTAACAATACGCCCATGAACTAAAGTTATTGCAATAATTGTCCACGAAATATCTTCCAAAGTTGCTTGTATCAGCATCATCCATAATCTTTTTACAAAATACTTCCAATAAAATTTTGAATGCTGATACATCTCGTTCTGCCTATAACAGAAAAAAATCAGTCAAAAGCCCAATACGGTTATTCCCAATTGAGCATTTAATTGCTTACCTGTTTGTCCCTGCCAGTAATTTTCGAAAGATTTTTTCTCCAGGCCCTATCAATGTGCCAGGCACAATATAATCTGAAAAAATAATCCTTAATTAACAAACAATAATGTTTAAAGCATTTGGTAAGTTACCTATGCTCTGCTGGATCCATAACTACTAGGACTCGGCAATATTGTCGCGACCTAGCTGGGGGTTGTTTGCTAGGGTCGCTATACCAGGTTCTCTCTCTCAATCAAAACAACCATTGGATAAAATATGCATTTATTTAATATAAAGTTCATGGTGTATAACAATTTTGGGGAATGCCAAGACTTAACGGTTTACTTAAAGAAGTACTTACAGGAACATCTTCACTCTGCGCTGTCTTCTACTAACGGACTGATAACGGACTGAGCGAATTACTGACCGTAATAATGCGACTCACATCGACGGACTAACTTCCCGACCCTCTTCAGCATACATTTTTATATTTTCTATCCCTCGTGGTCATCGCCGGTTACGTCGTTCAATCTGTTTTCATCTAATAACATTCACCCGGCTATGACCATGAGGAAATCGAATTTTGGTAGCCTGCGTTTGATTATCGACCCGAGATTGTTGTATTTTAATTGTTTAATTATCAATGTTATTTGAAAACATATCTGGGTCGATGTCATGCAGGTAACCGATCTCTTGGGCCTCTATCCAATTGATTTACTCGAATTATATTTTATTTACTAGAATTATATTATTTGTGTTTTTTCCCAATTTGATCTAAACCCAAGTTGACATCTATTTAAGTCTTGACATATCCCCCGGGCTTGGAGAGCTGGTCCCCAGCGATAAAAAAAATATTCTATAAAGATTTAAATAGGAAACACACATAATAAATTCTTTAACAAATACAATATAAAAGTAAATTACAATGCTACAGTGATCCTGAAAGTCATGAAAATAAAATAAAAAAAAAATTATCGTTCACTCTTTAGTCCTGTACAGTAATAGGGGTCCTACTCGATACCACCCGTATTGAATAAGTGCGTCGTCCTTGTACGTTGCGTCCTGTTGCGTCCGTTTCAACCATAGACTTTAACCGTAGCTCATATCAGTTAAGTAATGCACACGCCAACACTGCCTTTGTTTGACTGGTTGCCTTCTTATCCATCGCATACTTCTATTCGTCCGCGCGCTTGGTTTCAATGTCAAACGGGCGACGGCCTTTTGAAATTGCTGGGATCAGCGGAATACTGGACAATTATTTTTCTTTTCTTCATTAGTGTACTGTTTTCATTTGAACCAAACAAAATTTACTTGTTAATATTTCTTGGTTTTCTGGCTTCTCTGCGGTATTATGGGTTCAGTGGCTTGTTACTTCAACCATCCAAATTAGTTTTTTCTGGTTATTGCTTCCCTATCCGTATCCAAAATTTCCATACATCTCCAATCCATTGGAATTCGAGGCAAAAAGGCGAGTGGCGTGTTTAACATTTACTCAACTGAACAGAGCTTGTGATGCTGGAAGGTTTCATCTCACTGGTGTGGTTGGTACGTGTTTCCAGACAGCAACTCATTTCTTCCTCCGACTTCTTAGTGTTGATTGTGGTATCGGCAGGTGTGATACAAAGATTCATGAAGGATTAAAAAAAAGAGTAAGTACTATATTTTATTCACATCTCTAATATCTAAAACAGAATAACATTTACGTTATCAACTATTCTTATTAATTCCCTATGAAATATGTACAGCTTATGTTTGTCTTAAATATTTTTTGAATATGCATTTGCTCAAAAAAAAATATATATAGTTCTAATTATTTGCTTAAGTTCCTTATATTTATAAAAAAAATAAAGATTTAAAATATGACTTTACTTATTACTATTTAATTAGTCGAGCTAAGCACTTTGTATTATTATTTATATTTAAAAATAACCTCCGACTATTTGTACTTCAGCAAAAATAGAAAAGTAAGTATTTATTATAACGTTCACATTTTCTTTTCATTTAGGACGAAGGAAAAAAAAAATATATATATATGGCGAAATTCACCACATTCTTTCTTGAGAAACAAAAATCGTTACGTATCTTTTTAATTCTGCCTACTGCATTACATGTCCTTTATCTCCTAAGTGGTGAAAGATTGTTTGGAAAAAGTCGCGTGGCTTTTAATATAACATGTTTTGTCAACATGGAAACATATACAATAAACAGTCTACAAAACAGAACAACATACATACATATTGACAAAACTATCGCAGTTTATTTTTCTTTTTTATTACTAACATAAATTATAAATAATATTGCTTCTGACTCGGGAAAAAAAAATCAAATTCAACTAATACCTCTAAAACAATCACGGCTTTCTAAAAAATAATGGGCATCCTAGGCCAAAATAGTCCCGTGACGTTGATACTAGAAATAAAAATAACAACAAATCAACTAACAAAATATCATCCGAGCAGTTCTTTAAGACCAACGGATCTAGTTCTGAAATAAAATTTAACCTCACGAAATGTCACATTTGGACATGCTATGATGTGCTTTAAGGTGTCATTTTATCTCTATACATCGCCACTCAATCTTTCCCTAGGAGATAAATGTAGTAGGTTTTTATTATCATGCGTTTTGAAAGAGTACTTTACCTTTATATTACCTTCTGGTATATTGGCCATTTCCATGCCCTCTTCTTCGCCTCCTTCGTCTTCTTCAGTACGTCTATTTTTCCTTCTTTTTAATATTTTAGGTTTCCATATTAAGTAGCAAAAACGAATTGTTAAGTAGAGGATAAATATGATGAAGCATAGGCACACTGTTCCAAAAATTGCGTCGTGGGTTACATTGGACATGATTGGCTTACTGTGTACTGCCTGAAATAGTGGCGTTGCTACAGCTATCCTATTTCTTCCGAATATTAGGAAAGCTACTAGAATGGATAATGTTATGTTCCATATTAAGAAGATCGTCTCGCTGTGGGTCCCGTAAGTATCACTGTATGAAGCAATTATTGGTTCCCTTAAGGATTCCATGATATTATTATAATTTGTTTCCGTTGATGTCAAATTAACATATGGGATGTGTAGAGTCCAGTTTGTATTTAGACATTCTTTTAGGTCTCTATATGTAGGCGAGAGGTTGTTCATCCTTGGATTTAAGATGAAGGATTTTAAATTGGACCAAGCGGCTGGGATGATGTGTGTAGCTTTGGCATCAACTGCTAACGACGCGCTTGAACATGGGAACCTCTGTGGAATAATGACGTCATTGGAGGTATGCAGCTGACAACTACATGAAAGATGGATCTTCACTGCACCTTGGTTTAGCAGCTTTGCGTTGATTTTAGAGGTTCTTCCGGACCTACAAGAAATGGTGAGATCCTCCTTCGGGTGAGTTACTACATACATTTCTTCATATATTTCTGAGATTATCATGGACTGTGCGGTGTGGCAGTGCATGGGACAGTGTTGACTAATTTCTTGTACAGTCGATCCTTCGTACAGTTTTCTGGCGCACTCGGGCCCTTGAATGCTATCAGCAGAAAACCGGGGAATGTAACAAAGTTTGTCCGTATATGGCCTACATTGGTGTAAACCAGTTCCTGAGATCTGTCTTATGTGTTCTTTGTGTCTTCTATTTGTCGAGACCGTCACGTAAAGTGGTTGATGTACTATTGAACAGGTTTGGTTATGCCATGCGAAAGGTGTGGTGATCAATTCAAATAACTGCCATCCTTGGTTCATTTGTATGACTGGGACTTTGATATGGATGTATAATTTTTCATATGTGAAAGAACAGTCGGCAATGGGTATCTCATAATATTTAGACATCTCACTCAACTCTATTGACAGACTGTGACCAGAACGTTTAATTTCTTCAGCCAATTTTTCCAAATCTTTAGCCAATACCTGTGGATTGACTATGTCTGCTGGTATTTTATGATGTTTACAGGAATTAAGTATCGCGTGTCTTCTGAGCGATCTGGTCAACAGTATCGAACGTTTTAGCTCCGAGTATTGGTTGAGGAATAAATTTATTATTGATGTTTCCTGCTGGTTTTCGGACCTTACGAGCTTCTCCCGTACCCGACCAATATAGGATTCGATATTTTTGATTGTATTCTCAGTTTCTTTGAAGGTCTGTGCTACTGAATCCTGGTATTCTTTGAAGTTTTCAGAATGTTCGGTGACGGCTCTTATGTTTTCTGATAGTCCTTCGGATATCTTTTCCAGTTTATGCACTATATTTCCCTCGTCTTTTTCGACCATGGTTAATTTTTCCATAGTTGCCACTCCGCAGCACCATGACAGTCCAGAACCAATAAAATCTAATGCCCTTTTTTGTCTAAGAGTTCTCTCGTTCTTATAACGCATTGTCCCGGCGCTCCAGTTCTCATTCAATAACCTAATTTCCTTTGTGAATGCACTGGAAAGTTGTGTGAGTTGCCGAGACCTGAATACGTGAGGAGAAACATGAATACGTTAGGAGAAATGCTTCCGGTCAACTTTTTTATATAGGTGAAGAATATTTTCAAGGCAGATTTATCTGTTCTGTTGGTGAAGAAAAACGCACAAGGAAATCCCTGATGCATGTCATCTATTGTCATTAAGGTTACCAACTCAAAGTTGTAACTATTCATACCATGCGTACCATCAATACATACACATTTGGTCGCAAATCTTTTCAGCATCATAGTGACGCGCATTATCATTTTTCGAACTCCTTTTAACTGGTAACACTGATATGAGACCGCTTTAACTGTTGTGAGCATCATGGGATTCCAGCAGATTGAAATTTTTTAATATTTTCTTCCGCGCCTCCTTCGTGATTTTTTGGCAACACCGCATGCTACAATTACATGGCGGTCCTGATTCATGACACGACAATTTAATTTTTTTGGCAACTTCTGCCATACGTCCGTGTGACTTTCTCTTTTTGTTTTTTTTATCGGGAAACGCTTTCTCGTCTACGTCACTACTATTATCATCCATTTTGAAAATTAAAGTTCACTTTTCGCTTATATAAGCTAACAAACACTAAAATTTCCACACAAAACTTAACCTCTCTCAACTAACTTTTAAGAATGACTAAACATCTTATGCATGAGACCAATGAGCGCGTTCCCACCAATGAGCGTGTTCTTTCTCTGTTCGCGCGCAATCTGAACCTTTTAGTTTGGTTTGTCAGGCAGCGAGCCCCTTTTAATCTAGTTTGATTTGCAATCAGCCCCTTTAATACGTGCCTGGATCTTATTTTAATCGGAATATTGAGCGATGTCATCCTTTTATGTAGTTTTGGATTATACCAAAATATTCGCTATTAAATTTGGAATTAATGGCACCTTTAGTTAAAAAACCAAAAAAATATCGATGAGTCCCTTTTCCCTGTACTCTTCATATCAGATTTGCTTTGTTTAATAAGTGGTGCTAAAATATCTAAATCATCTAAAAAATTAAAAACATTTGCATCAGCTCTTTAATTAATGTAGCATGTAATTTTAATGCTATCTGGATGTTTTCTTTTGACGTGGGCTCTTAAATTCGACGTTTTTGAAAATTTGATCTTACACTTATTGCAAGTATTCATTAGCAAAAATTTTTAGAAACCTGCGAGATGTAAGGGTTTTATATTTATACATCAATTTATCTAAATCTTTTGCTAGCCTATGTCGACCATATAATGGAAATAAGAATGTATTTCCCGCTTCGACTAGCTCAGATTTTTGTCTAGCAGATCTATCAAAAACGGATGTAATTTGTCGCAGATCCGGCCAGATCTTTTTGCAACGTTTTGAAAGTCGCCAGTTCACTTTTTTTTTAAACAAGCACGAGGTTGTATCACATCCTGATATAGGCCTAGCATGGGCAAATAAGATTGAATGCTTCATGTCACCAATCTTGTTCTGCATATTACCGATGTCAGTTACTCTGTGAGGTTTGGACGATTTTCCAGGCCGAAGCATAAAAATAGAATTTTTTGTCCGATAATGTCTATAATATCGCATAATTTGAGAACTCAAGTCATATCATATTAAAGCAGAAAAGGTTTCTGGCCGCTACGCATCTAGTAGGGCCCGAATTTGGATAATCTTATAGAGTAACCTAACCACACTTTTCCTAATATGTATAGTATCAGAACAAAAAGTGAACAATATAGTGTTTTAAAAATTACTAAAAAAAGTAATACTTACCTACTAAGTCTACTAAGGCGTAAACATCAACACTTCTACCTCAAATATCAAACTTCTACTTTTGGTTTTGCGAAATTTAGGAAGAAGTAACACTAAACACTACCTACTATTAACAGGCCTACTATGATTATGGCGACCGATATCAAACTCAACAGTTTATTTTTGATTTTATATTTTATTTTTATGTGAATGCTAATATTAAAGACAAGTACGGAAATTCAAAAAAAGTAACCTATTAAATATCATTTTATACTCTCGACGATTTTCGCTTCGCGTATGCTTGAATCTAGAATATTTCCATATTTAAAAATTCATAAGATGAACCTTCGCCGCGAGACTAAATTGGTTTTTAATGAGTCTGATAGATTTTTTAATTCTCTTCAATTTTTACCTCTTGAAGTTTTTCGCTAAAACGTACCGTTTTCGAGTTATTTACATGTTTTCCCAAAAAGTACCAAAATTCAAGATGGCGGCCGATTTTTTTTGATGACTCACACACCGGACAAGTGGGGACTTTTAGTATGTTAATAAGGGTTACTAAGGCTAACTATTTTCAATGGTCGCAGCTTTCTAAAAAAATTTACAATTTCAACATGCTGACTGCTTATACTGACTACTTACTTACTGCCATTACTCGCTGGCGAGTATTTGACACGCCTCAGAAGATGGTTACGCAAGGCGTTTCCTGTCATGACCTTTTCTGTGACTGAAAAGCCCGATACGTGATGTTATCTCTCTTCCGCGCTTCGGACATTCAAAAATCTCATTACTTTGTTGCTTCTTTACTTTTTGGTTGTTATTAAATGAATTTACAATTCTTCTCCATTGCGTTCTATTGTGCGCTGCTTCCTCCCACTGATGTTGCATACTTATCCCCTTTAAGTTTTCATGAAAAACATCCTTGTATCTTTTGAGTTGTCCACCCGGTTTCTCTTACCCTCTATAAGTTCACTGTAAAGAAGAGATTTCGGTAGGCGGTTTTCTTGCATCCTGCATACGTGGTCAGCCCATCTTAAACGAGATTTAGTAATCATGACTTCAGCGCTCTCGCAGCTTGCTTTTTCAAGGACTGATACGTTTGAGACATGGTGGTACCATTGGATTCTTAACAGTTGTTAAGGTGTCTCTGTTGCAACTGTTTAATGCGCTCGTGTGCCGGTGGTACGGCACCCAGGTTTCGCTTCCATATAACATGGTGGGATTTATTACTGCTCGATACACTGCAAGTTTCGTTTTTGTGCTCAAGTCATGATTGTAGAAAACCCTGTCTTTTAATTTCCACAATGCTCTTGAGGTGCTGCTGATTCTGTGCTGAATTTCGGAGTCGATATTTACCTTTTCCGAAATCAAACTGCCGAGGTAATTAAATTCCGATACATATTCAAATAGTTCTTCTCCGGTTTTTATAGCACTGTTATGATTTTCCGGGGAAGTGCACATGATTTTAGTTTTATCGATGTTCAGTTTAAGGCCCAAAGTCTGGTATGCCCAGGTATATGTGTTCAACATTTCCTGTAATTGCTGTAACGTATTTGCAACTAGAGCGCAGTCATCAGCGTATTGGAGTTTTGTGATGAATTTTATACGTGTTGTTGTCCTGAGTCTTTTTATGTTGAACAAACCGCCGTCATACCTGTACCTAACACCCATTCCTCTTTCCTGCAGTTTGCTGTCCAGTATAATAGAGAGCGCTGCCATGAATATGTTGAATAGGAGAGGAGCTAGGACACATCCCTGCCTAACTCCTGTATTTGTCAGGAAGGGATCGCTCAGTGATCTATGATGTGACACTCTCGACTTGTTGTTGTTATGGAGGCTTTTACACACAGTAAGAAATTCGTTGGGCACTCCGAACTTTTGCATAATTGCCCAAAGTACATCTCTGTTTACAGAGTCGAAGGCTTTCCTTAGGTCGATGAATGCAACATAAAATTTACTCTGCTGTTCCTTCACTTTTTCCTGTAGTTGGCGGACGGAGAATATGGAATCAACGGTAGCGTGGTTGGTGCGAAAACCCGCTTGCGATTCTGGGAGGATTTTTTCTATATGTGGGTGAAGGCGATTTGACATAATTTTTGCGAGAACTTTTCCTCCGATAACCAGTAGTGAAATTCCTCGCTAGTTTCCGCAATTTGATGCACTTCCTTTGTTCTTAAATATATTCACTATATTCGCGTTATGAAAGTCCTGAGATACCTCTCCACTTTCCCATATGACATCGAAGAGAGCTTTAAGATGATCAATAAGTTCTTTACTTATACACTTATAGATTTCCGCTGGAATCGCGTCACAGCCAGCCGATTTGTTGTTTTTAAGTTGTTTTATGGAGACCTTTATTTCCTGTTCCGTTATTGGGATATCTAATACATCGATGCTGTTATATTGAGGTATTGTGTTTAGTGCTTGCATATTGGGGATGTTATCTTGGTTAAGGATATGGCTGTAATGCTTTTTCCAGCGATTTCTGATTTGCTCTTCCTCTTTTAGAAGTTCACCGTTTTGTACCTTGATTGGACGGCTTACGTTCTTAGTTGGGCCGTATACTTCTTTTACAACCTTGAAGAATTTACGATGGTCGTGATGCGCGGTTGAATCTGATTTGCTTCTTGTGATCACCAGTTATCCTTTAGTTGGCGCAGGCTTCTTCGAAGCATGTTGTTGGCTGCTTTAAAGTTGTCCACCAGCCTTGGATTGTGTGGATTTGCAGTGACTGCTTGATGTGCTCTATGCTTTTGTTCCAACAAAGCCTGTATATGTGGTTGATTTTCGTTAAACCAGTCTGGTTGTTTGTTTTTGTTAGATTTTCCCAGTACTTCTTCGCTGGTATTATAAATCGCATCCCTCAATTGTGTCCAGCCTTGTTCAGCTTCCGAGGTTGAGGTTATTGGTGGAAGTGTTTCTCTGATGGCTTCCCGGAGGGCGTTGGCGGTGTCGTTGTTCGTTAGACTCCGTACGTTCAATCTGGTCATGTTGTTTTGCCTTTTGCAGTGTGGATGTTTGGGTTTGGTTTGGTTGAAGAAAATTGAAGTTTCATTTTAGAAACTACAAGTCGGTGGTCAGTACCACATTCGGTATCTATTCTGGCTTTTGTAAGTCTGACATCTTTCAGATGCTTCCTTCGAACGATGACGTGGTCCAGTTGATGCCAGTGGCCTGATCTGAAATGTTTCCAGGTACCTTTAAACTTGTCTTTCAGCTTAAACCATGTATTGGTGATGCAAATATTGTACTCTGTGCATGTTGTTAGCAAGCATTCACCATTGCTATTTACGTTTCCTATTCCAAGTTTTCCCAAAACGTCTGGCCATATTTCTTGCTGATTGCCGACATGGGCATTAAAGTCACCCAGCAAGATGATTCGCTCCTGCTTTGGAATTCGTTGGAGAGCATTTTGTAGATCTTGGTAAAATTTATCCTTATCCTCAACCTTAGCGTCTAGGGTGGGAGCGTAGGTACTAATAATGTTGACGAAAGTTTTATCTGATATGGGGTACCTTAGGGTCATGAGACGTTCGGAGACTCCAATGGGCACTTCTGTTAAACTGGTGGCGATTTCGTTTATGATAGCAATGCCTACGCCATGAATTCTACTGTGTGTGGCAGGGTGACCCTTCCAAAAGAAGGTGTAATGCTCCTCAGTCAGACTACCTTCGTCTGCAAAGCGGGTTTCGCTAAGAGCGGCAACATCTATACTTAGCCGATTGAGTTCCTGTGAGACCACGCCGCAAACGTGAAACATTGACGCTGCTTAGTTCTCCTATGATACGCTGGAGTAGGCACCCCCTCCCGGAGATCCGATCGAGGGGGTATTTTACCTCCGGACGATGATTTTGTCCCACTCGAATGTTCCATCTTTGATGAGTGTTAGCTGCGTAAAAGGGTTCAACTGTGACGGTTACGCTGCTGCACAGTTTGGCTGCAACTGTAGCACGGGATGGCTATGGCACAGTGAGGACTGAGACGATACTTCCCTTGTGCTACGTTCTCGGCCGGGTAGGAGTAGTCTACTTCTCCTTCCCTAGAAAGATGGTAGGTCTGAGGGTTGTATAGCGTTATACCGCCTATACTCCGTCAGAGCCTCGTTTGTGTAAACAGGGTGCACCACGTGAAGGTGAGGTTGACTTTTGGGTAAGCTAGGCTATATGTATCACTTAAATACCCCTTACACCCTATGGTGAATGTTATAACTGCACTGGGGTATCATTTTTAATCCCACGTTCACTTTCCTCTCACACTTTAGCTATTTAATAAAACCACCAAGATTATTTAAATGTTTTTCAAGAAAACCACACGAATGTCTAAATACAAAAATCAAATAGTATTAAAAAAAAATCACGGAAACCACAAATAAGTAGGTACTTAAGTTTAAATAAAAGGACGGTCAGAAAAGTCCATTGTTGCCACATCGCTCAATGACCGATCATTCTTCTGCTAGTTGTATTGTATTATATTATTGTATTGTAATTTGCAAGTACAGGTATATTATATTTTATTTTTTGGTATTAATGATTACGAGTAATACCACAGACTAACTTAAACAGATGCGACAAACAATGCAAATGTGAAATGTGAAAATTACATTTTGGAATATGCGCCAGGTTAGTTTTTCGGTTAGATTTATCATATGGGCGAATTTTACAGCGGACCAGCAAAGTAACCTCCATTCGTTTACTAAGAAGCCACGCCTCCTTTGTCAAGAAATAGATGATATTAATTTCATTATATTTTTTTAATTTTTTTATACATTCACCATAATTAATGATTAATGATAATTAAAAAATATTAATACATTTTAAAAAACGTATAATTATGTTTATTTACTATTCGGTATTTTCATGTATCTTTTTAATGAGCACGAATAAAAATACTATATTGATATAATAATAATATAATTACAGTTGAGGGTTGGAACCTGTGGTGTTACACAGCAAAATAAAAACACTAAATCACCACAATACACCAAAACACTTTTACTTTTACGATGGACGCGCGTTTCGCCAACCATGTTAGCATCGTTAGCATGATTATAAACTAAATGAACAGTTTATAATCATCTGCTGATGATGCTAACATGGTTGGCGAAACGCGCGTCCAGTGTAAAAGTAAAAGTGTTTTGGTGTATTGTGGTGATTTAGTGTTTTTATTTTGCAATAATATAATTATAATTAATTATTATTATTTATTATATTATTATTAATTTAAAAAGGTTTCTTAAGTAACGCGATGACTATGAAGCGATTATGAAAATTCATCCCCGAGAAAGGGAAAATGAGGGATGAAAGATAATAAAGTAAAAAAAATCCTGTTCTAAAATTATGAAACATTATACAAAGGTTTCTCTAGCGATTCAATAAAAAAAAATAAAAATTCATCCCCCAAAATAAGGGTAATATAAGGGAAAGAATGTTTGCAAATATTCGTTAATATTTTGTCTAAAAGTATGATATTTTACATACACATTCCTTAAGTGGCATAATTGGGAAGCGTTTTCTGAAAACTCATTTCCTAAGGGGTAAAATTAAGGGCAAAAGTTTTATGAAAATTCGTTACTCATTTAGAAGTATTAAAATTTGACCAAATGTGCTTAAGTGAAATAAATGAGCATTTAGAAGCGATTTTTGAAAGTTCATCCTCTCGGAGGAGACAGGGTTGGCGTGAACATTTATTACTGCCTGGCCTAGAAATATCATTTTTTACAGTTTCTTTAAGTGACGTTATAGAGCACTAAGAAGTAATTCTTGGAAATTTATCCCTTAAGGGCACCTATTAAAAAAAGGGAAAGTTTCCTATGTTAAGCGAATTTAGTAAAAATGTTATTATCTGGTCTAGAAGAAATTTTGCACAATTTTTGAAGTGACGTAACTGAGGAGTAAAACGCGATTTTTGGAAATGCATTACCTCGGGGGTTTATTTTAGGGGTGAACATTTTTACGAAAATGTTTTATTGCCTGGTCTAGAAATAAAGTTTACTCAAAGTACCCTTAAGTGAAGTGAACAAAGACGTTTTTTTTGGAAATACATTTTAATTTTTTTTATACTAAAGGGGTAGTAATTAGGACCACAGACAAACTATATTAGGATTGAAAATTTGCATGATACTTCGTTACAACTGGTTTTAAAAACACTAAAATTGCACATTTTTCTTTAAATGACTCTGGGGGTTTAAGAAACAACCGAGTAAAATAGGGTACAATATAGGGTTTGTAGATATGAAATTTAATTAACTATCTGGTCTTTTGAACGTACATTTTATTTGGTGAGTATCCACCATCTTGAATTTTGTGTTTTTTTCGCGTCCATTTTGCATTTTTTGGCAAAAAGGTTTATAAATAAATTTGTAGAAAATTAAATTGTTAAATATCCTGTAAAACTTTGTTCATAATTTTGGTTTCTATTTTGGCTGTAGTGCAAAACTATATATTATATTAAACATTTATCATTTTCCACTGATTCCACAATTAGTATTTGATTAATGCAATCCATTTGTTTTTTTATTATTCCCAGTTATTCTTTAAATATCCTTCGGCAAATATTGGCACATCTAAAAAGAAAGGAAACAAACATGGTTAGCCTACCTAATATGTTTTCTTTCCTTTGTAAGGCTTAATTTTGAAATTTGAAATAGCTACCTTAAATTTATTATACGCAATCAAATAAATTATTTAGATATAAAATATATAAATTAAACCTTTTTTTAAATATTGCATTATCTACCTACTTATATTTTTAAAGTTAAAGGTAATTATGTATCCTATGTATGTGTGTTATATTTTACATAAATATGTATAAATTTAAATATTAAAGGCAGATAATTTTTTGGCAATCAATTTTAATTATAATGTTGTCGTAATTATAAAATACAGAGTTAGCTATATTATTAGAAAGAAGCAAAGCACTTATATCAAGGATAAATGGCAGTTTTTTATGTACGTACCTGATATATTTCGAGACCATTCCAATGTACTACTCTTAGGTATAAATTATTAAAATTCTGTTCCTTTATATTTAATCAGATATCACAATCTAAAAATCCCAATTATCTATACGAGTATATTGTACATATCCTGTTACGGTTGTAATTTTAACTTAACTACTTTCAAATGATATAAATGCTGTCCTAGCACTATCTTAAATGCTTTCTCAAATCATTATTTCTGTGAAAATAAATAGTGTAATCCTCCAGGAATTGAAGATTAACTAAATTTTGATCATATTATAACGAAATAAAGCTAGAGTATATTTGAATTTCTTGAACTGCCATATGTCTTAAAATTACCCTGAAAAAGAAATAATTTCTGGTGGTCAATGCAATAGAAATTCGCTACTAAATCTTATTTTTTTAACTCCATTAATCCAGTAATCTTCCATTTTTGGGGTGCTCAAGTGTTGCTTTTTGTAATAAACACACAAATTTTAAGGACATCTCTCACATTTCAATAGTGAGGTTAAGTCGCTTCTGTCACTTTCACTTTCGTCCAAAAATAGTTCGCAAAGCGTTCGGGTTTCATCAAGTAGTTCATAGTCCTCAAAAGATCCAAAAACAGTTCTAGAATTCAAACCGCTGCGCAAGTAGTTTTGCGCAGTGCGAGAACGATTCTAGGACGGTTCTCAAAAACGAACCCGAATAAAGCTATTATGCGAATCGATTGAAATCCTGATTTAAATTCGTTTTGTTTTGTTTAAAAATTTATATTAGGCCTACTTGAGCTTCGCGGAGAAGAAGCTAGCAATCATTAAAAATAATTGCCCGTGTTTGACGCTTAATAATAAATAAATATCTAATTAATTTAAATATGTTGAACTTTTGTAACATTATCTCTTTTTAGTCTTGTTCTTGTTTGACATTTCAAATATTGTGTTTCCCATTTACAAGTTTTATAAAGTTTAACTTTAAAAAATAAATCTAGCATGTAAATTTTATGATCATTACAAGTTTTAAACCAATTTTTAGTTTGATCTAATACCTTTAATTTTAAATTGTTTTTTAGATTTTTATTACATTTTAAATTGCTAAATTCTGAAGAAAATATTGACAAATGGATCTTAATTGTAATGAAAAGATTCTCGCTGGGAGAAATTAAATTTGCAGAATCTTTAGAATATTCCCTATTTAAAATTAATTTTTGCTTTTCGTTAAAGGTTTGCTCAGAGTTGATGTATTCTACTTGACAATTTTGACATTTAATTTTAAAATTGTTTTATGACATACCCAGCAAAAAATGTAATAGCATCATCTTCTACGATATTGTCTGATTTTATTTCTTCATTTTCAAAGGTTAAAATATCTACTAAATTTAAAAATCAATTTGGGACTTCGATTTCAGAATTATCATTACTAAGAAGTCCCGTTTCTGAGCTAGATTTTATAAGATCATATATATTTAAAAGAAATATTTTTGAAATGTCACTTTCCGAATTACTATGAGAATTTAATGAAGTTATATTGTGTACAATAACGTTTTCTTGGGTCATCTAAATTCTGTGGCTGTGGGAAATTTATTAAATCCCCCCCGTCTTCGTACTTCACTAAAATTATTTTCTAGTGGATCCTGATTCAACCTTGATGTGCATAAATATTCGATACCCTTCCATTTTCAAATCATCCCATAACATTAAAGTACCCTTAAGTGTTTGGGCCAACTCGTCAAAACAAGGGGGACGTTTCCGCTTATTTGTAATATTAGTATCTACTTGCCATTGATCAACCCAAGATATTGCGCTTTTTAAGATCGATATTTTCTCATTATCCTGACCAACTTGTAAAGCCCTGGAAAATGGATTTTTTTGATACCTACTTTTAGAGTTTAATATATCAAAAATATTATTAACTCGTTCCAAAAAATTTGCCGTATTTTCCGCAGAGACGCTTTGTAATCTTTTTCCATGAATCGTTTTTATTCCCGCATATTACGAGACAATGAGAGTTTGCTGTCAATATCAAAAGCATTACGAAGATCATTCCAAGAAGCAATGCCGCCGTCGGTTAAGAAATCGGCGTCATGTAGACGATTTCTTACACTTTTTATAAGGTGAACTATGTCCAATAAATACATACATTTTCTCTCCGTTAAATGTAATGAAAGGATTTTCTTTGTCAGCTTGTAATAATTTGCATGTTTTTTGATTATTTGTACCCTGGTCAAACGTTATTGCACGAATTTTAAAGCCGGTGGACTGAATCTTTTCTATGCAATTTAATGTTATATATTTTAGTAATTCCGCTTTAATGGTTGTCTCCGATAAAAAATAAAACAATGGCATTTTATAATAGTCATGTAGACCTACTATTATAAAAACTGTTGCTTCTGTTGCGACATTTGCTGTTCTTCCGTAGTGCCCAAAGTCCTTATATCCTTCAATGTAATCTTTATTATTTAAATAAGTGAACCCTTTTCTAATTGACATTAAATCTAATAATAGTACACAATCTTTTTCCTTCTCTGATAACTCTAAACATTTTATTTTTAAAGCTTTTAAAATATTATAGTTAAATCCCGGTTCCAAATTAAATATGTTAGTCCATCGCTCAATACTTCTGACGCTTGGCAAAATAAATTCTTTATCGTCCTTCAAAAATCGGTAAGGTGTAGGACTTCGATGATAATCAATGGAAATTTTTTTTTTCGTCTTCATGCCCGGTATTTTGTTTTCGGTGAAGAACTTGCATTTTTGTAAAACTTTTAGCAGCGGGCGAAATAATTGAATTATTTATTTGATTCGTTACTGATAGATTTGATATTTTTGTTTTTAACCTTTTAATATGTGTTCGCTCTTTGTTAATTATTTGGTTTAAATCATGTATTTCTTTGATATATTCATTAAGCTTTTGTACCTTTTGGATTCTGTGGCGCTTTTTATTCTTTCGGCTTGGAGGAGTATCAAAATGGGAAATGTCTACAATTTCTAGGGACGTCTGTTTCTCTGGGGTTTTTTATCTTTCGAAAGAGACGGTTGGAAAGGGAGATTTGGTGTACATCTCTAATACCGGTTGTGAGTGGATATTCAAATTCTCTTTCTCTGAGTCCTATTAGAATTCAAAAGAAACGAACTGATTAAAACCACACCACAAAATAAAAATTTAAAATAACTAATAATATTCATAGCCTTTGAATGAAAAAAAAATAACAGTGATATTTAAACAAATAAAGATAATTAATAGTAAGTAATTAATGGCCCTGTATAGATGAAAATAAAAATATTAGAATGTGTACGTAAGCATCTTCAATATATCGGATAATCGAAAAAAAAAACGGCGTCAGCGATAGCTATGAATGAAAATCGCTATCATTTCCAAGCCAACTGGACACGGTTTTTTTTTCAATTTTACGGTATATTGTGAAAAAGCTTTCTATTATATTTATAAGAGAGTAGATATAGTATACAAGAGCGTTGCCAAAGTGGTCTAGAGGGGGGCAAGTTGATGTAACCGGAGAGTGGAGAAAGTATAAATTGGGAGCATTTTTTGAATCTCTAAGGGGGCAGCTGCACCAAACAGCAATATGCTACCCCCCTTTGGCGATGCCCTTGATATTGATATACAGGGTGGTCCGAACTGCATTAGGGAAACTTGAGTAGCTTATTCTGCAGATAAAAATAAGTAAAAAAGTTCGTATAAATTTATGTTTTAAAATGCTGTATGTAGAAGTTTCATTTTTATTTCGATTTTTTCAAAATAATTTTTGAACTAACGTCGATTTTTAGATCAATTTTAGTCTCGGAGTTTTTTGACACCATAAATTTATTTTCGATGTCAATTTGACTACTACATGTAGGCAGGGTTGCTAGCTCTGGAAGATGATGTTTATCCGCGATATTGAACCTGAAATTTTGCTTTTTTGCCAATTTCTGAAAATTTTATTAGAGCTCTCATCAGCTGATGAGACGAATTTAACGCGACTTCGAAGATTTTAGGCCTAGGTACTATAAGAATATATGATTTTTACGTGACTATTGAGGTAAATTAAAAAAATCGTTTTTTAGAATTGAAATAATAATGCTAAATAATATTTTTCCCGTTAAACTGAAAAATAAACTCCTAGATCTAGCGCGAAAACCGCTAAGTAAGAAATTATTTGGAAAAAATGGAAAAAAAAATTCTACGCCACGCCGTGTATCTTCAAAAAAGGCATTTTAGCACATAAATTTATACAAACTTTTTTACTTATTTTTATGTGCAGAATATGTTGCCTAAGTTTCCCGAATACAATTCGGACCACCCTGTATACTATAAATTGAAATATAACCATTCCTTTTGTATGTATAGAGATTATTATTATATTTGATATAGTCTGACCAACAAGAGGATACATGACAGTGACAGTTGTTGGGTGTCAGGTGTTTAATTCACAGGCAAATTGTATATTCTGTCATTTTCTGCATGCCGTCTGTCAAAATCATTCCTGATTCGTTGGAGAGAGTTTAGTCCTAATTTAATTGGGTCTTTAAATGTAACAAAAACATGCCATTTAAATGAGTATATTCTATCTATATTTATAGGTATCTAATATTTTTAACATCTACTAATAGTTATAATAAACTATTTTTTAACCCATATATGCCTAAAAATTTATGTTTGGAAAAGTTTTGGCCTTTCATGCAAAAAACTGATACAAAACATCTCAAAAGGCGATATTTATTATATTATTACAAAAAATCTAAACGAAAAATAAAATTTTGAACCGTCCTATTATGTAGGACAATAGACATATAATACAGTATTGGCCATAATGGTTGGAACTTTTTATATTTTGCAATATATTTATTACATACTACACATTTTAAGATTTTTATTAAATAATGTATAGCTTAATGCAAACCTAATAAAATAAAGTAAAATTTATATCAAATGTGGGCGGTGTTTGGGTTTTGGGTTTAAAATAAAAAAATAGGCTGGACAAAATAGTTGGAACAAAGGCATATCATTTATTAAAAACGAAAAACAAAATAAATTTTCTTAACATAATTTAATAAATTAATATTTAGTGTGATAACCTTTGGCGTTAAGGACGGCTTGCATTCTTCTTGGAATTGATTCTACTAGATTTTCAATTGTTGGTCTGTCAATGGTATTCCAGGCTTGAGTAAGTTTTTCAAACATCTCATTGGCATTTTTGATGGGTCCCAATTCACGAACTTTGCGGTCTAAATGTTCCCATAAATTTTCAATCGGATTTAAATCTGGACTTTGTGCTGGCCACTTTAATACTGCGATCTTTTCCGTGTCAAACCTTTACAAGCTCAACAACTCCTTTACAAGCTTTGAAGCGTGCTTCGGATCGTTATCATGTTAAAAAATGTAATTAACGGGCATACTTTCAAACGAGTATGGCTCCATTACATCACGAATGATGTCTCTGTACATGAACCTGTCCATTTTTCCTACCACTCGATGAAGAGGCTCCACGCCATACCAAGAAAAGCAGCCCCACACCATTACGTTACCACTTCCATGCTTCACTGTCGGTCTAACGTATTTTCTTTCTAGTCTTTTGCCCTTTGGTCGCCTAACATGTACAATACCATCACTAGAAAACAGATTATATTTGGACTCGTCACTGAATAACACCTTTTTCCAATCTTGCACAGTCCAATGGATGTGGTCTACGGCAAATTGTAACCGTAACTTGATGTTTTTTTTCTTAGTAATGGATTTTTGGCGGGTCTGCAGCTTTTGAGTCCACTACTCAGTAATCGTCTCCTTATCGTTCTTGCCGAAATATTGCAAGGTTCAGTTTCTCTTATTTTTTGTAAAATTTTCCAAGAAGATAAAAAAGGATCATTATGCGACACAGTTGAAATTCTTTTATCCATGCGGGTATTTGTAGCTCTAGGTCTTCCAATGCTTTTTCCCGGATATACGTGACCATACACTTTATATTTTTTAATAATACGTGACACCGTGTTTTTTGGAACTTTAAGTCTTTCAGAAATTACACTCTGTTTGATACCTTGGTTGTAGAAATCTAGAATTCGCTGACGAATATCACTAGAATACGCTTTTCCTTTTGCCATACTGATAATAATAGTTCAATTATTGTAAAACTGTGTAACACAAACGCTGGCTAGTTAGAAACTATAATTATCTAGAATACCTTTTGACAATTTGAATATAGTTCCAAGTTTTTTGTCCAGCCCCAAAAAAAAAATTACTGATAATATTGTATACAAAGATAATACTTGAATACTACATCTTATTTTGTTTATGTTTCCTTAGATTTATGCGGTCGTATCTAAATTCACTGTTCAATGAAATTTTTCCTCTTCTCAAAGCAAAAGACTTTTTGTTTTGTGTCAAGATAGTTTGAGGAACAGTTCTTCTAAAGGCTAGTTGGTCCATTTTACCTTCTTGTTTTTTTGTGAAGATGCCAAGCGTTTGTCATTGCCATATCAAGGCAATGAGCAATAAGGGGGTTTTATTGTACAATTTTACAAGCTGTGGCTGTTCGACTTGTATAAACTTCTTTTCTTTCTGTGAATACCTTTTTACGGAATTTATAAGAGCAATTCCAGCTGCTCAAGATCCAAATGTCACTATATTATTATCGTTCCACTTAACAAATATAATGTTCTGATCACTCATTTTTGTATAGTCAAAAACTCCTCGGTTTTCCTTCTTCATAGTGGCGCTGGAATTCAAAGGAGACATGGGTAAACGATTCTCGCGCATCGTTCCAGTGCTAACGATTCCTTTTTCAAGAAGAGCTTCCAATAAAGAAGGCGACGAGAAGAAGTTATCGAAGAAAAAATGAAACTTATGCTCCAGCCATCTTTCTCTAATTCTATCAGCATAACTCAGAACAACCGATGCACCAACTCCAAGGTCTTTGTAGTCCAAATTTACATAGGTCGAAGCTCCTTGATATGGTTCAAACCAGTTTGTATATCCTAGACGTGTAGTTCCAACCCAAAGCGTGAATCCATAACGAATCGGCTTGTTGTGATTAAATTGTTTACAGCCATGTCGGCCATTATAAGGAACCATTGCTTCGTCTATACTACGGTTTTCTTCCAGAGGAGCCTTTTCCAAAAAAAAATTATTGAGGCGATTGAAAAACGGATGCAGTTCGCTAAATTTATCATTTTGGTCTAGGTGCATATTGTCACGAGAAATAGCTTCACTCACCAATATATGAGCATCTCTTGAATTTTTCCAGTACCTACATTCTTCTTCTGGAAACACTTGAATATCCACTTAGGAACAAAATACCGAAGAAACATTTCATTTCTGAAATATCAACTAACGCGGTCTTATTCTTTTGTTGAATGTACCGATTTGTTTCTTCCACTAACATTGTCCAGGTTTCATCATCGAAAAAATATTCGAAAAGTTCTGTTGGAGACAACAAATTTTCACAACAGTTATATCTTCTGGAAAGACATAGTCATCAGCTAGCAAATCCTCTCTCATAAATTGGTAAATCTTTTTTTTCTTATCCTGTAATTTGGATTTTTGCGCGGGGTTGTGTTTAGCTTTATACTGTAGATCACTTAGTGGTAGTTCATCTTCAGAACTCCATTCTTCTGTTACCTGAATGTTAACTTCTACCTGACTTTCGTTCATACTTGATGGCAAATTATTTATGTCGAGTTGATCCTCAGCTCCAGAATCTTCATCCGTGATGTTGCCACAAGCATTGTTTGGTGGTAGCAACATAATAGAATCAGCATTGACCTCATCTTCCTCAAGCATTGCCAATGTCTCATGCAAGGAAAATCCTCTAAAAAAATTCATAGTATCCTATATGCTTATTGACCTAAATATAGGACATCAACATTTGACACCCTGTAGATCACTACATTTTTGAAATCAATAAAAAAACAATGTAACATTCATTTAAGATTATATTTATGGCAATTTCAGCAATAAAAAATAAAAATTCAAAAAAATAGACACTCACCTTGCAAACCGTACGTCATAGTCCGACATTTTGCCAAATTCTCGATATTCAATTATTTTTTACTTTACACCTTTTCACTTTTTGCCGTTCCTAACTCTGCTTACTCGTCAACATGTACCTCTAAACTGATCGCCATGTAAGAAATGCACCGAGATTAGTCAAAGTTTGGACAGGATTGAACAGGTTATGTCCGTCCTAAATATAGGTCAATAGGCATAAATGGGTTTTAATTAAACGGTTCTGGATAGATATAAAAATATTTTTTTTTAATATGCGTTAGTATCTTCCAAATAGACACAGTTTTCTATTAGGGTATTTTTATGATACTACGAGTATACACTCAACATTTAAACCAAAAATTTAAAACTTTAGTGATACGGCTCTTTCAGAGCAGAGATGTTCAGTCGTTAATACACACCGCCCGGAACAGAGAAGCTATGGAAAATGTTATCGCAAACATCCATTAATGGATCTGCACTAGAAGAAGAAGAGATAGTAAACTTTACAACCCATAGCATTTTGCACTCTTTTTTATTTGTTTAAAAAATTACCTAAATAAAACAGAAAAAAAAGGGGTTTGGTTTGGCACATAGTTCGGTTTTAAGTCACATTCACACACAAGGTGCAGAAGGTACCCATCATGGGGTCCGTTTAATTATAAATTTACTTAATGTCACAAAATTACAAATGATATCTTAAAAAATTATTTTTTTGTTACAGGTACCACCCACCAGTGGATCTTCCCACTACAATTATAAGAAGCATTACAATAGCCATAATATTGTTCTTATGGCTGTTGTGGATGCCAATATGCGATTTACATTGGTAGATATTGGAACTCCAAGGAGGAACAGTGACAGTGGTGTTTTTCGCAGAAGTATTATTGGGATGGGCTTGGAGAATCAATTCATGAAAGTTACAAGAGCATGTCCTCTTGATAAGGACAGAAATTTGATACTCCCCTATGTAGTAGTTGGAGATGAAGCATTTGCTCTCACCAATTATATGATGAGACCCTATCCTCGAAGTGGAATACTAAATAGAAGGAAGAAGATTTTCAACTACCGGTTAAGTAGGGCCAGACGTATAGTAGAATTAGCTTTTGGTGCTCTGAGAGGTCGTTAAAGAATTTTTGCGAAACCAATTATTGCTTCTATAGCAACTACAAGAAAAATTGTGCTAGCCACAATTTGCTTGCATAATTTTATTCTTAAAAGAGAATCCTCTTTGCCAATCAGGGATTCTAATTACCCATTAGAACCAAGTACAGGCCTTATTGATATAGGCCGAACTGGTAGTTATGTTTATACCAGAGTATAGGCGGTAGTAATGGTAGTAATGTTTATACCAGAAATGCTGCTAATCTAAGGCAGATTGTCAGACTATTTTGAAAAAAGTGCAAAATAATGACTTTTAGATGTATGTAAGCAGATATATGTCTATAAATTATATATATTTTTTGTATAAAGTGGTAAAAAACAGAATTTTGCTTTTGATCCACAGAGTGCTCGACAGGGTATAAGTAGCTGCTCTTTTTAACTATTGATTTTGAATGAAACTATTTTAACGGGTGATAGGAGAGGGCGAAATAAGAAAAAAAAAGTTCGATAACATGGCGGTTGGATCTGCACCATTTTTAATTTACAGGGTCTTTAAAATAAGATGATGATGGGTTTTTTGGTAATATTTACAAAACGTCTAGAGATAATTATAATTTTATACACATATCAATGTTGTAACAAACACAATTTGTTATCAAATTGTTTTGAATCATGTTCAGAAGGGTGTTGAACCAATAACCACAATTCTTAACACTTTTATCAGAGCAAGATATTTGTGAAAGAAAAATATACAGTGTGTCAGTCTGTGAAGTGTGGTGTTTCATTATTGGATACCTTATCATTCAATGCAAATATTAGTAGGTATTAGGCCACTTGAGCTAGACAGCCACTTCCGGTCCAGACACCGAATTCCAGGAACCCAATCAGATAAGAACATGTAAAATACGTTAATAAATAAGGATAAACAGGTTTGAGCCGCGGTGAACCGCTTTAAAACAGAAATAAACAGGTTTGAAGAAAAAATGAACAGGTCTGTTGTTTTAAACTAAAAGTTGTTCAAAGCAGTTCAAAAGCGGTTCACCGTGGCTCAAACCTGTTTATCCTTATTTATTAACGTATTTTACATGTTCTTATCTGATTGGGTTTTTGGAATTCGGTGTCTGGACCGGAAGTGGCTGTCTGGCTCAAGTGGCCTAATACCTTCTAATATTTTATTTATTTTTGAACCTGGTTCAAAAATTAAATAATTTAAAATTATTTTTTTTTAATTTAATTTAATTAAATAAAACCAAATATGTTGTGATGCATATATATTTATAAAATTTAATACATTTTTAAAAAATTAATCTGTCTCATTATTCTCCTCCTCTTCTAGTATCTGAAGAAATTTGATTTAAAGGCGGTTTCTGTTTCTTAACGGTAACTTCCTTAACCCCTCTCCCATGAGAACTACAAAACCATCAACCCCATCTGGTTTATTCCCTTCTGAGCTTCCTAGGACTTTAAGTATTTCCTTCTGGATTTCTACGTCCTGTTTTCCAGAAACAGAACCTCCCTAAAAGTAATTTGAAAGTTTTGTAACAAGTTTTATATATAACTTCAGTTTACATAGGGTGGTAAAAAAAATTGGTGAAACAGGTAATTATAAAGTGAACATTTTTAAGATTAAAGATAAAAATTAAGATTTAAGTTAACAATTTTTAAGTTAACGATGAAGTGAACATTTAACATTTTAAAACATTTTTAAGTGAAACAATTATTTATGGCTGCGGAACATAAAACAGTGGACAGGCATTAGTAACATACAGACGTTGATCCACACAGCCAGAGATAGGGAAGCCATGGAAAGTGTGGTCGCAAACATCCATTAATGGATAAGCAGAGAAAGAAGAAGAAGAATTAATTTCAATCTTAACCAAAAGATTAGCTGGATATTGGGCAAAAGAAAACTGCTTTAGACGATCAAAGCATATGTTTCATCGACGCGACGTTTCGACCTCGATGATGAGGTCATCTTCGTGACTCTAAAAAATGTTTTACATTGAATTTGTAGAATAATAAAAATGAATGGGGTCACATTAAAAAAAATGAACAATTATTATACATAGAAGTTAAAACTTGAAATGAAATAACATAGATAAAATAAAATTACATACACAGTTACACTGAAGAAGACTGAAAATTTTCACTTTTAGGTATACATTACTTATTATTTTAACTGTTTATGTATGTAATTTCATTTTATATAATAATAATAATAAACTTTATTTCTAAATTACAATAGAATAGTCAAAACAAATACAATAATAAACCTTTTACCTATGCATCTATATGAAAACGAAAAAATACTCATACAAACAATATCTTTCTTTTTTCTTCGTATGATTTTAACAATTTATTATACATTTTCCATAAAAAATTCATTTATGTTGTAATATACTTTTTCTAAAAAATGTCTATACCTATGTGGCGGATTCATCTATCCAAAAAAATCCTTATGGGTTTTTCGCCACTGCACTGCAAGAAAAATCTACAAAATAAAATAGTTATTTTTTGTAAACACTTCTGCGTTAAACCTAAACGGACGCTGCTTGTCAGAAGTTGTGTTTACAGTAATAAAAATTTGCCTAACAAAGAAAAAATGCTTACGTTTCGGAAAGTTTTCTCTTTCCGTCGTCGGAAGCAAAAGAATATAAAGAATCAAGAAAAAAAAACTATTTAAAATATTTAAATTGAACTATTCGAGAACACTTTACTTTTTAAAGCAGATACGTCTACAAGAAATCGTTGACGTTCTGTTAAAATGATATTATATTAAGTTAAACTTCAAAATTAACAATTACTACCTGATAATTACTTAATAAGGTAAAACCAAAAAGCCCAAACTTTCTGTATGAATATTTTTAAATTTTACGTATGTTATGTTTATTTATGTAATGTTCTTTAAAATCAAAGAAGCGATTGCCATACATTACTAACATCTACAGATGCATGAGCAATACATTTATTTTTATTAGATTGAATTAAAAAAGCCTCTTTTATTTTTCTTTTAGAGGCTATCGCTTCTTTCATTATAATTTTGGCGTTATTAAAATTTATTCCGTGCCCTGTGTCCCATGAATGCTGACAAATCTTAGATTTGTGTGTTTTTTTTTATTATTTAAGAAAGGGAGATTTTCACAAATCTAAGCAAAAAAACTTTTCAATAAATCAGGCAAAAACCGCTTTTGGTAAAAAATGGTTTTTACCGACTTCTCATTCTGGGGTACTCAATTGTTGTTTAGATATAATATCTCTGAGATTTCTAAAAAGATATAAGGTAGAATTTAATTATGTTATTTTATTTCAAGTTTTAATTTCTATATATAATAATTGTTGATATTTTTTAACGCGACCACCTCATTTATTTTTATTATTCTACAAATTCAATGCAAAACTTTTTAGAGTCCTGAGGATGACTTTATAGAGGATGAAACGTCGACAAAAATATATATGAATTGACCATCTAAAGTAGTTTTCTTTTGACCTACATCCAGCTAATATTTTGGTTAAGATTATACACTGAGGTCACGAAAAACAATTCATATGTGTAACAAAGTATGGTATGCAACATAATCTTAACTCTTTCTTTTATTTCTTGAAGTAAGGTGGAGGACTTGTAAATGGAGTTGTGAAACATTTGTTGCCACAGGAACTTCTGTAGATTGGAACTCTTGAGACACTGATGATGAAGACGAGCAGGGCAAGCTTGCATTGGAAATAGTCCTAAAAAAAATAATAATACCAATATCATTAATTATGAGAATTCTATCCTTACATTGTATTTTCATTAGTTTCATCCAGAAACTTCATTAAGTCATAATACTTAAAGGTGGGCTTTGGAGGTACATCAGCAGCACCAGCACCACTTGGTACATACGCAGTTACCTTCTTCTTAGCCCTCATGAAGTCATCCCTCAGTTGTCTCTATCTTTTTTTACTAAATCTATGGTAAATGGGCCTGAAAACAATAAATATTATAATTCAAAATCATGGAAGGTTGCTAAATAATTTGAACAATCTCCAGTGGTCAACTAGGGATAAAATGAGATATTATGCCAAAGTAAGTAGGTACTAAAGTAAACAAATCCGTATAAAACATTTCTGTTCATATTATTGGGTTTATTTTGTATTTTATGTTGGTTAATGTTTGTAAGCTGTTCAAGGAAAAGGATGTGCCATCAGAAATTGCTGGGGATTTATCGATGGTACTGCACGTCAGATGTGCCGGCCAAATATAAATCAAGAGGAGTATTATTCTTTCCCATAAAAGATTTCATTGTCTAAAGTTTCAATCAGTCCTCTGACCTGATGGCATTATTGCTAGTTTGAGGGGAACTTTCCCAGGAAGAAGGCATGATGCTGGTATTTTCAGAGACGCCCTTTATATGCCGAGTTAGAGGCAAAAGCAGTATTTGGTGAAGAGAAATTTACTTTCTATGGCGATCAGGCCTATGGATAAATGGAGTTCCTGTTAACCCCATATCCAGGAAGGGTAGAAGATTTGCTTCCCTATCAACTGGAATTCAACCAATCTATGAAGAATTTACGAGTTGCAGTTGAGTGGGGTTTCCAAAAAATCATTGGACAATTTGCTTTTGTCGACTTCGGAAATAATCAAAAATTGCTGTTACAAGATCTTGATTCAATGTATTTTGTTGACAAATTGTCATACCTGTTTATATGGAAGTCAACCAGCAACCTACTTCCAAATAGACCCACCTACATTAAATGAATATTTCGGATTGTAAAACCAGTTTTTATTTTTTTATTGAATTTTACTTATGTAAACCAAAAAATAGTGAAGAAGTTTAGGGTATTTTTTATGTTGGAAAATTTGTGGTACTTTATTGTTAAAAATGTAGTTTCTTTTTTTAAAAACTGTAACGTTTTTTTAGTTCGTTACATGTCTTTGTATATGATATATGATGTCTGGCGTATCATCACCGGATTCCCTATCGTTCAGGCCGGATAATTTATTTGACGCGCTTGGCGTAATTTTTACGTTCTCTAGTCCACAACCCTGTTACCGTTTGACTGCTCTGTGGAGGCGCTGTCAACATCGCTTCAAGGTTCGCTCTCTGCGCTGTGGACTCACTTTTGCTTTTGTCGCTCTGTAACCATCATCAACACACCATTCCGGCTTTTAGAAATGGTAATTATTTAAATCTTGCTGTATAATCTGAATCAGCTACTATTTCAAAGCAACAGGTAAAGATGAGATATTATCCTTTTAGATTCGATATTATTACTGCATATTTTTAGGGTAGAGTTTTAGATGTCCCAACTTAACTTGTATTTGTATTTTGCTGGCACGTTGGCGTTCCTTTTCTTTTGTCCTCCAGAATGTTACATGGAAGAATGGACAATTTCTTTGTTTATTATTGAGCCCTCGGAAGTAATTCGAGGTAGGTTTATTGTGTTTATTACACCTTGGTAGGTTTTAAACACGAGTTTGGAATTTTTGGGGTCCTATGGTTGGATGCCCTATGTACGGATGTACTGTGGACGAGTGTCCCATGTAGGGATGGTTTATCTTATATATAGAGTGCCCCAGCGTGGATGTAGCTTGAGCCCCATGCTGCTTCTTTTCCATTTCTAAGCCTAGTCAATAGTTACGGCTATATTGATTCATGGTGTCCTCATTCTGGACCCTTTTGGTGTATTGGCCAATAGGATAGCCAAGAGACAGTACAGAGATGCGAGCCCACCTCACGCTTTTACTGTTTAAAGCATGATTGCATAAAGAACAGCTAAGTGTAGATTTAAGTTCTAGTTTTCAGTCGATTTCCACTCTTAACATAATAACGTACATTTTAAATAATATCGTACAGACTATGTTTAGTGGTTAGATCGTTAAGAACATTCATGTCGATTTAGTAGTTACAATATGATTTAGATCTTAGGTTTCATTACATTACGTCTTGTAATAGTACTACTTTCTATAGATATTACTATTGCACTATTTTAACAGATGAATAACCAAATATAGATTCTAGAATCTACGGGTTGCAACATCTCAGATTTAACATCGCATAAAATTTAACAAATTAAATAAAGTAATGCTACCTTTCATATATTTTCTATAACTTTACACGCATTGTATTTTTCCATAGTCTTTTCATAGAACATATTTAATATTATTTACATACATAGCTTTACTCGACATATAACCACTATAATTATTATTAAAATTGTACAATGCTATTTACCATCAGAATACATCATGAATATGTCATAGTCACTAGTTTTAAGTAATAAACAACTGTGTTTTCTTTCTCTGTTCATGCCTGGCGCCTA
The DNA here is from genome assembly GCF_002938485.1 of Sitophilus oryzae. Classification (NCBI taxonomy): domain Eukaryota; kingdom Metazoa; phylum Arthropoda; class Insecta; order Coleoptera; family Curculionidae; genus Sitophilus; species Sitophilus oryzae. Next base: position 1,995,592 of record NW_022146698.1, on the reverse strand, counting down.
ATATTTGTATTTTTGATTTATTATGGTTAGTTAGTTTCTGGTCCAGTGAAATACCTTATCCACGACTGCTCTACCAACGAAAATCTACCGTTCGCAGTGGTAATGTTTTATAAAAAACGCTATAAAATTTCATTTAGTTTTTTTAATGTTATTTGTATTATTTATCATATTCTTTATTATGACAGTTGTATCGATTACATTAATTTGTACTTTTACATATAAGGAACTTATTATTTGGTTTGCTAAAACAAGAATTTATAAATACTAGTATACTTGATATAATTATAAGAAATAGTTTTCTTTACTTTGCTTTTATTTATTTGAATAACATTGTTAATTAACGAAACTGGGAACAAACTTATAAACTAATAAAAGTAAATATAATTTTATTTAAAGAAGAGAGAAATTATTTAAAAGATTGTCAATTAGCAATTGTTGCGATTTTAATAATTGACTGGTAGTTTTTTCTAATTCAATTTTCTCCTTTTTCATTTTCAAATTTCTTTTTCTCCAAATTAATTTTCTACCCCCTTTTCTAATTCAATTCTTTCAATTCTCTCTTTAAAATCCATTTCAATTTTTCTTTCTTCTAATTCAGTTTTCCTCTCTTCCAGTGCGATTTTCCATTCTTCCAAAGGAATTCGCCTTTCATCCAACTGTAATTCTTTTATTTTAATACTGTTATCTCTTTCATTTTTTTCTTTTAAGTAAGATTAACATTTTTTTTCCTTATAGGTTCTCTTTTGGTAAGTCTTTTCCGAATGGGACCTCAAAATTAAATAAATCATATAATATATTTAATATAAAAAAGTAGAAAAAAGACTCAAAGTCTCGGTCTCAACGTTTATACAATGTTAAACTGTTACACGTGTTTCGCTCATATACGAGCATCATCAGACAAATACAATTAAAATTAATCCAAATACACGTTCACATTTTACAATTAAAACAACACTGTGTTGTTTTAATTGTAACAGTTTAACATTGTATAAACGTTGAGACCGAGACTTTGAGTCTTTTTTCTAGTTTTTTAATTTGAACCAGGTCTCTTTGAGAAAAATGGATGCCTTCTTTAAATATTTTAATATAGGCTATTCTCAGTTTTGTTTAGAATGTAGGTAACTTACATTTGTAGTTACAGGTATAGTACAAGACTTACCTAATACTTTATTGTTACTAACAATTGGTTTATTTGGTATTGAAGTTTCAGAAATCGCTTTATGTATAGCAGGTGATATTTGAGGCTGATCTACTACATTGCTCTCTTCTTTTTCATTAACTGCATCCTGATTTTCAATGATAATTTTTTCAGTGCCATCAGTTGGTATTGAATCTTCCATTACTAAAAAGTATAAATTATTGCTGTTAAAGTATTTAAACTATAATTGTCACTTAAGTATGGAATTAACCACAATTTATTAAATTCATAGTTGATGAAAATGCTATTAGAAAGCATTATGTGTGTTAAGATATATAATATAAATAATAATATAAAAATACATATCACTATCTACCATAATCATTATTAAAAACACATATGCTTCTAAGAAAATGTGAAGCTTCAGCCACCTCCTCATTTAAATCGTTATTATGTTCCACAGCAAATTTTTCTCTTATTTTCTTTCCCAATTCACCTAACTTCTGCTCTTTTGATATTTTCTTTGTTTGTTTGAAAGTGTAATTATGTTGTTTACACACATTTATTATTCTTACACAAAACTATGGAGTGTAGAGGTAAGGAGAAACAACTGTTATGGGACTTTTATTGAAAAAGTGGTCACAAAATGGGAAGAATAAGGTTTCACCAAATAACCACAATGGCCCTAAAAACGCATAAGTCTAAAAAGTGAAAAGTAACCATAGATAAGAGAAAAGAGAATAAAAATAAATAAATAACATAACCAAACATTACCCAAGAAAAAAACTTTGTTTTTATTTTTTAGAATATAAAATAATTATTTTTTATCCATATTTTGTGCTTTATTTATTATTTAAGAATGGTTAAAGTGTGTGTGGTGCGAAGTTGATTGAATAGCTGATGGAAAAATAAATAGCAAGGTGAAGGGTTTATTTTTTCCTTTGCTTTTTTTCGACCTACGGTATGTAAAGTACATATAATTCAAATTCAGTATTATAATATTTGTATTATATGTAAAAATTAGAGTCTATCAAAAGTGTAGTAAAGATTTGTCGTAAGATTATTTCGTAAGATTATTACATGTTACAAAGTATATTTTTACAACCTGAAATGTAACCTGAATAAAATTTATTTTTAATGATTTTAAAGTTTGACAGACATGCACAAATTGTTGGCATTTTTTAAACAAGTAAAAGTAGGAAATACATTAAAAATTGTACTTTCAAGAAATATATTTAACTAAGTGCTGTATTTTAATAATCTATCATTTTAATCAAAATCATCGGGATAATATTAGGTATTGATTTTCAGAAAAGAATTAGATTACAGCGATGGTCAAAAGCATTAGATATTGCTTTGAAATCTACAGATAAAGTATGGCGGTTTCATTTTAAAGAACGAGATGTTAAAGTTTATGATAAAATTATCATCAGAAATACTGTCCACTTACAGTATTTACATAGGAAAATATTGGAAGATGAAGCTCTATCTACTACCTGAGGAGTTGCAACAACAGCAACAAGCAAGAAGGGAACCATTAAATGAATATTATACACATAAGTATTATTATACACAGAAAAAGTAATATTATACACATAAATATCAACATTTTGTAGAGCAATAACAGAATAAAATACCAAAATATGAACACCAGCTACTGAAACAGCGGCGGCAAAAAAAACGGCGTCAGCGATGCCTATGAAATGAAGATCGCTGTCATTTTATATTTATGTAAAATGATATGGAGAATGTCATCGGTGTTCATTTCCGAGCCAACTGGACGCCGTTTTTTCTTCGATCATACGGTATTATTATACACATATGTAAAGAGTAATATTACACACATAAAGATCCCTTGATAAAGATCAACATTTTGTATAGCAATAACAGCATCGAATAATGGAAATAATGGACCCTATTGCTCAAATCAAAAACAAAATTTCAGCATTACCACTTTATTGGTTATATCAATAAACCTAAAGAAATTGAGTTTATAAGTAGATCCTACAAGCAAGCAGATCTTAAATCACATAATTTTAAATGAAGATTTATTTATTATAGTATGTATATTTATTATAGTAGGTATGTATAAACTATATAAACACTTGCATCTTGCATCTTTTATTCAATGAATTAACAAATTGCAGGTTATTTATTCTAATAACGAAAAAAAACTTGGATCAAAAAATATTTTCTTCTGATGAGGTTTATGAATATAAAAGTCTGTTGAAGTTTGGCCATTATGTGTTGGTATACAATTTATTTATGATGTTACAGTAGTTAAACCATCCTAGTAACAAAACATGTTTAAAATCGACTATTCTTAATGAATGGCAACTACCAACTTGAGAGGAAGCTAAGAGAAAGGTTCTATTGGGTGGACTACAAGGAAAACATGAGGATCTGGAAGGGCTATAAAATTACGTCCCAAACCATGGGACAATGGGAAACGAAATTCAAAGGAAAAAAATACAATACGTGGGATGCAAATTATACTGCAAAGAATTGAGAAAAAGAATTATTAAAAGTAGTTAATGTTACGATACTTAAACCATCCGACTACCAAACATATTTAAAATCCACTATTCTGAATGAATAGCAACTATCAACTTGAGAGGAAGCTGAAGAACGATTCTATTGGGTGAACTACAAGGAAGACATGAGGATGTGGAAGGGCTATAAAATTATATTATTCCCTGTCCTAAGCCATGTTGGAATAGCTGGGAGTGAAAAAGAAGATAATACTGCACACGATTCTTGTCTAAAAGTAGTTGATGTTAAGGTAATTAAGCCATCCGACTATCGAACATTTAAAATCCACTATTCTGAATGAATGGCAACTACGATGGGAAAACGTAAATAAATACTTGTACAGTATAAAATTATGTTGAGGTGAATTCAAAATTAAACAGGTACTTCAATAGTGTCTTAATATTCCAACATAAAAGATATATGTTTAAAAACAATAATAATATGCCACAAAGGCGTGTAGTCACACAAACTTCTCACACAGAGAATACGCCACACAGGCTAGTCACAAAGACTGTTCTCGCATAGAAAATATAATGCACAAGTTAATAGGCCAAACTACGCTAAGGGACTAACTACGCTACAGGGGGTAGTCACAAAGACTGTCCTCACATAGAGAATATGCCACACAAGCTAGTCACAAAGACTGTTCTCAGTTTTTTTTGGTTTGGATGGCTCTACACAATGTGTATACAGCCACTACATTAACAGAACTGATTATGACTCATTCTAAGCAAAAAATAAACAATGAGGTTTTGTAGTACTTTTTTTATTCTATACACAAATGATTATTTCAAAAGCAAAACAGGTTATGAAATTAGACTTAGACTTAATAAAAGAAGATAGAGAATATACTCAGTGAATTTGGCCAGCGTTATAGGCAGCTGTTCTGCAAATAGATAAACCATTCTTAACATGGAATCGCTAATTACCTAACAAGAGCGGAAAATTGATTTTTCCGTACGGCTGTAGAAAAAAATAATATTACGCGCATAGTTACCTTTGTAAAAGTATGGCAAATTATTGATACGTTTTTTCTTCGGCTCAATTAAAACAGTGGATTCCCACATGCCATTCAAAGTTGAGCGATGGTAGACAAGTCTTTGATGACTTTCAGTTCACGTATGGGCCAGACCTTCCTTGGACACAGATTTTTGTAAAGTGTAGAAAAATGCGTAGTCCAGCATTTAAAAAATCAAAGGTGATCTCAATAACATCAAAAGGATTTGGTTTAACTCTTGCAGCTTTAAAAACTTCAGCCCATTCATTTGGAAGTTCCACACGCGACTTTTGCTGTACAAGTCCAAAATCCTTGTCGCATTCCATAAACGAATGTCCTCTGATAGGAAAGCTGATTTTGATGTCATCAAATCTTTACTGCACATGCACTAAGTGATGAAGGTAACGGTTAACCGTATAGTTCTTATTTTGACCCCCACATGAGTCGCAAAATATATCAAGGACTCTAACACTGCTGGGTAGAAAGTTGTAGACGAAATGATGCAACATCGAGCAAACCTCGTCAGAGCCTTTTCGTCCGTTTGTTTCAGGATAAGTATAAAGAATACTTCGGCTAGTCGATAAAATATGAATATTAAAAGAGAATATAGACAAATGTCTCTTATAATAAACATCGTTTGTGCTGATGTTGGGCACTGACAGATTTTTAGCAAAGTCCATGCATATTGCTTCTTTGTTCTCATTTGATCGACTAGATAGTTTTGCAGCCTTTTTTCTTGAATAAAACTGTTCAGCTTTATGCTTGTGCAGCATATTTTCCTGTCGGAGGGTATTGATTTTGTCATTTAGTTGTTTTTTCTCTATGTCATTTCCTGAGACGTTCTTAATTTTGGCTTCTAGGGACCTAGTAAATACTATATTTGGCAAATGCCAAGTATTCATCACAGATACTACACGTATCTGACCTTGGATATCCAAATGATATGTTGAAGTCTTGTGAGAAGATGGATCTATAAGTTTCATAAGACACACAATATTTCTGATCCTCGATGGTGTTTTTGTACATATCGTACATTTTTTTGACATTCAAATCCTCAGGTAGGTAGGTTTTTGACGAATCCTTTAGGCTGTAGTGACTTTGACGTCCTTTAAAAGAGCTAATATGATTGACTACTAGATCTTTAATTTCCTGTTTGAACTTATAAGGTCTGTTTGAGAGTCTTCCTCGTTTATCAGTTGGAGCGTAGCCAGTCATTTTTAGAGATTTTTGAAGAATTTCAAGGTTTTTCTTGGTTATACCATGCAAAGAAAGAAAAGCCTTAAAACAAACAGGCACTTCTTTTATCTGGCCTTCTACAGAAATTCTGACATGATAAGCATATGAACTGTCATGTAATATTGCGACTTCTTCTGTCTTACGTGGGCGTCGCTTTTGTATATGACACAAACTAATAAGTCCACACAAATAGATGTTCTGCTCGTCCACGGATTTTAATAAATTAAACTCACGTATTATATTTTGTGTACACACTTCTTAGCATTGCCTCTAAAGTTTATGAGCGAATACTGGAAGCAAAACTCGTAAATCAAATTGACAACCAACTTGAGGAATCGCAGAGTGGATTTAGGAAGGGCCGTAGTATACACGATCCTATATTTACAATTAAACAAATAACGGAAAAAATTAGAAATACAAATGTCCAAGTTTACCAAGCCTTTCTTGATCTTGAAAAAGCCTTTGACAGACTTCCAAGATCTGAAGTTCAGAAAACCCTAATAAATAAAAACATTGACCAAAACTTAAGAAGAGCAATAATGAGTTTTTATTCCGACACTAGAAGCTATGTAAGGACCGATAATATGCATTCAGAAGAGTTTTCAATTCGTGAAGGTGTTCGACACAGGGAGTGTCCTAAGCCCAATTTTATTCAATTTAGTTATGGATGATGTAATGAAAGAAACCAGACGAGAGACATCTAAACTTCTTGTAGGGTACCAAAATATGCAGCCTGTGTGGATCAATGAATGCGCTTTCGCTGACGACATCGTTATATTTGCTAGGAACGAAACAGAACTTAAAAGAAATCTCAATACATGGAACAACAAATTATCTTCCAAAAACCTTAAAATAAATGAGAACAAAACAAAAATAATGATTAGCGGAAAGAGTGAAGAAATGGTTAACATAGAAATAAATGATCAAATAATAGAGCAGGTAAATTCTTTCAAATATCTGGGAGTCCAAATAGAAAGCCAGGGACATCAAAACCAAGAGATAACTGCAAGAGTCCAAAGCGCTGCAAATCTATACCATAGCATAAAGAACACATTTCTAGGTAAAAAAGAGGTATCATTGAAGACCAAAATCAGCGTGTTTAATTCAGTATTCGTACCAATATTAACATTCGGTAGTGAGAGTTGGGTTCTCACCAAGAGACAAGAAAGCTTAATACAAGCAGTAGAAATGAAATACCTACGAAAAGTGCTAGGGTTACGAGGATGAATAAACTACGCAATTCCCATATTAGAGAGTAGCTGAAAGTCCAGCCAGTACTAACAACTATCGAAAACTGCCAGTTGAGGTGGTACGGACATTTGAAAAGACTCAACAAAGAGAGACAAGTAAGAAGAGTATGGGAGGCAAAAAGGCAAGAAAAAAGGAAAAAGGGTAGACCTACAACTACTTGGGATCAAAATGTTGCAAAATTACTTAAAACTAGAGGGATCGGCTGCGCCGAAGCAGCAAGCATGCCCTGGACAAGAAGTGGCAAAATTTTATTTATGGAAAGTAGCTACTAGAAGCCTACACCTTCGGGTAGAAGGCCTTCGATTATATATATATATATATATATATATATATATATATATATATATATATATATATATATATATATATATATATATATATATATATATATATATATATTATATTTTGTCTTGCGTCAGCCGGAACATTATCAAAACACTTGAGCCGTTTACAGCGACAATCGCTTCCTATCACGTAGTTTTGTAGGTTGTTTTTTAGAAACATCGGTGAGTTTCCTGTAACGTTTTCTCTTTTTTCCCTGAACTTGCGTAACAACAAAGTCTTCACTGTCATTAACACTACTTATTGGGTCCATTTTAATGTTTATTAGCTCTACAATATTCAAATACGACTTGTGGTTGCGATCTAACAAATTTGATAGATAAATAAACACGAGAACCGGTTAACAGAATCAGAAAAAAGCAACTAAAGCAACAAGAGCGTCAAATTAGAATAACGACTTTTTGTGACGTTCCCCCTTCTTAGCATGTGGCGCGCGGACTCTCCTCCTTTTTAGCCAGTACAGCTTAACTTAAATTTATGATATTTGGCGACTCCTCCCTTTTTTCGCCTGTGTAATGTTCCTAAGTGATAGTTCTGCATATTTAAAGTTGAATGGACTGAACAGATCAAAATGAGCAAAAATTGACATTCCGCCTATTTAGCCTGTACCCTTCATATTCAATCAAATATCTTAAAATTTATCTGAGATTCAGAAATATAATATATCACAATAAAAATAATAAACAGTAACAAACTAGTTGCTCAGTAAGATAAAATAAACTCACCTTAATTAAACTTCTTATTCGGCACAGCAATGGAACTCAGAACCACCACAAAACTTTAACTAAACCTGAGAAACTTTAATAATTTTAATTTAATAAGCACGTACCACTTCTTTCTCTGACGCTGTCTAATACTGTTTTAGACGGTGATACTGTATTGCGTGTTATTTGAAACCTTTTTAAAAAGTGCAGGTACCATGAATTTTGGGCTTGTTTTTGTTTACATTCGAAATTCCATTGCGCTCCGGCTTTTGAAATATTTGTTTATTTTACGTCAAATAAAGAAAACGTTGCATAGAAAAATAGTTCTCAAAATTATAATTAACTTTAATTTTAAACTAAAGCTTTTTCATCTTGAATAAGATTTACGAAATAACTTATTGAGAAAAAAGAGGCACGGTCTATTGCTTCTGAATAATCGATAATAAAACAACATATTAAATTAATTTTTATACTAAATAAATGTATGAAGTTATTTTAAAGCTGCATTATTTATTTAAAACCCATCACCAATTATTACTTTAAATAAAATTTTCTTAATTATAATTAACATTAATTTTAAGCTAAAACGATCACAATATTTTTTCGTCGTCTTGAATTATATTTGCGAAATAACTTATGAGAAACAATAAAAAAGGGCCTAGTATTGCTGCTGAATAAAAATCTGTAATTTATTTCATGTGACATGAAAATAAATTTGTATTTTTTTGAAACCCGCGGCTTCACGTATATGATTCACGTCAAATATTTATGTGTTTTGAATCATCTGTTCTAAAAATGTTCGGCGCATGTCTTAAATTTTAGGTTTTTGCTACAGCAGCGCCACACTGTGGTCAATTTTGTCAAATTAGCCGGAAAAAAATATTAGTGAAAATTACTTAACTTTGATTGATAACTATATACGATTTTATATGTTAGGTATCATAAAATTACATTAATAATATAATTAATAAGAACAGGTCGTATACAGGGTGTATAATAATTAAAAACTTAGAAATGTTTCGGTATTTTTTTTATTTTAAATAGATTTTGGTCACGATCATTTGCATAATATGTTACATATTTAAAAATTATCATATTATAAGAATAATACTATGGGATCTTACAGATTTTGCTAACAGTAGTAAGTGGCATGTTAAGAAAAATTATAGAAATATGTTATTTTAGGGAAATAGTGTTACTTAAATATTAATAAAGGGAAAAAAAACATTAAATATCATTGATGCGTGATTACCTAATAGCTACTTAAATTATGAACAAAAAGCTGATCTTATATACTAGAAGTGGTCGCCAAATAAAATAAAAAAAAGAAAATACTAATTTTAAAAAATAAGGCTTAATAAGTTTAAAATGTCTCTTGTACATTCGATTCTTTTAGCAGACTAAGCAATTCGCGGGAAAACACACTAGCATTTTTAGATGGAAGCTTTCGAATACTTGATATTAGAGAATCCGAAGATATCAAGAACATGTGAAACAGGTCTTCATTTGTCTTTACTCTAGATGTTTTTCGAGTATTGTGTTCACGATAATGTCTATATTCTTTGTGCCTTGCCTCTTGGACATCTTCAGATAGTTGTCCAATTGGCAAAGACAAAGAGTTTATGATATCAGCACCGTGGATTAAAATTTTATACACGGAAGCTGGCATACAAAACCAAGGATAAAGTTTGACAAAATGCCTAGCTGTTTCTAGCGCATATGTTCTAAACGAATCCACATCTATATCAAAACCAGAGGATAATGCCTGAAGTAAAATTGAAAATTTATAAATTAGTTCTTCGTCAATATCTGTAATTTCGCTAGATTTTTTGTAATTTTCAAAAAATCTACGGGCCGTGTTACCGTCATTAGTGCTTCCATAACCTTGTTTCACAACATCAACCAGAAGACCCAATTCAGATTTAAACTTACTAATTATACATTTTTTTCTTAATTCAAAAGCAGATTTTTCATTTTGAGAACCCCGCACCTGCCATTTCTTAATGTCCAATCTATATGATAAATGAAGAATACATTCAAAAAACCGTATGTGAGCGTGTAACGTTGAAAGTCCCAATTCATATGCGTTATTGTTTATTGGACGTTTTAGAATTTCATCAATATTATTCATGTCTTTTGGACGTGCACCACAAACATAACAATTTTGAGAAGACGAATTTTTCATTAAATTGTTGCAAATTTTTCCATCGACCATAGTTTTGAATAGAAGATATTTAACAAAAATTTCTTGGCCTGAAGATAACAGCACCTTTGTTGGGGTTAATGCTGCTATTTCACTTTCTACTCTAGTTACTTCTAATTGCACCATTTCGGTTGTTTCTTTTGTAAATGCAAAACGAAGGGGTCTGCAAAATCTGGTCGATGAATTTCTTGGATTTTGCCAAATAATTCTTTTAAATGAATTAGAATTATTACGAAAATGAAGTCGTAGAGGCACTAATGACGTTAACAAGATATTAGAATCGTTAATATCGATGTTTTGGGTAAATTTTTGTTGGTATAATGAGTGACCACCGCTCCCATCTAAGCCCTATTTACAGTCAAGCTGACTAAAGTTCGTATCGTTTACAGGTATTTGGTTTAGTATCTGTACTAATACTTCATCTTGAACTGTAAGTAAACGCTGACTAGTATGATCTAACAAATCTTGTAATTTTACTACAGCACTATCTTCCGAAATTCTGGTATTTAATGGATAACATTGAGATTTAGATTTTAATACTAAATAATATGGCGGATAAAGATTTGCATTTCGTTCTTGTGCGCCTGTTTGCAATAAAACGTATTGGTGCATCGTCATCTTTGTATCCACGATTAATGCTAATGCTTCATCCGGCGAATAGGCTTTAGGAATTGTTTCGTTATCCATTGATTGATCAAAAAAAGTTTTGGCTTTTTTCAATATATCTGAGCTATTAGCGGTCACTACCTTATTTGTAAGGTTAGCAACACTTCTTTTTCCGGCTGATCTAAAACTAATTTCTGCAGCCAAAGCAAGTTCTTCAGCAGTTTTCGATTCAACCAAATGTGAAACCTTATTTTTTTGACTCTTAAAACTACATTCAGAAAAAGATTTTATTGGACGACCAACATTTTTGTTCTGATAATCGCTTACATGAGTAAAGAGGTTTGTTTGTAACCAACAAGAGTACTTTTTGTAAATTTTTTATAATTTTGATAGCACGCATTATATCTTGACAATAAATTGCTGCAAAACTGCTTTATATGGCTCAGTATTTCTGTTTCCGTTCCTTCCATTAAGCTATCGTCTCCGACTATTTCTTTAATATATTGGAATATTTTTTGTAATACTGGCGGACTAGTAGATTTTGAAATAAGCTTGTTTGCTTTTAAAAAGTTAACTACCTCCAAGCGTTTAATATAGGCAATACGTCTTAAAAAATGGCCTGGACTTAATAGACGGACTAGGACGGTAAATTTGTAGGTTTGGTAAAGTTGTCTAATAGTTTAACTATCAACTTAACTTTATTTAAAACTGAAACCTCATAAGACTTTTTTCTGCTAGTTCATTAAAAAATGTATATTCTAATAATTAAAAAAAAATCTAACCATATCAAAATTATTTACTCATATTTAATACTCAACAGAAGAACATTAATGTCAAAAAACTTACCAACAATTATTGTTCTTTCCATTTTATATAGTATTAATGACATATAACTTTTTGCACGGAATACGCAAATTAAAAACTTTACTCATGTGCAAATAACAAGATTATTTAGTTTAATTTGTCAACTATACTACATTTTCAATCAAAATAGCAGTAAATTCGCAACGACGTTTGACATATTTGATAATGAAATGTTCTTAGCAACTGTTTCAAAGCCTACTTATGGACTTTTTGACGCCGGTTAGCCTCATCAGATTTTTCAATAATTTCCTGTTAATTTTTAAAAATTGACCACAGTGCGCCATCCTAATTCTTCACTTTTTTGACAATTAATACAGGGAGTTTTTTCTCCTTACCTCTAGACTCCATACACAAAACCATCATCGGAATATCGGAAATCGGCTGTTTGACGGTTTGCCTGTCACTTGTCAACATTTTTCATTTAGAACCAATCACGTAACAGCCATTACACAAGTCTAGTAGGTTTAAAAATCTCGCTGCCCGGTGGCATTTATGCCAACCCTAATGGGATCGGTATATGGAGATCTTTTTCTGTGTTCTAATTGGATGCCTATTTCGCGCCATTGTTTAAAATATAAGCACATAAGCAAAATAATGGCACGAATAGCTATTATTTTCTTAGGCAAGGCGCTGTATGTATTAATTTATGACAGACGAATAATACGAAGTTCTATTCGACACATCTAAATAGTTAATTTTATGTTGTAATATCTGGGTTCTGATTATATCTGACTTTTATATTATTTATTTTACATATGCCTACTAAATAAACAGTATTCAATGAAAGTCCCTACATGATTCATAATTTTTTTATCGCATTTTAGGTCCTGAACTAGCAAAATGACATTCTATCACACAATTGCATTATGATAAATAAATTTAAAATTTTGAGAGATTACATGTGCGTCGTCATCTCATGGTATTTGCTGATGGTTATTGCTTTGGGTAACGCAGGGGTAATCTTTCATTTTTTATTCTTTAGGTATATTGACAATAAAACAACAGTATTATGATAATATACTCCTATTTATTATTAAAAACAATATCAAAAAATTTACAACTCCTATTAAGTCTACGTTTTTCTACTTTTAGTTGATCCAACACTTTTATTTAAATATACTGCTGTCTGCAAACTATGCGGTGTTCTCTTTTTTAGCGGTAATTAATTAAAATGTGTGTACTGATGATCTTTTAAACTAGCACAGATCTTTACTTCTTGTCTTAGGCTACCCGCTGATAATCTTCTTTTCCCGGTGATGCAATGTTTTCTTCTGCCAATTGCAGTTGGTTGGACACCAATCAATGAAGAATGTTTCCTTCTTGATTGTTTTTGATTTGTTCCAGTAGGAAGTAAGCCTCTGTATGTTCCAAAAGTGTGTAGTATTAATCCAGTTTCTGTTGACGCAAATTTATTAGCATTTTCCAACAATTTTTTTACTGCTGGAACGTAAATATTTGGTTCTTTTTCAACCCCATCATTAATTCTAGTAATTAAATTCTTGAAATTGTCTGTTGTTTTTTTCAATTTCATGTAGAACTCCATCGGTTATCTTTGGTAGCATTCTAATTAACATGGAAGTGGGGTATCGGCCATTAATAAAATCAATCAGACGTTTCTCCATATACATTTCATAACGTGTTGTGATTTAATCTACTAGCTATACCAGGTTAAAAGCCATGACTCTGTTTAAAATACAGTCTTTCAGTATTCTGAATACTTCATTATAATTTGTAGTATTGCTACACCTAAGCAGAAATTTTTGTCTATGGCATGTAGCCCAATCTTCTTTGTTTTTTTAAATAATTTCAAATAGTACTTCTGAAATGATGGGTATATCTTATATATTTGATAAGACAGGCGAATATCATGATGTCTTAATGCCTCATCTTCAGTTACTGCATAAACAATATTTTTGATTAAGAAATACAATTCCTGTCGATGTGTTTTTAATATGTTATGTTTACAGTTACATATCCACGTCCAACATGCCTTTAGAAAGTGAAATTGGCATAATAACAACACGAAAGATTTTTAAAGAGATTTTCTTTCTTTTAAATCATTATCTGTTGAAAAAACAGTAGGATAATTTTCTTTAAAAAAGTAATCTTTGGGCAAAATCATTTCGAAATTGAGCCAATGCTTCATCAAAAACGCATTCTCTTAGAATAATATAATTTTTCTCAAAATAATATAATTCTCTCACAACCAAACCAAACCAACGACGACGACGGCTTCTGGTCTTTTTCTTGATACTTTCTTCATGTATTATAACGTAAGCTGCACCCGCAATTGCAATTAAATCTTCATCTGATGACATGATGAATCTAAACTAAATACAAGTTGTTCAGATTAGCAACTAGAAGCGGCTAGGGGCGAACGATTCCGCATGCATGCGTTCACTAAGTGTGTACGTAACAGCGAACAGCGAAAAAGTACTTCAAACAAAATCACCGCATGTGTGCGGATTTGGTCGAACGTATGCATTCGCTAAGTGTGTACGCGGCTTGGTGTCGTATCTGTTTAATTTAGTTTGTGGTAATACCTAATCATATTACTTTGTGTTTGGTTTGGTTTGGTTTGGTTCCCCCTACATATTGAAAAAACGGTTTCAACGATTTTTTTTATCTCTGAGCGTTTGTGAGTTATGCCCATTGATAATTTTCAAACTGTCATCCTGTATGTCCTACGCCAATGCATCATCAGGTATACCTACTTTTCATGCAAAAGAACTAATGCCCCTACAGTGGTGACTTCAGACTTGAGCAAGGCTTGATTCGACTTTGAAATTGAAATTTCCTATCCTATATTTCCTATAAATTTCATTTATAGCTGTAGTACAAGTTATCTCTGACGTGAATCTTGTACCAAGATTAGAAGCAATGGTAGTATCCGTTAAGGTTCTGGATAAAATTTGACCTGCAATACTCGTTTTATTTTGTAAAGAGTCTTCTATATAACCCTCCGCTATGGTACTGGACTTCCATCCACCGCGTCGCTTAATTGTATTAAGATTAGCCCCAGAATCTGCCAGCAAACTAGCCGAGGATCTTCGGAGGCAATGTCCAGTATAAGGATGAGAATCGGGCAAATTTAGAAATTTAGCAATATTGGCAGGCATCTTACCAAATGTGTTGATTCCAACTGGAGTCGTGGCACATTTATTCTTAATATATTTTATAAATATTCTTGAATGATTAATGGTCGCTGGACCGAGAGCTATGTACTTTTTGTAATAATTCAAATATAATGTACTAGTAATAACAAATGTTCGTTCCACATTAGATTTTGTATCTGGAATATGCACGATTAATGAAGTTCCTATATCCTCGATATTATTTAATGTCAAATTGCATAGTTCTTCACGACAGCACGCTCCAAATATGCCGAAAATTACGGCAACTTTTTTCATAAGGTATATTTCATCCGACGCCTCTGCAAGAAATTTTTCGATCTGTTGTCTGGTCAATATTTTCGACTTCTTTGGACGATATCCCTCACCTTTTCGCTTCAAAAAAGCAATAAGCCTGTAATATTTGCTTATGTCCTGATTTTGTTATTGTCCTGAATAATTTTGACTAAAGCGTTGACGATTTCCATATTTTGGACTTTTCTTCGAAGTATGCCAAAAGTACTTTTTCACTGAACTTGCCAGTGCCACTAACAGTTTTTAGGTCACACCATCTCTAAAATCGATTATATGAAAACTCGTACTGATCCTTGGACTTGTTGGGTAATAAATCAAAAGTAGTTCTATTAGCCGCTTCTTCAATTTCTGTGGGAAACACTCAGTTTCTTGATCACTTTCCATCATTTTACAATAGTTGAGGCACAAATTTGACATTAGTTGACAACAAATGATCGAATGTTTGGAATCTTTCAATTACCCTAGCAACCATAAACTTCATAATTAATTTGATTTCAGAATGACATATTAAGAATTATTCATTAACATAAAAAGTAATAATACCTTGATATATACGAGCATAAACTTGTTTGTAGAAAAAATAGTGTATGATATGTGTGCTAAAAGTGATTTTATTTTGTTCGTACTTGCTTTAATATTTTAAAATCTTCTATAAAAGGAAATCCTACTATGCATGGAGCATCCAGGTCAACTATTTGGAAATTTACAGACTTTTCTACATTCTTCATTTTACACTTTACTTCAGTTTCACCTATTATATTAATTCTTGACCCATTATAGCCTGTTAATTTTAATTTCGATGGATTTATTTTTACTCTCAGGTCTTTTGCTACCTTTCTGTTTAATATATTCACTTCAGCACCTGTGTCCACTTTGAAATCTACATTCTTTCCATTTATGAGTATTTTTCGATGCCATTCTCTTACTATACATACACATTTTGTTGTTGTTTTCTTTCTGTGGTACACTTTATTGTACCTAAAAAAAGATCTTCTTCACTAGAAACATTATTTTTATCATCTGTTATTGTGCTGACTTTTTTCTTTGCACTTTTACACATCTTAGCAAGGTGATTATATTTTTTGCACTTCATCCACATTTTTCTATAAGCCGGACAATACTTTCCATGTTTTAAACCACATGATGTGCACTGCTTGAACTTCTTCTGACATTTATCTGTTTTGCCTTCTTCACTTTCCTCTTGTTTCTCTTTTCTTTGTCTAAAATGCTTATTTTTCTTGACTACATTCACTTGTGTAGTACTCGACTCTTCAAGTTCCTTCGACTGCATACTAGCTAATTCAGCAGCTTTACAAAAATTTATGCCAAATGTGAAATTACTATCTCGTAGCAAAAAATCTCTTACTTTATTGTCTATTATTCCACAGACTATTCTGTCTCTGATTAAACTGTCTCTAAGTGTATCAAACTTGCAGTTTTTTGCTAACTTTTTTTAGGTCTGTTATAAATACGTCGGAATAAATGTCTGTTTATTGTTTTGTTTTCTTTTGACTTAAAATATTCTTTCAAATTTTTTTTCGAATCGTTTCATCACTTGTTTCCAATCTTTATTTTCTTCCGGTGGAATTTCTAAAGTTTCGTACACTTCCAGTACATCTGGTGCTATGCTGTGTCACAGTATAGCTACTTTACGTTCTCCTGATATTTCAGCCTCTGGTTTGTCCCCAATTCCTGAAGCCTGCATAAATATTTCAAACTGTTGCTTCCATTTGTTGAAATTTATACCGACATCACCTTCCAATGACAATTCTCTAGGCGGTTTTAGGTTTTCCATCTTTACTACTTTGTAAAAATACTGATATTTGTATGAAATTTAACTAATTTCTCTCTATTTTTACTTTTACTTTAGCCACGCAGCGCCCTGTCACATTAGTTGAAACACAAATAAGTTTATAACTATCTTTTTATTACTTAATTCAAAGGACACGTTTTATCACTCCTATTTTAAGTTCTAACCTATACGAAACTCTGCCTGATAGGGTATGCAACTCTACATACATATCTGTATACCTGACATCACCCTGTATAGGAAATCCCATGTAATTTTTAAAAGGGTCAATTATTGGCTCCCCTAATTGTTTTTCACAAAAATTGTATTTAGGTTAATTGAAGAGCACTACAACTCACATCCAAAAAGATAACTTTAGATATTTTTCTTTAAATCGTTTCGCAGTAATTACCGGTGCAAGCACAATAAGCCTTCATAGGCTGCAGTGCTTTCGGTGCAATCAAGCGGACGGACCCAACAGGGAAAAAAATTATCAATGTCTTTTTGAATATTTTTTTCTTTTTTATCACCCCGTATTCAGTACAGGCACCAGTCAGGAGAAAACTTGACGTCTACCAAATGATATTTTCATTCAAAAACTGATTTGGCAGACTTCAATTTTGCCTTCACTGGTTACCACCCCCTCCACTCAAGGCCAATCAACATGATATGCTCAAGGCAAATATGGCGGCGAAGGCAGTGCATTTTTAAATTGTTTACCTTTAACCTGAAAAGCCGGTAGTGGTTTCTCGTTCCGATTGCATACCAGAAATAATTAATTATCTCTAGTTTGTTCTGCTTCTGCAACACGTTTGTTTACTTCTTAGTGTTCAGTGCATGGTGTGATCAGAAAATTGTGATAAAATAAGAGTGTAATAAAAATCCAAACCAGACATTCGACATACGGAACTTCAAACTTTTGTGCTTGTCGTACTCCTGTATTATTAATTATTTTAAGGTAAGAACTAGAAGTATTTATCAAGATATTACACCTAAATGAGTAAAAAGCCTTCACCGCCAGTCTGCATAGTACTTTATAATGGTTACTTACAATAATCAAATGATTGGTATTAAAGGGTTAACATTTTATTGTAACATGCCTTTTACATGCTCTGTTCCAAATTGTCACGGGAATTATAGAGGGGGTCCCAAGGTTTCTGCTTTTATATTCCCCAAAAATGACGAGCTTCGTAAAAAATGGTTGACAGCTATTAAAAGATATAATTTAGAGAGCTACTAGTAGTTCTCGGGTAAGAAGTGCATTAAATATGCCTCAAAATATGGTAATATAAAAATAAGTAAAGAAGACATGTCTGTCCTAATTTGCGAGGACCAAAATTTTAGTGAAGTGCAATTTCCTCTTGATTTACAAAATATTGTTAGCATAGAGGAATGGGAAATTGAAGATATTGGTGATAATATTTGACCTGCCCTTGCCTATATACGGGGATATTCATCATATGCTTTGATCAAAAATTTAAAATGTGATTACTGCAAGGTGTTTTTGTTACAGCAGCAAGGTGATCAGCAAGATCACAGAAAATATTGACAACATTGACATTTGAAAATATAATTGGCCTGGATGTAAGTCTTTTTTTTAGGCCACAGTTGCCCCTCACACGTCAGAGTTTATTATTAAATCCATCTTGTTCAGAATATCCAATATTTTATTGAAGAACTATGCAAAAAAAAAGGAATGACGTCTTTACCACAAAGACAATGCCCTATGTAAAGAGAAAGAATAAAGAAAACTAAACTAAGCGTTAGTTTTACTTACGAACCCCCAAAAAGATATTTAGTTTTTTTTCTATATAAAATCTTGAAACACATATTATATTTTTTAGTTATCCTCACCTATTATAGTTTAAATTTATTCCCATTTGTGTAATGCTGCAAAACATAGAAAAAATATTCCATATTTTTTGATCCAAGCCAGTGTAGTTCTAATTTATAATTAATATAGTATTTATAATTCCAAGAGCATTCTTTCTATACTGTCCATAATAGTATATATCTATCAAACGTTCAGTAAATTCTAAACTATGGTAGGTAAGTGTTTGCAATTGAATATTTAGTTTATATTGCTATTTTCTGTCACATATTTCTGGTTATTTCTTTTTCCGATGATTTTGAACACCCTATATATGCTACCTCAAGTTTGAATATTTTAACACTACCTATTTTCTGAGAAAGCAGACCTTTTTATAAAAAGTAACTAACTGATGTTTTCATAAAAGTAATAATACAAAAAATTCCATACTTATGTGGAGAACTTTAGACTCCCTGTATATTAAAAAATTAATGAAATATTACGTAATCTAACCCGATATTTGTGAAAAAATTTCTATTTGGAAATAAAACAGGGTTTGAAATACGCGCCAAATAAAGCACTTCTCCGCCATATTGGAAAAGGTTGAATGGCCTTAAGTGGAGGGGGTGGTGGACTGGTGCCTGTACTGAGTACGGGGTGATAAAAAAGAAAAAAATATTCAAGAAGAAATTGATAATAACTCGGAAACGGTTTAATGAAAAATATCTAAAGTTGTCCTTTTGGATGCAAGTTGTAGTGCTCTTCAATTAACCTAAATACATTTTTGTGTAAAACAATAATTAGGGGAGCCAATAATCGACACTTTCAAAATGCACATGGGATTTTCTATATGTCCTAAGCCGATGCATCACCCGGTATATACCTATCAGATTAATTTTAATTATTATTGTATTATTGATATACGGTCTATCTAAAACAAAAAGCGTTGCACGTAATACTACAGCCACCAGTAAATCCCATAAGATGATGCATGGTGTCATTGTTGACGTGCAACGGTTTTTGTTTTAGATAGGATATAGCGTGGCTAACGCCATATTCAAGGCCTGACTGTTTTGACAGTTCCACCGAAGTGGTCCAGAATTAGTAGTCGTAAACAAACCAATTGTTTTCATTAGTTTCGCAACAAATCTGTCTTTTTTACGCGTTTCTATGCTAATAAAATTATACTAAATAATTTTGAGTGAATAGTGAACTATCGAGATCCGATTCATAACATCGTACCCGCGAAAAAAACATGTACTCGGTAAAATTGTGGTAACACCGGCGAAGCCGCTGTGTCAGGCTGAGGAAAAGTTGGGGAATTTGCTGCCAAAACATAATTAGCGTTAGTGTTGGTGTATAGTGTTAAACCAACGTAAGTGACATTGTGTTACACAACCCTTTACCATGAAGATCATATGAAAAAGACTTTAATTCTGTTTCGCTGAGACAAAAACTGTGTGTTAACTTCGTTAATTCTCATTGTATTTGTATTCAGTTAGAGCTTTGTTGTCGAGCTGTAAACACGTATTTCTCCACTTGTTAAATTAAATTTATAAATAAATCTTTTTTAAAAACGGGTTGTTTGAATCCAATAAGTTAAGTGGCGCAGTCGGTAGGATTGTCGAAAACGTTTTGCATCGAGCATCGTTGTTCAATTTCAATTGATTAATCGGCAATCGAACAAGTGATCGATAACTTTATTGTGCGTACAGACATTTTACTATCCATCGAGGAAGTGTACAAGACCAGTGAGGGGATCAATCACGGGAATAGGAACCAAAATTGTCCTATTTCACAGAGATCGATAGGTTTTGAGAAGGACCCACATCGCCTGATCATCCATTGTTCTCTATAGACGGAATGAAGAACAACTTGGCATTTCTTATGTAAGTAGTGCAATTCTTAAGCTATATATGTCAGTGGAAGATATTTTAAATTCTTTAGAAAGATTAAATTTAACGCCTTCGGCAAACTCTAACTCAAATTTAAATATAAGTAATCAAACTAATACACCTAATATTAATTTAGAAAAAATCAATCACATTAAAAGAATGTCTCAATTCAAACCAGAATACCTTAATTGTGTACCTGTTTTCAACGGTAATCCAAGTGAATTGAATAGGTTTTTAGCTATATGCAAGTCATTGATTGATACTTTCTATGATATTGCTAATCCTCAATGTTTTCAAAATATTTATTTGCTAAATAGTTTGATAGGTAAACTTAGTGGTAATGCTAAATTGATTGTTAACGTGCAAAATGTCACAAATTGGGATCAATTAAAAGATGTTTTGTATCGAAACTTCGCCGACAGACGCGACGAAGCTTGCTTAAATCGGGATTTAGTAATGTTGAGACAGAATCCGAACGAATCTGCTCAAGATTTCTATGATAGATGTTTAGAAATATTAAATTTATTATGTAGTTACGTAGACGCACACGAAACTACATTAGCCGCTTCTACTAAGCGCGATTTATATAAAAAATTAGCTCTTAAGACTTTCTTATCGGGACTTAGGGAACCCTTAGGTAATACAATACGCTGTATGCGACCTAAAGATCTTACTGAGGCAATTCAATTAGTTCTTGAAGAAAATAATATTAAATATTTTCAGGGAAATAGTTTCTCACAAAATAAACCTCAAAATTTTAAACAAAATCAGCAAAACTCTAAACCACAACAACATTTTAATAATTTTAGACCTAATTTTAATACTCAGCCTAGACATAATTTTGATAATTTTAATCAACAACCACATAATTTTAATCCTAAACCATTCCCGTCACAGCCAATTAATATCAGACCCAATCCTAATTATGTACCTCCTAGACAGTTCACAAACGCAGAAGTTTTTGGCCAGCAAAATAGAAATGTATTTAAACCCGATCCATCGAAACCTCTACCAAAACCGACACCGATGAGTATCTCTACTCGTCAAACGTATAAACCAAATTTTGGGCCAACTAAATCTAATTTCTTTAAACCATCAGGACCGCGTAATTTTATATCAGAAGAACTTTTTAATACACAGTGTTCATCAGTAAATAATTCGAGTGAGTTAACTGATCAAAGTAATTATGAATATTCTGATCAATATGATTACCAAAACTTCGATCAACCAGAGTATGATTACGAGGGACATTTAGAAACTACCGAATCGAATGACGAAAATTTTACGGAAGCTCCTCCTACAACAGAACCAGAATAGAACCAGAAATTATTTCTTTAAATGCATCTAGTTCTAGTGAACTATCTTATATTATTTTTCCCGAATTTGACATTAAAATTTTAATCGATAGTGGCTCTACAAAATCATTTATAGATCCTGACATTGCAGAAAAGTATTTTCCAAATTTAATTAAAAACGATCCATTTATTGTTTCTACAGTTTTCCAAAAATCGGCACACAAGTACAGTGCGACAATACCGCCTTCTAAAATTTTTAATATGCCTAACCAGATTCCTTTAAAATTCTTTCTTTTTAAATTTCACAATACATTTCACGGACTTTTAGGTTTAGATAACTTAAAACTATTACAAGCACAATTAGATTTTTCAAACGGATTTTTAATAACACCCTATACCAAAATTAAATTAAAATATTATAACACAAATAATAATTTAAATTTAATAACAATTTTCCCACGTTCTGAACAGGTTATAAAAGTAAAAACTTCGATTAGAAATGGAGAAATTATACTCCCACATCAGAAAATACATAACTGTGAAATTCCAGAATGCCTAACTGTAGCAAAAAATGGTGAAGCTATAACGACAATTTTAAATAATACTACACAAAAATTAACATTAGATTTTTCGAAACCTATTAACGTAGAAAAATTTTATCATAAAGATATACAACAAATTATCTTAAACAATTTTGATGATTCTGAAAAACAAAATCTCGATCTTTCTAAATTACGAGTTAACCATTTAAACAGCGAAGAAAGGCATAGTATTTTAAAAATTTGTAAGGAATTTTCTGATATTTTCTATAATGAACACCAACCTTTGACCTTTACAAGTAAGATTAAACATAGGATAAAAACATCTGATGAAGTTCCCGTCTACACTAAATCGTACAGATATCCTTTTATACACCGAAAAGAGGTAACTGAACAGATGAAGAAGATGTTGGAACAAAATATAATAAGACCAAGCAATTCTCCCTGGTCTTCACCAATTTGGGTAGTCCCAAAAAAGCTTGATGCTTCTGGGAAGCAAAAATGGCGAGTGGTGGTGGACTATAGGAAGCTTAATGAAAAAACCATCAACGACAAATACCCTTTGCCAAACATAACCGATTTACTGGACAAGTTAGGAAGGTGCCAGTACTTTACAACGTTGGACTTGGCGAGTGGTTTTCATCAAATTGAGATGGAAGATGAGGACATTCAGAAAACCGCCTTCAACACCGAACATGGTCATTACGAATACCTTAGAATGCCGTTTGGACTTAAGAACGCGCCAGCGACATTCCAACGTGTAATGGACAACATTTTACGGGGCATACAAAACGAGAAATGTTTAACTTATCTAGATGATATAATTGTATTTTCAACATCTTTACAGGAACATTTAGATAGCTTAAAGTGTGTATTTAAAAGACTAAGAGAGTCCAACTTTAAGATTCAATTGGACAAGTCGGAATTTCTCAAAAAGGAAGTAGCGTATTTGGGTCACATCGTGACACCCGATGGTGTTAAGCCCAACCCCGATAAAATCAAAGCCATAAAGAAATTTCCAATTCCAAGAACAACAAAAGAGATAAAAGGCTTTCTAGGTTTATTAGGGTACTATCGAAGGTTCATAAAGGACTTCGCTAAACTTTCCAAGCCGCTAACGAAGTGTCTAAAGAAAGGTGCAAAAATTGTACATAACGAAGAATTTCTATCATGCTTCGAAGCCTGTAAGAATGTACTGATTAATGAACCAATACTCCAGTATCCAGATTTTTCAAGACCTTTTAACCTGACAACGGACGCTAGTAACGTAGCAATTGGAGCAGTACTTTCCCAAGGTACAATTGGTCAAGATCTACCAGTGGCGTACGCATCAAGAACGCTTAATGAGTCCGAACAGAATTATTCTGTTATCGAAAAGGAGTTGTTAGCAATTGTGTGGGCGACTAAATATTTTAGGCCTTACCTTTATGGACGACAATTTAACATCATTACGGACCACAAACCACTACAGTGGCTATTTTCGTTAAAAGATCCAAATTCAAAATTATTGCGTTGGAGGATAAAGTTGGAAGAATACGACTATAAAATATTTTATAAGAGGAAAACTTAACACAAATGCAGATGCACTTTCCCGTGTAGAATTCATACAAAAGAAACCGAATTTTGGGAACAATTAGACGATATTATTAATTGAATATGACCAAACGAAAGAGGCTTATTTGACAAACCAACGACGTCCCAACAGATAGAACGCAATAGACTTGTATGCCGATACTCTGCCAGATGTACCAGTACGAAGATATTGTAGACAATACCGATAACGTATCTATGTTAGTACAACCAGATATCGAGAACGAGCAAATAATCAAGAACAGAACGATGACGTCAACACAATCCATTCAAACGACGAACAGATCCCTATTGTAGGAATTCCAATTTGCGAATCACCTGTAAATTTTGGCGCAAATCAAATAATTATTAGTGAAGTGTTACACTCTCCTACAAAACCTAAAATTAAAATTCTTTTCGAGAAAAAACGTAGATTTCTTGTTCAGCTCTCAAAGATAATAATTTTTGAAACGATATACTAAAATTTGTTAAAATTTGTCTTACCCGAAAAAATGTATTAAGCTTGTCGCCCACTTGTCCGGCACAGCACGGACCGTAGCTGCCCGTCGCCTGCAGGCGACGGAGAGCTTGGTCGCCCACTTTTCCGGTGGAAACCGGCAAACCGTCACGTCGCGGTCGTGTGTTGCGAAGATCTTTTTATTTTAGTTTACATGTAGCAGTGACTGGGTCACTATGTGTGAAAGCAGCAGTTCTGATGAAGAAGTTATTGTAGCGGCCGCATTTTTGGCAGAAGAAGAAGAAAATAAAAAGAAGATAAAGAGAAAGATGTGGGTCCATCCCATTAATCAAAAGAGGGCTGAACTCGGAGAATTCCATCATTTATTTAACGATTTAAAAGAAGATGAAAAGAAATTTTTTCAATATTTTAGAATGTCGCATAATAAATTCCTAGAACTGCTTGATATTTTAGAGCCTGATTTATCATTTCAAAATTCCTCATTTCGAAGAGCAATATCGAAAGAAGAAAGGCTTGCCGTAGCATTAAGGTAAGTAATAAATCGGTATTTTAGCTTATTAATGTTTATTATAAATGTCAAAGCACAAAAGTAATATTCTTTTCTTAAAAAAAACGAAATAAAAAAACATTCTTTGATAATTACCAACAAATAATATTAATTGTTCTAAATATAAAGCATAATAGTCCGTGGCGTTTGTGTAAAAATATTTACAACCACCCAAAATACAGGAGACTTACCCCCAGTCTTCGGATAGTTTTTTCAATCTCTTATATGTGTAAAAACTGTTTTTAACAAAATTTGGTGCTGGTATCCGGAAGTGAAATATTTTGGTGTTTAATGTCACTAACACCACCGACTATAGAATACGAAATAGCATTCTAGATCTGTGTAAGATCATTATCATCGTTATTGTCATCAAAATGTTCGGTGAAACTGGTGGTAGGTTGTAGAACAGAAGCAAATGGTATGTGTTGCTGAGAATATGATGATAAGAGTGATTGTGATTGTGAAAAGGGCTTTGGTGATATGGCTGGTGAGTGCTGTGTTTGAGGCTGCGGATATGGCAACTGATGCTGCTGTTGCTGGTGAAAATGTGGTTGTGGCATTGTGACCCTATTTTGTTGAGGAACATTTGTAGATCGAGGTGGTTGATTAGAAATTAAAGTAACTTTTTGGCTGGTGGTTGGACTTATCGGGCTAAAATTTAGATTTTTTATTTCTGCATCACTAACTATTGCAAAAACTTTTGATTTGACTTCAATTTGTAACTGAGGAGACAATGTTTTAACTGTTTCTGCCATACAATCAAAAAATTTTGATATAGCATCTGAAGCGTTCTGTCTTTCTAGTGGTGTTTTTTTTTGACTGTTTTTTTCTTTTAAATAATCATGAAGCACTTCTGCTGATGAAAGTGTTTTTTTTGCCTGTTTTGACCCTTTATGAGTTGATGTTTGAGATGTGTTAGAGGCAGAACTGCAAGGTTTGGATGTAGAAGGACCTTTTGGAATACTGCTGGGACTGCTAACATCATCTGTGACATTACTGTCTTCTTCCCGCTCCTGTGTTTCATCTTCTGATGAATCACACTGCTCAACATTACTAATTTGCTGTCTGTCTACTAAAAAACATCGCAAAAAAGACATGTGTTTGTCATATCGCCAAATCTTTTTTTTTTTTGCTCCTTCACCACTTTTAGTTCTCTGAGACCTAAGAGATTTTCGATAGGTATCTCTTAACGTGCTCCATCTTTTCTTGCATTCGGTAACTATAATAAAAAAAAAAACAAAAAAAAATGGTACTAGAAAGAGAGGAGAGTCAATTTTATTTTGAAATATTTCTGAGAAAGGTCTGACCAAGTTTTTATTTTATTTCATTTATTTATTGACAGGAAACTCCATTACATTAAAAAAATTTAACAATTGGAGCTTATTACGAAATTTCTAGTATTTATTTACAAACTTAAATATGAAAAGGGCGTGATAGCAGTCTTGGTATAAAAGTTATGATATTTTAAAATATTTCAACTGGTTCAACTGGTTTGGTAACTATTTCATTACTTTTTTTAGGTTTTTTGCTACGGGAGACACATTCCGAACAATTGCGTTTAGCTACCGACTTGGAGAAACAACAGTTCGTAAAATTGTTTATGGATGTTGCGATGCAATATGGAAAAATTTGGGACCACTGGTAATACCTTCTCCTTCAAAGGAAACTTGGATAAATAGTGAAAGGGTGTTCAATAAGATGTGGAATTTTCCAAACTGCGTTGCTGCCATCGATGGGAAGCACGTAGTTACCGACAAACCCCCCAATAGTGGCTCCTTATTTTTTAACTACAAGAAAACATTTAGTATTGTTTTACTTGCATTTGTAGATGCTCATTGTAAATTCATTGCTATTGATGTCGGCGCCTATGGACGAAATAGCGATGGGGGAATATTTGCAAATTCAGCAATCGGAAAGAAATTGTTGAAAAATACTTTAGATTTACCTCAGGACAAGTCTTTACCTGGCACTAATGAAATTATGCCCCACGTCTTCGTTGGAGATGAGGCTTTTCCTTTGCAAAAACATGTAATGCGTCCATATCCAGGTAACGAAATACTTAATAACGAGGACGTTAAAATATATAATTATAGACTTAGTAGAGCTAGGCGAGTTTCCGAAAATGCTTTTGGAATTTTGACAAAGAGATTTCGTATTTACCAGAGGCGTCTTCAAATTATCCCTGAGCACCTAGATAAAGTTGTACTTGCTACATGTTGTTTACATAATTTTCTTCGAAATGATACATGTCATTGGACTGAAGCTGACGAAGATAACCAATCCCCCCAAGGATTAAGAGATATATCGGGAATAGGCGGATCTTCAACTACAGTTGCAATAGAGATTAGAAATAAATTTAAAAATTATTTTAATGGGACCGGGTCGGTGTCATGGCAAACAGCAATAGTAAGAAAAGGCAAAAGAAAAAACCTTGAAATGTGATTTTGGCTGAATATATATAAAAAATATATGATATATTTATAAATAATAAAATAAATACATACCGGGTCTGTTTATTTCTCCAGCGATTTCCTCCCATATGTTGTCCTTTTGTTGCTGGTTATGATAAGCACTATCAGTTATATCATAAATTTCCCTATATTTTTGTACTAAACAAATTAATTTTTCATCGTCCATTTTTAATTTTTTTTCTTAGGACTGCTTTCTCGGACTCAACAACAACAACTGCCGAAATAATTGCAAAACATATGTATATGCGATCGACAGGCTTCCACAAGTTGGTGCAGGCCAGCGCCGGCCGGCGACGGCCGGCTTCACGCACACTTGGCCGGCCCGTCCCGGCCCGTCCCGGCACGGGCCGTCATTTGACGGGGAGAGTCGGAGAGCTGGAATCTGTTCCGTCGACGGACTCGCCGTTCCGTGCCGTGACGGGCTAATGTGCGATAGTCTATTCATTTGCATGGTTTTAATCCTATCCGTATTTTGACGGGCCGGAACGGGACGGGACGTGACGGCCAAGTGGGCGACAAGCTTTATTTGTATTTCGAAAATCCAAATAATTTTGAACCCTTTTGTGAAGTAATCCGTAAAAATTTTAAATGGCCTTCTATACAATTTAAACGATGTACGATTAAGCTTATTGATGTTGTAACTAAAAATGATATACAGGATGTCATAAAAAATTATCACGAAGGAAAAAGTAATCACAGAGGCATAGACGAGACAGAACAAAAAATTAAATCAAAATACTATTGGCCGAATTTAAAAAGCTCTATACAAAGTTACATTAATGATTGTGAAATATGTCAACTTAGTAAATATGAGAGAAACCCTGTAAAAATCCCTATAAACATAACCCCAACACCAACCAAACCTTTCCAAATTGTACACCTAGATACCTATACTTATGAGAAAACCAAATTTTTAACTATAATAGACAGTTTTTCGAAATATGCGCAAGCGTATTATCTAAACTCTTTGACAGCTAGTGATATTGTTAATAATCTATTAATATATTTTTCACATCATGGGATTCCATCGCAAATTATATTAGATAACGGTACAGAGTTCAAAAATTCAGTCGTTACAGAGTTATTTGAATTGCATAAGATAAAAACACATTTCTGCTCTCCAAACCACCCACAATCGAACGGTATGGTTGAAAGACTACACTCTACTCTTTCTGAACATATTCGGTTATTAAATAACAAAGGTTTTCAAACAACACCTGTAAGCCAGAAAATCACTTACGCAATTTTAGCATACAATCATACAATACATTCGGTAACAAATTTAAAACCAATTGACATCATAAACGGTCATGTTTCTTCCGATGATCCATTTGACATCGATATTAATAAAATTTTAATTACCGATTATATTGAAAGTCACAGAGAAAAATCGAAAATCTTATACTCTAAATTAAACGAAAAATTAATAAATCACAAAGAATCTGTCGCAAATAAAATTAATAAAGATCGCGATGACCCTGAATTATTATTCAAGGAAGGACAAAAAGCTTATCCTAAGAAATTTGTAAGACAGAAAAACTCTGACAAATTCCACAAACCAGTAAACTTAGACTCAGTTGATTTACCAAGAAAAACAGCAACAAGTAAAACACGTGGAAAAATACATTTAAGTAATTTAAAACGTCCTCTGAAACATAGATATAGTTTTAATAATTAGTTCTCATATTTATTTTCAGAATCATAACATCAGGACTTTGTCTCGGACAAGAAAAAATTCTCTTGAAACAGTTAAATGACAACCCCGGTATAATTCCGATAAAACTTGGAACGGCAAAATTACGGCAAAGCTCATTTACGCTGATTCATTATTATGACTTAAATCCTTTAATATTAGAAATAAATACACTTAATATAAAAAGTAATAATTTAACTTTGTTAATATACCAAAATAAAAATTATACATTTGATTCAATTAACTATTTAAATATTTTAAACGTTTTACAAGAGCGAGTAAATTCAGAAATAAATCAGATCATACCACGATCTGATAGAATAAAGCGAGGCTTAATAAATGCTTTAGGGTCAGTATTTAAAACTATCAGTGGAAATTTAGACGCATCCGATGGCGAAAGATACAACACATTAATAAATAATCTACAAACCAATCAAAAGAATTTGGCGGAAAATATTTTGAAACAAAATTCTTTATCGCTCAGAGTGATAAATAAATTTAATTCTACTGTTAAACAAATTTTACACAACGAAAAACTTTTGGAATTTAAAATCAATCAAATAGAACAAATAGTTCAAGGGGCAGTTTATAGAGAAAATTCGATGTTTATTAAAGACACACTCATTCAATTAATAAATATTTATGAAATTGTCGATAATGTTCTACAAGATATCGAAAATTCTATTGCTTTCTCTAAGTCACGAATATTTCATTCCAGTATTGTGAAAACTGAAGATCTATTCAATGAACTAATTAATATTCAAAATATTGTTGGAATCGATAAAATGCCGTTAAACGTTACATTTGAAAATATTCTCATATACGAAAAAATTATTGAAGTTGAGTGCTATATATTAAATAATAGAATTACATATTTATTAAAAATTCCATTAACCTTTAAAGAAAATTTTGATTATTTTCATCTTTATTCAGTACCAGTATTTGTAAAGAGTTTGTTTAAGGTTGTAATAGCTAAAAATAAATTTTTATTAAAAAACAAATTGCACTACACCTTTCAAACCAACAAATGCCATGATACCCGAGACCAGCTGTTTATCTGCGACGAGTCCGATGTACGAGAAGTCAAAGACCAGGATTCCTGTGCCGTACAGCTGTTAGATGAAATTCAAAACCTATCGCAGTGCCATCAAATTGAAGCACAAATTTCCCACTCATTCTCAAAACAATTAAGTTCATCGAATAACTGGATATACGTGACGCCCTTCGAAGAAATTATAAATTTGAAATGTCTTCAGCAAGAAGAAAGTGTACGCATAATTGGAACGTATTTATTAGAAATACCGTCGAACTGCCAAGTGAAAACAAACAATGAACTGATAACCAATAGTCAAAAAACAATAAAATTTAAAACACAACCTTTTCTGTTTTCGGATTTTCACGAAAATACATTTTTTATACATTCGGTCAATCTAAGTGCCCATATAGACAATGTAAACCTGGACGAATTGTATAAATTAAAATCAGAAATAAAAGACAATAAACCGCAATTAGTTTTCGAAAAAGTATCGGCAATTCCAAGTGCGTGGACAATCGGTATGTACGTTCTGCTTTTCATCGTCTGTATCTACGTTGCCTGGAAGAAATGGAAAACACCTACACCACAACAGAGGGATGTTCCACTAGAAGATGTTCGACTACCCTAGCCAAGCTGTGTATTCGAATCTTAGGGAGGTGTTACAACCCTTTACCATGAGATGTATAGACTTTTTAATTCTGTTTTCGCTGAGACAAGCATTATTGTTAACTCAGTTAGAGCTTTGTTGTCGAGCTGTAAACACGTATTTCTCCACTTGTTAAATTAAATTTATAAATAAATCTTTTTTAAAAACGGGTTGTTTGAATCCAATAAGTTAAGTCGTGTATTTTTATTTAAAACAGTTTTCGTTTCTTTATTTTTACTTTGTGAAATAAAAAATTCCGTGACATTGTTCTGTGCCTGTGCCTTGTAGCAGCAATTATAATAAGTCCTCAGGATGTGGCTACATTCTCTTTCCCAACAATATTAACTGTAACTGGGTCACGTCCAAAACCTACAGAACATGCTGTGCCTACAATTTTTCAAATCAACCCTCTTATGGACCCTCTGTTCCCATAAGAAACGTCCCGATGAAAAGAAAACAAGATTTGGAAATTTAGGATGAAATAAATATTGAAAAGTATTATTATTATTATGAAATATATATTATTATTATGAAATGACAATATGTTTTAAAGAAATTAAATGAATTTGTATTTTATTTCAGTATTTTATATAAAAAAAAATGATATCTTTATCTAGTTATGTGAGAGGAAATAGCATGGTTTTCCCACGAAGACGCGAGCGAAACCGAACTTATAAATATAACCAAGCGCATTAAAATTGTCATTTTGTTCTTAACCATTGTATTCATTGTATCTGTTAAACATACTTTATGAAAAATAAAATTTTTTAAAAAATTTTCGTTGTCGAAACTCATAATTGGCGCAGTCGGTATGATTGGTGCAGTTTGTCACCCAACAAAATCATTGAATTGATTATCGCGAAAAACGCGGATTTAATCCCTTAGTGCCGATCCGAACGAACGCTTCTGAAAGCCACGGCTCGAGTCCGATTTTCGGTAGTGGAGTGAGACATCGAAAGCCGAATATGCCAGAGCAGAGTCCAAATTGGTTTTGTCACCGCGTTAGTCGGTAAAGTGCCAAAGTCCTTTTGTCAATTTCTTTTTTACTTTTCCTGTTTATGAAATCTCTTTTATTTTTAAGTTAAAGGTGAATTTAGCTATTTAGGAAAACAAAAACGATTTTTATTTTTGATTGTTAAATATACGAATACATATTTTACTATATTATATTTTGCTGTAATTTCTCTATTTTATTTTATTTTAATTTTTATTCTTTTTTATGAATATTGACGATTTGACAACGAATTTTCTAATAAACTAGTTTTAAAATCAAATAAGATGGAAAATCAAAGCCAAACTCAAACACAAAATAATCTGCAAATGCTTAAATGTATGTAGACATTATTCTAATTTTGACGGAAATTCTATTACCTTACACAGTTTTATTTCTGCATGCTCTTTACAACTTTTGGTAATTTCTAGAGGCGATTATGATAAATTATTTAATCCAGAGTAATACAAACTAAGTTAGTCGTTGAGAGCTCAACTATTAGTAGGTTGCCGATCAGAACTAGATACTTGGCAAAAATCAAAGATGCATTGCAAGCCTGTTTGGCGACAATAGAAGCTTAGAATAGAACAAGATCTTTTTATGGCTAAGCCAAATAAAGGAGAAACATCTTTAGTTTTGCTAAGAAGATTTAAATAATACGTAGTCAATTAGCTCAAAAATTAAACAGTCTTCCTCTGACTGAAATGCCAGTTTCGACCAAAACAATTTATCCAAAAGCAATACGAGCAAATAGCCCTAAGAACTTTTGTTGTACTCCCTGGACCTTTACAAAGCATAACACGACTAAACCCCGAAATCTCGAAAGTTAACTCTCACAATCATAACCGAAGAAGAAAATTTTCAATACACTCAAATTTATTTGCTTTCTTAGTCACTTTTAATAACATAAAACCACACACACCCACTTACCAACCACACCTCGTCCATATTTCACACAAGAGCTCATCAGTCTAATCCAATCTAATCCACATATAATTATCCGACAAATTTCCAAAACCAGTCTCCAAGATTCCCCCCACCTCAAAACCAGAACCGTAATCAAATCCCCAGTCAATTTTTAAATCAAGGACCCCCGAATTTTCCTTCTCAACCCATAAACATTCAGACACAATATGTGCCTAGACATTACCCGACCAACAGACAAGTATTTGGCCCTCCAAAAGATGTATTCAAACCCACAGGTCAGAAACCTTTAGATAAAGTGGAACCTATGTCGACCACGTCTCGAATCCCAAGCCTTAGACGCCCAGTTTCTAATTTCTTTAAACCTACAGGTCCGCGAAATTTTATTTCGCAGGAGTTATTCCAAATCGATAATCAATCGAACATCGATAACCCAACTGATTTACCCTTTGATGAGACCGACAACATAGAACAATACGAAACTGATAATTACGAACAATTTTATACCGATGATGGCTCACAAAATAATCAAAATTTTGAAACCTTTGATAATTCTTATGACAAAAACACCGGAAATTTTCAGGATCCTGGCCCAAGCCAGAACCAAACATAACTTTAACTTTGAAATGCATACCGAAATCAATAGTAATTTACCATATATTAAAATCAATAATCCACCAATAAAATTACTTATTGATACGGTTGCTCTCAATCAATATTAAGACCCATAATTGCTGAAAAATATTTTCCTAATGAAATTTTCCAACAGGAAACCCTGATTAAGACAGGTATTGGAGAAAAATTGGTTCGATTTAAAGCGAATATACCTGCCTTTTCAGAATTAAAAATTAACGAGACAATTACATTTACACTTTTCGATTTTCATTCATTTTTTGATGGAATTTTGGGTTTAGATCAATTGAAAAAATTAAAACTTTTTATTGATTTAAAAAATAATTTCCTAGTAAATGACATTCTTAAAATTCCATTACATTTTAATAAAACGGAAAATATTTCTCACGATGTATCGGTCAATAGCTATGAGATCGCATCTGTGAAAATTCCCGTGAACGTCTACGAAGGTGACATAATAATTCCGGAGTCATATATCAACCACCTGCATTTCCCTGAAACATTGACAACAGCTGTTCGAGGCTATGCGAAAACTGAAGTTTTCAATAGAACTAACGAACATCTGATGATATCATTTTCAGAACCTGTGAAAGTGATACCATTCCCCGATTCGCGGAAAGAGAACTTTGAATTTTTTAATATCGAAACATTTTTGCCAAAATCTGAATTAAATAAGAATTTAAATATTGCAAATTTAATTCGAACTGAACATTTAAATACCGAAGAAAAGCAATTGTTAACATCACTTTGTAAGGATTTTTCCGATATATTCCATGAAGAAAATCAAAAACTAACTTTCACCAATAAAATTAAACATGAAATAAAAACTTCCGACGAAATTCCGGCTCACTCAAAAACATATCGTTATCCTTTTGTTCATAAGCAAGAAGTACAGAAGCAAATAAATAAAATGTTAGAAGATGGCATCATAAGACCGAGTCAAAGTCCATGGAGCAGCCCTATTTGGATTGTTCCAAAGAAACTCGACGCGAGCGGAAGACAAAAGTGGAGAATAGTCGTTGACTATCGGAAAATCAATGAGAAGACCATAGACGATCGATATCCGTTGCCGAATATCAACGATATCTTAGACAAACTTGGACGTTGCCAATATTTCTCAACGCTAGACCTGGCATCAGGGTTCCATCAAATTGAGATGCACCCTAACTCCATTGAAAAAACTGCGTTTAATGTAGAGAACGGGCATTATGAGTACTTGAGAATGCCGTTCGGGCTCAAAAACGCCCCCGCAACTTTTCAGCGAGTTATGGACCATGTACTACGTGACCTGCAACATAAAGTTTGTCTAGTATACATGGACGACATCATTATTTTTAGCACCACTTTAGAAGAACATATAAAAAACCTCCGCTCTGTATTCCAAAAACTTCGAGAAGCCAAATTCAAGGTGCAGTTGGACAAGTCCGAATTTTTATGCAAGGAAGTAGAATTCCTAGGACATGTCATAACACCAGAAGGCGTTAAACCGAATCCCCGGAAAATCGAGGCAATCACGAGATTCCCAATACCTAAAACAGCCAAAGAAATCAAGTCCTTCCTTGGGTTATTAGGGTATTACAGACGATTCATCAAAAATTTCGCAAAACTGACGAAACCTTTCACAAAATGTTTGAAAAAAGGAGAAAAAATCGAACACACGTCAGAATTCATCGACACCTTCGAACTATGTAAAAAGATTTTATGTAACGATCCTATACTGAAATACCCAGATTTTGAGAAACCATTTGTGCTGACCACCGACGCCTCCAACATAGCCATAGGAGCAGTGTTAAGCCAAGGAAAGGTAGGCAACGATCTTCCTATTGCTTACGCGTCCCGCACTCTAAATCCAGCTGAAACAAACTACAGCACGATTGAAAAGGAATTGCTGGCAATTGTTTGGGCCACGAAGTATTTCAGGCCATATCTTTTCGGCAGAAAATTCCTGATAGTTACTGACCACAAACCCCTCCAATGGTTGTTTAATTTAAAGGAACCGAGTTCGAGGTTAGTAAGGTGGCGTCTGAAATTAGAGGAATATACATATGAAATTGTATATAAGAAGGGCAAATCTAATACTAACGCCGATGCTCTATCTCGAGTGGAGATAAATATGGTAGAAAATGAGTCCATTATTGGAAACCCGGGAGATAGCGACGAGGATATTTTAAAATATCTAGACGACTGTTCAGCAGAAATATCTATGGACGCACTAGAAGAGCTAGAACACGCCCTTGAACTAGATAAAGGTATAGAATTACCCGAAGCAAGACCAGTAAGTGACAACGAGACTGTTCATTCCTCAGCGGAAGACCCGATTCTTAATGTACCAATAACGGAGAATCCCGTAAATTTCTACAATAATCAAATAATTATAATACAAAACGATTTAGAACGCTACTACGTAATTCGATCAAATCCTTTTGAAAATAAAAATAGAAAAACAGTACATATATCAAAAAACGTAGAAACCGACATAATTCTTTAAAGGCTTGCGATGACCCTAAAAAGCTTGTACATTTTTTATCAAAAAATCAGATGTAAATTTAAATCCAGAATTAGCGTAATATTACAACGAACATTTAGGAGCACTCTTATTACTTAACTATATCAAATTCCATGTTAAATGATGCGGCAAAGAGACGAACGACGTAATAATTAATTAAGTACCACCACGAGAAAACGTGCATCGCGGAATTAACGAAGTACTATTGGGTAGAAAATTATATTTTGGCCAAACATGAAACAGGATATTGTTAATTACATAAATAATTGTGAAATTTGTCAACAGGCAAAATGCGATAGACATCCGCCAAAAATAAAATTCGCTTTAACAGCCACCCCCTCTGAACCACTTGAATCAATCCACATGGACTTTACAAATTCAGACACCAAATTTTTAACAATAATAGACGTATTTTCTCGATACGCAGGCATACCCTTTAGAATGGTGTGTACAGCCGCGACAGTATACGAGGATTTTTAAATTTACATAACACATTTTGGTATCCGAAAATTGATTACATGTGACAACGGAACAGAATTCAAAACTTCTTTATTAATAGACTTTTGCAAATTACTGTTCCATTCATTTTACACAACACCTGGTAATTTCAAACAGTAATAATAGTCCAATTTGAAGAGTTCATTCATCGCTCTTAGAAAATTGTAAGTATTAAAACTTCAAGACGAAATTTATCCTATAAAACAAACCATGCAATATGCAATTTTAGGTTACAATTCGTCTGTGCACAGTGTCACTAAGCAAAACCGTTTGATATTATACACGGACGATTAAAATCTATCGACCCTTTCGACCTTACAGACGATATTATTGTTAACCAATATATTTCCGATAGAAAAGAAAAATTAAAACTTCTTTATAATAAAATTACCGAACAAAGTAATAATTCAAAAGAAAAGACTATTCGGAAGAGAAATGAGAAACGCGAAAATCCGCCTACTTTCTCTCCAGGATCCAAATGTTATGTTAAAAATAAAATGGCAGCAAGAAGTAAAACAAAAGCCAAACATACGAAACATACCGTCCGACAAAACTTAGAGAACAAAATAATTACTGACAAAAATAAAGTTATTCATAAGTCCCAAATTAAGAGACCTCTTAATAGTACTAATATTTCTTCACAGGACACACAAAACGAAGATGAAGTTGACCCGTCTCAACCTTCATGTAGCTATACTAACACTAATCATTAACCTATCCTTTTCTAAAGTTATAATATCCACTCTAAACTCTCCTTTGCTTCCTTTTTATTTAGGCAAGACGCGAATAACAGAACACAAAGCATTCTTACATTACGTTTCAGAAGCACAACTTACATTTATGACCGCTATCATTGAACAATTTTATAATCATTTAGAAGACTCTATTTATAGATATCACATGACTCAGTACATTCCACAAACTACATTCATTTTCCGAACATGCTTGCGCATGCGAAACATTTCATACTGACAGCCAAAACTAAATTAAATAATATTACGCCTCATCGCCGAAATAAGCGCCGGTTTAAGTAATATTATAGGCAAAACATCAAAAATAGTTATTTGGCACTTAGCGAATGGTGAAAAATATGGCAAAAGCAACAGGCATTTCTATACTGTAGCGTTTTTATTTTTCTTTTCCCTTAAAATTCCAAATTTTAATATTGCTGGCGCCATCTATTCGCTAGATGTTAAACTTCATTCAGTACAGGTAACGGTTCCTTTCCATAAACAAATTTCGTGGTAGTATAGACGATGAGTTCACGGCCTTTGGTCCTTATGACCTGTCAATTAGAAGACTTCCGTTTGCGAAAAGGAGGAAGGCTTTTCCGAAGGTGAGATCAGAAAAGACGCGTGGTTCGGCGTCCGACGAATCTCAGAAAAGGGCTTTCTGAAACACTTTCCTAACAGTAAAGGCACGGGTATCCAAAAGTGGAGATTTGAAATCCTGTATGGGAATATACTGTTCAGAGCCCTAGTTTACGTGTTTTTATTTTCTGGAATAAGATCACAGTAAGTGTATCTACCATTTGTATCGCCATGT
The DNA here is from genome assembly GCF_002938485.1 of Sitophilus oryzae. Taxonomy (NCBI): domain Eukaryota; kingdom Metazoa; phylum Arthropoda; class Insecta; order Coleoptera; family Curculionidae; genus Sitophilus; species Sitophilus oryzae. The sequence continues at coordinate 1,957,429 of NW_022146698.1, read as the reverse complement.
CTAACTAAATTTTACATTTTCCAGTTATTCCGTTTTTATTTAACATTAATGTTTGATTTAGGCGTACTGGTTTGGATCAGCATATAGTTTGGCTATATTTTTGGAATGTGTGCAGCTACTTTTCAGACCGTAGTTATTTTTTGGTATTCGGTGACTGTTCTGAGAGTTTTTATAGAGTAACTTGACGTATAAGTAACTGACGTATAAGTAGTATAAGTAATTGGCATATGGTAACCACTTTGAGACAGTATTTATGACTCATTTATTCTATTGATGTCGAAGACTCCTGCTGCCATCGAAGAGTCATCCACTTCCGTTAGTCTGGAGACTGCCTGCCTACCCTGTTCACTACGTCACAAAATTAAAAAAAAATACAGATAAGTTCTAAGTTCAACACACAAGGTATTCCCTAAATTTTTTTTACTTTGAGACAATATTTTGAATATCTCTGTAAATTGTTTGTCATTTATTCCATATATAGTCCAAAATTTACCTTTTAGTTAACATTATAAGTCATGCTTTGTCCTTAACGGTACGTTTTTACTTCAGTATGATCTTTATGTGAGAATCGCTAACACGGATTCATTTTGAAGGTTGTGTACACGACTTGTTTCGAAACATCGTATTGGTACCCCATAAATTTCACCTGTTTATATATTACGTAGTATAGTATACTGGAGAGAGAACTCTAACTAAATTTGAGTTTGCTTAAAGTAACTAACGATTTCATTGGGATAATTGAAACTGGGTTTAAACTTGATTGATAATTGTGTTCGTTTTTAAATAGATATTCAACATTAGGATAGTTATATCGACTTTTTATTCTTCGTGAACATAATAGACCCTTATTGCTGTTGATTATTTTATTTTAGCTATTTCATGATCAAATTTTCTTACTGGTTTCTTACTTTACCTTTTCATACCCATTAAGTGGCGCCCTTTTTACTGTCTTTGACCATTACTATTTATTACTTAACATCAATTTTAGAATCTTTGCAGCCTATACCTTATTACTTTTATTTTTATTATTTAACAACATTATTAAGTCACCACAGGTACAAGTCTTGCCACCACAGACCCAGCTCTCCTCTAACCCTGAGCAACGGATACCTTTTTTCTTTCTGTTTGGTGACAGAAAAAGTCGTCACACAAATAGAGAAAGAATAAAGAATATGACGCCCTGTCGTGGGGCTTTACTTGGTTTAATTAAAACAAGCTTAGTTTAATTGGCTCAATTTAATTTAATTTACTTATTTGGTAGACTTTGTAAAATAATTTTGTTAGGCTCAGATAAATTTTCTATAAGGCAAGGAACTATAGTTTGAAATTTTATTTTCATTATTTCGCAATTAAATTCTAATAATTTCAGTTCAACCGGCAATTTTTTTGTTTTATAAATTGTGAGGGTGTTTGTTTATCTATTTAAAACCCAGATAATAACTTAATACGTATTTCTGACTACATTTTTTTATTGACGTTTCGATTTTGATTTAAATATACAGGTATGGTTATATTTTTGAATATACAGAGTGGACATAATTTCAGTATACAGGGTAGCACTGTTAGTACTTCGTAAAATTTTGGGTTTGTTTTGAATATTTGGTCTTTTTGGTTTTGACATTGAACATAATTTCTTTCTGTTAGATTGCGTCGAGTTATAACAACTTTTGTTAAAGTGGTAAATTTTTTCTGAATCATTTAATCTTTAATATCTTATATAACTGAATTACAATGGAGAAAGAATCTTTTAAGTTAATCATTTGCGACAAGTAGAATTAGATTATGAACTTCTTATTTGGGGTATTAAGACATCTAAAAATGAGTAAACGTAAAATTTTGTCAGGTCTTTTAAGTAGAGAAATTAATAACCCTTTTTTGTTTGATTGGCATGGAAAGAGTATCCTCTTTCTTTTGATCCAAGAAATTTTCGAAATTAAAAGCTTAACTTTGGATTCAATTTCTTTGTCAATTTCTGAATTCGAGGGTGGAGTAAATGATTCAATGTTTAAAGTTATAAAATCTCGTCTTGTACACATTTGGCTGAGTAGAAGAATTAGAAGAATAATTTTAGATGAAAATCGTGCTGATGCAGAGACTATTCAAACTGATGTTTATAGTTGTTACCAACGAAGCTGACATTTTCAAAATTTCTGACACAAATGAAATTTTTAAATGTTAGTTCTGTCCCTTCAGGACCGGTTATTAGCTGCCTCCTATTGTTACTTATGTTGCTAAACCTTGTCAGTGTCAGACTGGCCTATTAGAATTGTAGGTAATCCTCAAGATTTATTTTCATTTTTTAGAAACTGTTACTGAGCTTTCTGAATCACGTAAGTTAGTGAACAAGATTTATTTTCTTCTGCAGTAAACTTTTTACTGGTAATGCTTTTGGTATAGAAGTATTAAACAACATGTCACTTGAATTGAAATCTCTTGTAGAAAGATTAAGAAAGACTTTTACCACCAGATAATGATGATAATATTTGGTCTAAATTAAATCTTATAAACAGCAGAAAAATGAAAGTATTTTAATTTTATAGCAACTTTAGAGAATCTTTTAGTAGATTAAATAAATGCCTAGTGAGGTTAATAAGATTAAGTATTAGACAAAATTTACTTCCTGAATACATTACTCAGTTAGCTTTAGTTGATGTTTTTATCTGTGTCTGAGACTCTCTAATTTGTGTAGAAAATTAGAAAATGCACTAAACATCAGAATGAAAAACGATCTAGAAGTTTAAATGTTTCTCAATTGAATACCACTCACAGATTTCTAGCTCGTCTGATTCTCATCGAGTACAGTTTTTGTAAAGAATCTAAGAATGTCAATGCTCAAAACAAAATAAAATACTACTGTTCGGTCATGGTTATTCTGTAGCGTCGTCGTCGTCTTGACCTGATATGGTAAATACTTCTTCGAGTATGCCCCGATCTGTAGAAAATTCAGGTAAGGAAGCAACCTCGCGTTTAGTTTGTTGGAATTGTTCTGGTCCAATCATACATTTCATGATTGTCGACAGAAACGTAAGGTTTTTGTTTTAAATGTGGTAATTTAGGTGTTAAGTCACCGGCGTGTCCCAAATGTTCAAAAACTAATTGGACAGAACTCGTGTTTCTGGTCATTGGTTCAAAAATTCAAACCCAGAAATTTATTTTCAGAATCTGATTGGAAGAAGTGGATTTATTATGTGTTAAGAATTTTTATAGATCCACCACTACCAATCACTAAAAGTTTCTCCTTCAGATATTTCAGATAATGATTCCTTTGTATGTCACAAATTTCTATTTTGAATATAGATTTAGATCATACTGATGCCATGGTATGAGACAATGAAGCGAAAGACTTGCTTCCGCCTAGTTCATTTCCACAGTGGAAAGTTGAAGATGGTTTTCTTTTTAAGTTTATTCCCGGTGACTACCATTTTCATCAAATCTTCAAGAATGGAAGAAGGTTGTTCCACGTCCTCAACGTCGTAATATTATCGAATCATGTCATAATCCGCCAACTTGCTCGCATTTGGGTTCTATAAGACTTTATCAAGACTTCCAGAACAATTTTACTGGCCCAAGATGAGAGCCGATGTTCTTGGTTGTTAGGAGTTTGTCGTGTTTGTGGGCTCAGAAATCTTCAAATACTATGCCGTTGGGCTAGGATGGGAAGAGAAAAACAAGTTAATATGCCTTTTCAGACAATCGCTTTACTTATGGGTCGCTTTCCTAGATCAAAGGGTCATAAGTGGCTTTTAGTTGTTGGCGATTGGTTTCCAGTATGTTCTTCTGTCCGTTACGTTCATCAAAATCTCGTATGTTGTGAAGTATCTTGAGAGTGAAGTTTTCCTACTTATGGAGTACCTCAATATATAATTTGTGATAATGGTCCTCAGTTTGTTGCTAAAGAGTTCAGAGATTTAGCAAAGAAATATCAAGTTCAGAAGATCTGGTATAATGCTGTGTATTCTCCTCAATGTAACTTTGTTGAGCGAATGAATAAAACAATAGGAACAGCTATTAGAACTTATGTTAAACAACATACAGATTGGGATGTTCAACTCTCTAATATTCAGTTTGCTTTAAACACTTCTAAACATGAGGTCACAGGTTTTTCTCCTTCGTTTTTAGTTTTCGGTAGGCATATTCCCATCTCTGGTAATTATTATGGTCAAGTTAAGTTCTCTGAAGATTTTGAAATTATGCCTGGCGATCGCAACTCTTACGCTTCAGAACTCAAAAATCTTTATAGTGTCTTTAGCGAAGTCCGTAAGAAACTTCATGCTGCTTACGAAAGAAACTCAAAGTCTTATAATTTGCGTAGACGTGATCTATCTTTTCAGGTTGGTGATTTGGTTTGGAGACGTAATAAGGTCTTATCAAATGCTGGTGTTAACTTTTCAGCCAAGTTAGCCCCTCGTTTTGTTTTATCTTCAGTACGAAAGAAAATTTCGAATTTAGTTTATGTTTTAGTAGACGAGGATGGTAATAACGCAGGCCGCTGGCATATAAAAGATCTTAAACCATACCAAGGTCACATGATTGACGACGATGATACAGGAAATGTCTCTACTACGTCACAGTAATTTAAATAATCTATTATGTCCGATTCCTTTTTAGGGTTTAGTCTAAAGGATACATAGATTATATTTTAGTTTTTTTAGTTTATATTAAAAAGTTATACAACAATTCGCTTATCGTTTTTACGGATTTGTCGCGAATCAGCATAACTATTGTGTTATTTAGTTTTTTTGCGTATATTTTCAGTATAATATAGTATTTCTATTTAGAAATGCGAGCATATAGCAGTATTTTTCTTTTTCCGAGTATTCTACAGATTACCTAATTTTGAGTAAATATTTTGTGGGATGGTAATTCTGTTAATCACTCATATGGTTTTGTGCCATTTGCTCCATTCTATGACATTCAGTTCACAAGAATCTGAAATTTAAGCAATTCTTGTATTTTGAGAACACGACTTCGTGACAAAACGAAAAGTTGTTATGATTCTGATTGCAACCTAATGGTGAGACATAGCTGACCTCATAACTTCGTAAGTTTACTGTGTATTGGGTATGATTGTGATTTTCTTTCCATATTTGCAATAGCGTTTCATAGGCTGGAATCCTATGTTACGGATATTTTGGGTCATTCGTGACAATCTTTTCTCTCTTCCTTTATATGTTTATCTATTGTGATTTCTATTGTTATTTTCCTTTCTTTTTCTCATACAGGTGAGTTACCTTGAATGGTTAACCGGTGAGCACACAGGTTGTGGCGAAGGTAGTTTGTTTTGGTCACGCCAAACTTACCTCTTATAGTGATCCGTAGCATGGCTTTTGTTGAGGTTCTTTTGTTGTTTGTTTTGTTCTCCGCTTCCTTGGGTGTGAGGGGTCGCATGACTGATTACACGCGATTTGTGAATCTTTCGTTGCCTCACACTAGGTGGGTTGAGTACGGACAATCAGCTTGAGGATTTCTTCAGGAACATCTGCGCTTCCATGGGATTCTTTCTTTCTTTCTTTTCCTATCCCATACTTTTAGGTTTAGATTTAGTTTTAGTTTTCATATATAGTTTATATGAATGTTTTTATTTGGATTATATGGTGATTTGACTTTCCCGATTGTGTAATCTCACTGATTTGACATACCGATTGCGACTTACCAATAGTGACTCCTTTATGGACGTGTGATACACGAAGTTATCATCCACCAAATTTTCATTTGAAAAATCCAAAACCCTGTACAAACTTAGTTTAGTTTTCCTATGTGGTGTTTGGGCGAAAGTCCTCTTTGAGGGCCTTTCTTTTTTTTGGAGGGGGGCAGTGTAGCGTTTTATTTTTCTTTTTATAAAATTCCAAATTTTAATATTGCTGGCGCCATCTATTCGCTAGATGTTAAACTTCATTCAGTACAGGTAGCGGTTCCTTTCCATAAAAACAAATTTCATTCAGTATAGACGATAGAGTTCACTTAATTGCCTTTGGTCATATGACCTGTCAATTCGAAGACTTCCGTTTTGCGAAAAGGAGGAAGGAGGCTTTCAGTGAGATCAGAAAAGACGCGTGGTTCAGCGTCCGTCTCGAGAAAAGGGCTTTCTGAAACACTTTTCTAACAGTAAAGGCTTTTGGGTATCCAAAAGTGGAGATTTGAAATCCTGTAGAAATATACTGTTCAGAGCCTAGTTCGTGTTTTTGGCCTTTTTGGAATAAGATCACAGTAAGTGTATCTACCATTTTGTATCGCCATGTCTAACTAAATTTTATTTCAGTTATTCCCGTTTTTATTTATTTTATTAATGTTTGATTGGGCATTACTGATTTGGATCAGCATATAGTTTGGCTATATTTTTTGGAATGTGTACTTCGATTTTCAGACCGTAAGTTATTTTTTTTTTTGGTATTCGGTGACTGTTCTGAGAGTTTCTTTATAAGTAACTGTATAAGAATTGACGTATAAGTAATTGGCATATGAGTAACCACTTTTGAGACAGTATGACTCTACATTTATTCTACTGATGATATCGAAGACTCCTGCTACTATCGAAAATCTACATCCACTTTCGTTGGTCTGGAGACTGCCTGCCTACCTGTTCACTACGTCACAAAATTAAAAAATACAGATAAGTTCTAAGTTCAACACACAAGAGTATTCCCTAAATTTTTTTACTTTGAGACAATATTTTGAATATCTCTGTAAAAATTGTTGTCATTTATTCCATATATTATAGTAAAATTTACCTTTTAGTTAACATTATAAGTCATGCTTTGTCCTTAACGGTACGTTTACTTCAGTATGATCTTTTATGTGAGAATCATAACACGGATTCATTTTGAAGGTTATTGTACACGACTTGTTTCAAGAAACATACATCGTATTGGGTACTTACATAAATTTGTTTATATATTACGTAGTATAGTATACTGGAGAGAGAACTCTAACTAAATTTGAGTTTGCCAAGTAACTAACGATTTCATTGGGATAATTGAAACTGGGTTTAAACTGATTGATAATTGTGTTCGTTTTACCCAAATAAATGTTCAGCATAGGATAGTTATATCGACTTTTATTCTTGATGAACATAATAGACCCTTATTGCTGTTGATTATTTTATTTTAGCTATTTCATGATCAAATTTTCTTGGGTTTCTTACTTTACCTTTCACACCCAAAGTAAGTGGCGCACTTTTACTGTCTTTGACCATTACTATTTGAATACTTAACATCGATTTTAGAATCTTTGCAGCCTATACCTTATTACTTATTTTATTATTTAACAACATTATTAAGTCACCACAGGTCACAAGTCTTACCTACGAACCCAGCTCTCCTCTAACCCTGAGCAACGGATACCTTTTTCTTTCTGTTTGAGTGATGACAGAAAAAGTCGTCACAATACTATCAAATAATCAAAATTCTTTGCATAAAGAAATATCTCTACAAATATCTTTAACAAGGCAACTCATTAATAGTTATAATGACTCTATAACTCTCCTTAATGAAAACCAAAAGATGATAAGAAATAAAATACAAAATTTGGAAAAACAAATTAGAAATTCTGCACAATATTTGAATATCCAAAATACATTACATCAAATAATTTTAAATTGCCAAAATTTAATTACATTTTTAGATAATATACAGCAGCAAGGTGATAGTACGTTAGATTTTGGTCTTATCATAGCCAATGATAAAGGGGGCCTTTGTTACCCTAGTGAGGATGTAGTTATGGCTACTGCTTACACTTACCTCACTATAAGTGAAATATTGGAAGAAGAATCAAGCTTTTTACATCAAAAAGATCACAGAAAATATTGACAACATTGACATTTGAAAATATAAATGGCCTGGATGTAAGTCTTTTTAGGTCACAGTTGCCCCTCACATACGTCAGAATTTATTATTAAATCCATCTTGTTCAGAATATCCAATATTTTATTGAAGAACTATGCAAAAAAAAGGAATGACGTCTTATAGAGGGCTTTTGCTTCAATTCCGAAATAATGGCGACAGTTTCATCGTTGATATTTTCACATTCGACTATTTGTAAGTCGGCTTCTTCGGTTTCATCTTGATCTGTGGTAAATAAAAAAAGTTAAAGAAAAAAGGAAAAACATTAAAAAAAACAAGAAAATGTACAAAATTAAAATCAACATACTATAATAAAACCAATAGTAGCACCAAACACATTTCTAAGTAAATACAGTTGAACTTACAGAACTCAAATTACTCTCCAACTTTAACCTTACTATCCCTCTCTACCTAGGGGGACCCTCTATGTACCTACGTAGCTTTTCTCCAACTGGAACTCTTTACAGATCACTCTTTTTGACTAACACCCTTTCGAGTTATAGAAGTTTCATTGTAAATACATTAAAAAAATATGAACAGCTAGCACCAAACACCTTCTGGAAGAACCCCTAACTATAATAAGTTTTACTTATATACTTATGGCCAGATTTGTAGCAGCTTGCTGTAGTCCTTGGCAAGAAAACTATCAAATTAAACAAGAAAATAGTATAAATACATTCAAGCGAATGACCATTGGTTATGGTTGACAGGTGACAGAGAACAATTGCGGTTGGGTTGTTATTCCTTTGTCTCCTTTGCCTAATTTGCCCAAAGAAGTTCTCTAATGGATCTTGGTTGAAGGTTCTGGGCATTAGATAGGAAAATTCTAGACTTTGTAGAACTCTCCATAACTCTTGGATGTTTTTCATTGTTTTGATTAGATTTTTTAATGAAGGTGGTATAAACTTTACCACTCTTCCATATTTCCTCTTTTTAAAATGTATGCTATTCAGCATCTTGATAGCCTCTTCCCAAAACTTGGAATGAGGGGAACTTTTGGTGACTGCAACCCTTAGATCTTTCTCTGGGACAGTTGACAAAGAGCTCCCATTGAGGCTGTCAAACAGCTGATCAAGAAAATCTAAAAGAGAAGCTGTATCAGTCGCTTCTTTTTCCATTTGCACTTTTTGTCTCCTATAGTCACCGTTGTTTCTATAATAAAAAAAATAGTAATCATGATAATCAAATAATATAACATTTTTAAAATTGTTGTTATTGTTTAAAGTAAATTAACTAAGTACCTGAAAATGCAAACACATTAATTGCGACAGCGACAGCGAGAACCTGTGTACACTTTGACACTTTCATCTTATGCTTCTCAGGAGTGACATGAGCGTCCGTTATTTTAATCATTAGTCTAAGGCTTCCTCAATAGGGGTCAAGTTGATAGGCCTTGAAGATATGCTACCATTTTGCCAGCTTGGTAATGCCTTTCTCTTCGAAACCAATGTTATAGTTCACAAAATTGTTTCGAAGTCCTTTGAAGAGGTGGGGCACATCATAGGGGGAATGACTCCTGGAATGACTAATTGAATGACTATTTGAAAAGAATGTTCTGCAAAGCTGTTTCCCTGACGTAAATATTGACTCTTTGTATCTTCAACTAGAGTATTAATTGCTGCCTGATTGTTTGATCCTTGATCGCGTATTGTGGCTACTATATTTAAACCAATAGCCTGGCATTTTCTAATGATTTGTTTAAGGATATTGACCAAATCATAGTTTTTGGCATCACCATTAACAAAGTTATAGTAGATTGGTTGCTTCCATTTACGCCGTATCCCCCTTAGCATAAACACCTTGAAGAAAAGAAGAATAACTTAATAATAACCTTGAAAAAATCAATTTTTTCAGAACTTGAATAAAATTTGTATCCTTACCTGAGAATGATTGGCTATTTCTTGTGTTTGTTTGAAACCAAAGTTTTCAAAGCTGTTTGGCTGTAGATTTGGTTGGATACTAATTTCATCAAACATCAGAACACAATTTTTGTCTAAATGATTTTTGAAATTCTTCGTTTCAGCTTTCAACACTGAAAATACCTCCTCGTGTAGTACTGGGCGAATTGGAACTCGGTTGAAGAGCTTCATGATATTCTTCCTTGATGGCAACGCAAAAAGCTTTGATAGAAACCTGTATCCACATCCACTTTGCTTGTATAAAGCTAATGCCAAAGCCTTATCTTCCAGGGAATACTTCCGACTTTTGGGTTTTTCGATCAGCATTTTCGATCTGACTTTCAAAAAATTGTTTGCGTATACGATCCATACTGGAACAGTGGGGGCTCGTGACTTTCTTTCATGGGAGGGCACAAAAAAAATGAAAAGCTTTCTAGTAACTAAAAGATAATTATAATAATTTTTATATTCTTTAAACACGTTTAGTAACCAAATTAATTTATTATTATTAATTTTTTAATATACATATATAAAAAATTAACACAAAAAAATTATTTGTATAAAAAATCCATCCTCCTGTCTTTTTTTTTGCTGAAAACGTCGATCACTTTGTTGTCAAAGACAGGTATCAACTTTTTTTCTATTGACAATGTTGCCAACGCGTTCAGTCTATCCTCGGACATCGTACTTCTCAAAAAAGTTTCTATACGTTTCAGAGTTGAAAAACATCTTTCGCATTCCACCGTCGTCATGGGAGTTGTACAGATTATGTCTACTAATTTGTTAGTTTCCGAAAACACTGTCGTCAAGTTATTTTCCGATATAAAGACTAAGATTGATAAAACACCGTCTACACTGCACAAATCATCTTTCTCATAAATTGCTGTAAGCTCCGTTTTTAATTTTATACTGTCTAACATTGTATATGATTTTACAGTAGATTCAAAATGATTTTCTGGAAATGACTTCCTATAAGATTTGAAACTTCTGGCATCAAATAGTTTGGCTGCACTTAAATGATCCTTAAAATCGAAACGGTCTTTGACATGAATTAAAATTGTATCCAATACTTCTTTTGCGATTGCAGGTACTCCGTCTGTCTCCAGCTGATGTCACACGTTGTCGCTTGGCAGGATGTATTACTTCTTCTTCGTCACACTCCATATCATTAAAGCTTTGCCTCATTTGAACAATTTGTTGCTCATATTGATCAACTGCGGCTTGCATTTGGGAGCTCTCAATTCCTCGAGTTTGTGCCTGATTGAAAAAAATCTCGATATGAGGCATTAATCTATGAACATATTCAACCAGTACATGAACTCTGGACAATCTAAGAACTTTAATAAACCAGATGCCTCGCTTATTGTTTTTGAATCCATTCCTGGTTGATAAATAATATTTTCCAAGCATTCTTTAAACAATTCATTATATTCAAAAACAGTATTTACGACTCTACTTTTAAAATTCCATCTCCTAGCTACGCCGCACAGTGGTCATTTATCTGTTCTAGGTGGACATAAATGTTCTTATTAAATTCCGACAAAGTTATTATTGCATATTAATAGTAAGTATTAGTGAATTCAAATAGTGGCCAATTAAGCACAAATCTAATAGTATTATCAGAAAACAATAAAAAAATATCCCCAATATTCAGGGTGTTTTTTAATATTACCACAAAATTCAGGGACGTGTTCCTTAGATGAAATAAAGCAAAAAAGTTCCTATGAACATAGGTCCGGAAATGCATCATTTCTTAGAGACAGGGTGTTGAAAGTAAAAATATCATATTTGTATATGATTGAAAAAAGGGTACGCCACTGCTTTTTTTAGAACATAAATCATTTTCATAATCTCTGACCAGTTTCTAACAAAAACGGCCTCTTGACATTTTTCTGTCCGACGAACGGTTTTTGCGTGAGAAAATAAAATAAAATTATCTACTCGTATAATATATTCCTAAAGATGCATAGGACATGTAGATAGGGTTATTTTATTTTTTACGCAAAAACCTTTTGTCGAACAGAAAATTGTCTAGAGGCCGTTTTTGTTAGAAACTAGTCGGAGATTATGAATATAATTTTTGTTCTAGAAACAGCAAAGGTCTACCGTTTTTTCGATCGAAAACAAATATGACAGCTTTCCCATTTTTCACTAATTTTATATGAAAATTTTCGAATTTTATTTAGCATCGATAACTCCTTTTTTTAAAATAGATGATCTACACCAAGTAGCCAATTAAAAAGTGCATATACCTTTAGATTTTTTCGGGTTCTTGGCACCAAACTTCAAAAAGTGTTCTACGGGTGACCGAACATGTCGCTGAGAACAAAAAAATATTCATAAAACTTGCAAATATATGCAAAACAAGAATATATCACAATTAATATGAAACCCTAAGTGTATTTATAAAGCCAGAATCAAAGCGGAAATCCGCGGGAATCGATTTATATAGCTTTTTGAATTTGAAAGAAGAATAAAAATAAACATTTTTGCACGGGCCACCAAACAATTAATTATCTATATTATTAAAACCTTTCAAGTTGCAATGTGTTATATTTTTAATTAGTAGTACATACCTTGATCTACACCTTCCATGTTTTAAAATTTTTGAAATCTTTTGAACTAGTGAACACAAGTCAATAAAATTCACTTTATTACTGCGCGGATTTGCAAAGCAGTCCATACCTGTTTTAAATTGCTCGATACAATATTTTTTTTATCAAACATCCACTAATATAGCATTCTGTTTGTGCATATTTTCTTAGTATGAGTTCTTACTTTACAATATACATAAACAAATGTAAATTAGTACACGTAAGGAACCCGGATTTTTATCCACCTAGATTTCGAAAAATGACTATTTTGCGCCGCGCCGCGTGGTAACCACTTGATCGAAAACCGCTGTACGTTTTGGGGATCGGGAAAAAAAAGTTGAGAAGGACTGAACATTTGCATAAAATATTTTGATATTCCTGTTACATTGTGTGGCGCGTTCCATAACTAAATTAAATTGATATGCATAACAATGATCGAAGTGAGCGTGGGAAAATATGTTCTTGATTATTGCCTGTACTCCATTATTTTTGCCACTCATTACTGCTGCGCCGTCGTAGCTTTGTGCTTACGTAATTCATACTCGCTTGGACAACTAGCTTCACTAACAGGTTCGGATCCTGATGCCAATCTTTCTATGTCTCTGGCTTTAACAAACTGAGCACTTAATGATTTTTGTAACTTCAAAGTAATAGGGCTTGCAGCTACAGATGCAGTATCAAACTGCGGTTGAGATGAAGTTTACTTCGAGCAGAAGGATCTTCAATAATTTCTGGTTCTAAAGGTTCTAATAAAAACAATTGTGATTTGAGGTTTGGAACTGATGGACGCCTCATATTATTATATGGGTATGTTTATTATGATGCTAGCTATGCCATGTATAAAATATACAAATAAACACACTCAAAAAAATGCAAAAATAAAGCTAGGTAATAAGTCTTTCGCTCAAACACACAATAACGAGAAAAAAAAACAGAAAAAATTACGAAGCTATCCAAGGTCTAAGACAACAACGAACAATGGCGCACAACAATGGCGGTCGGGTCGCGGCTACCTTTTCCAATGAACTGAATGCTACGTACTTACCTTACACCGGGGACCTCAAAAGCCTCTTTAATTCATGTTCTAACTTTTTTTGTTCTGTCCATGCTGAAAATAAATTGGTTAAGATCGGCCTACCGTAAAACAGTAGACTTTAAAATCGACATAGGTTTATTAATGTAGCGAAAAAAAAAACGGAAAAATGTTATTATATACTTACGTCTGAGTTCCTAATTTAAAGCGACAAACCCTGAAAGTTGCTAAACAAACCGCTATCCCTGCTTAAAATGCCCGTAAACACTTTAAACGACGAAGCGGAACCTAGCGCTCTGAGCACACAAAACATAATGGCGCGTTAAGGAGAGGACTACTGACAGCAGGGACGGAACAGGACCGGTATTAAAATTTTCTTTAAACCTTGTGCTCGAGAGTAGGAGAAGAATGTGAATAATTATGTAATATTGAGGACTGGACCTGAAATATAACTTTCGATAATTTGAATAACCCACCTCTTTTATTGAAAACATATAGGAAGATAAGAATTAGATAAGTGTTTTATTTAACAATTTTAGCAAAACTTAAGTATTTTACCGATGCAGACGATGAATTTTAGAGCGTCGGCTTTAACATGAGAGAAAAAAGCAACGACAAAAAAGGTATTAAAGCTTATTTTATAATAACTTTTTAAAAAACTAAAAACCGGTAATATTTAGACTCAGCCGAGTCTACTGAGCCTTTAAATGATGACATAATATTAATAACTCGGAACTCATAGGTAGTTTTATCGTTCTTAACACTTCAGAAAGCCTAAAATTAGCGGTATTTAGGGAAAAGGCCTTATTTTGGTAGATAAAGTGAGACAAGCGGACGAGGCAAGGGCCAAGGATAGGGAAATTCAAAAATCAAGTACCGCAAAATTCATATAAGTATATTATAAGTTTGGTCATTTTTTGTCTAACTGTAGCAGCACCTCCATGTAATTTTAAATTCAGGAGTGAAGGCTGATGATTTCTAACGATCTGGAACTCATGATTTTCTTCACTCATGAATTCTTGTGTTACAGGGTGCTTAGGTTGAAATATTTGAATATTTTGGCCAAAATAATTAATAACCGTATTAACAATTCGTCTTTTAACATTTAATGTATTTTTTAATATGACCTTTTTAATATGAAATGTAATTTCGTTTTTTTTCATCATAAGACGTGTTAGAAATTAAAGTAATAAACTGAACTAATCTCTTTATTAAAGAATTATTCTTATAGAGATTTACAAGGCACGAGGTTATTAGATCGCAGTGTTCTCTCTAACTAACACACGCGCATCGAATTACCACCTGGACTTGCATTTCACAGAGGGCGTCATGGCATAGCCATAGGCGGGCCGCTAACACGGCCAGCCTGACAATGGGACGTTCTCGGCCCATTCAGCTCGACCATATCCTGACTATTCTTAGAAATATACTAAAACATTTTCAAACCTCTATCATTATATAGAATGAAAATAAATAATCAGAACACGTAACAGTGTTATTCAGAAACAGATATAGAACTTGTAAAATATCTGTAAACAATACTCTGCTCTAACAAATTAAAATAATTTAAAATCAAAAACTAATAATACAGCCATATTCACAAATCAGTAAGCGATAGTACAAACAGGCACTTTCAAACAAATGAAAGGTCAGTCAGCAATACCACGCACGACTAATTTACAAATTTACGCTAGCCAGCAATAATAAATCTAGGCAGTTTCAAATGCATGAAATGATGCCCAGACTACTTCACCAATAACAAGTCAGAAAGCAATACTACACCCAGACAATTTCAAACTGAAATGTCAGACAGCACTAGTATGCCCAGACTATTTCAAACAAATAACAAGTCAGAAAGCAATACTACACCCAGACAATTTCAAACAAATGAGATGTCAGCCAGTACTAGTATGCCCAGATTATTTCAAACAAATAACAAGTCAGAAAGCAATACTACACCCAGACAATTTCAAACAAATGAAATGTCAGCCAGCACTAGTATGCCCAGACTATTTCAAACAAATAACAAGCCAGAAAGCAATACTACACCCAGACAATTTCAAACAAATGAAATGTCAGCCAGCACTAGTACGCCCAGACTATTTCAAACAAATAACAAGTCAGAAAGCAATACTACACCCAGACAATTTCAAACAAATGAAATGTCAGCCAGCACTAGTACGCCCAGACTATTTCAAACAAATAACAAGTCAGAAAGCAATACTACACCCAGACAATTTCAAACAAATGAAATGTCAGCCAGCACTAGTACGCCCAGACTATTTCAAACAAATAACAAGTCAGAAAGCAATACTACACCCAGACAATTTCAAACAAATGAAATGTCAGCCAGCACTAGTATGCCCAGACTCCAGACTACCGCTAACACGGCAAAAAAAATAACTTACGTGAAGTCAATTAAAATATAAATATGGAGTAATTTATCTTGCACTCCACATCAATGACATTTATTGAACTTTATTTTTTTTTTCATCATTAAGCTTTTTGATGATATTATAATTCATTGGATACTCAATATGGACAATTTCTTATGAACATTGGAATTAATATCTAATGGATGGATTCGAAAACATAAATGTATACCGGTCTCGGTATACACATATTTAAAAAAAATCTGGAAAAGTGATGTTATCTTTAAAAATTTTCATCCAATTTTAGCTAATACAGTTCTTTCGTCACATTAGCAAAATTAGGGACAAATGAACATTTTTAAGTCGTTTGAGGAAAAATTAAAATTTGGGACGTCTGACAACCCCAAGTCTACAATTTCATTGCCTTCACACAAGTGTTACAAACTCGTAGACAAAGTTGTATTGTATTTTTGGTAAAGATCTCGAGGATCTTGAAAAGAATGGCTGTTATCGGTATGAAGTAAATGACATAGGCATGCGCCAGTGACTTTATCCAATAAACTTTTAGATTAAAATCTCAGTTTATAAAATCTCAGATTGTAAGCTAAATTACAGCGCACAACTCATGTTACAAACACATATAATACACTCATGGAATATGCATCTCGTGCGCAATTCTTCCAGTAACACGCCTTCTACAACACTCATTAGACATTTCAAAATGGATTATTTTGAGGAACCAGGATTGAGAGAAAATACTTAAGTTGCTTAGAATAGTTTATCCCAAGCCATATATGCATGATCATGAGAACACTCTCAACAAAGCACAAGAAGCTTTTATATTACAAAATTATTAGTATTCACTTTGAATCTATCTCGCTTAAATAACATTGTATCTGTACCTATAAAATATACAAAACAAGGCATTCACTTAATTCACTTTTATTTTTCAGTTTAAAAGTTTAAATTGCTGAATATTTAACTGGTCGCTGCACATTAAGTGACAACAACCATCTTCATTTTTCATTAATTTTCATTCTTTAACTACTAATTTGAATTATAACTTGTACTGACGGAATGTACTGATCATATAATATTATATATAATCGATTTATAATATGTACTAACTGGGTTTTATCCACGCCTATTTTTTTTTCATATAATATTATAGTACTATTCTTATACCAAACCAAACCAAACCAAACCAACTGCATTTTATTTGAAGAAATGTTTTCTACGCCTATGGTAGACTTGCTTTTCAAAGAAAGGGTCTGTATATTATTTTACAAATCTGTGACACTTGAACGCCTGCACTCTAAAAAATATTTGACCTGCAAGGGTGTTTTGAGGTGAGAGATACGATATACACAGAAACACACATTTTACATTATTAATTTTGTCTATCTCTCGCTCTCGGCTAAACAGAACATCGTTATAAATTTTCTTTCGAAGAATTTTCATTTAAAGCAATTATTTGAATGTATATCATCCTTATACAAAAATGACATAATAAGGCATATTTATGTAAACATATGTTATCGTATATCGATATAGCACTAAATATGCCCCTCCCTACTTATAATTCAAATTTGGCGCCTTGCCTTGACGGGAAAAACCGAAAGGAAGTAGAAGGAGCCTAACGACTCTCTTCGAAGACGACGCGCCAAGTTTTTCCAGCAATGTTTCAAGGCTGGTCGAGGTGAAAAACAATAATGTGCGAAATAAATAGTTTTTATTGAAACTGTTGTTTCTCTCAACAAAATAAAAACCCACGAAAAGCATTTCGTATTCACATACCACAGTCAAAACACTTGACAACATAGTTAATAAAAATGTACTGGTAGTTCCACTCCACGCCTATGGTAAATGAAATTATAAAAAGAAAAATCTGTCTATCAAAGCTAATTATACTAACAATCTGTGCTAGTATAAAAGAAATGCAACAGTTCTTTACTATTTCATTAGGCCGTAAAAACTGTACAAAAATTAGGCTTGGGAGTGATAAAAATGGCGTCATGTTCTAAATGACGACCAAAATTACTATATAAACTTTCGTATAAATCTCATTTCAAACTTACCCAAGAACGGTGATATACCTACATTTTTTGTGGACTTGACCACTCACCTATCTTCCAATCAAAACAATTTGAAATTAATACCTTGGGAACGCCATTTAGCATTTTTTTTTCAGAAACTGAATTGATCTCACAAAACAAATCACAAACTAACAATGGGCGCTTCATTACGGGTTAATCCCACTTGTGATGTTAGAAATTAAAGTAATAAACTGAACTAATCTCTTTATTAAAGGATTATTCTTATAGAGATTTACAAGGCACGAGGTTATTAGATCGCAGTGTTCTCTCTAACTAACTAACTAACACACGCGCATCGAATTACCACCTGGACTTGCATTTCACAGAGGGCGTCATGGCATAGCCATAGGCGTGCCGCTAACAAGACGAAATTGCCTTTCTGCAAAATGTAAAATTTTGTATACATTATATATATATGTATATACATTATATATGTTGGATGCAAAAACAAGGCCACCACGAGATACAAAATTTGTGAATTGCGTAAATGTTTCTGAGGATGCGCTGTAGCTATGATCACTGTTAATATCACTATCTTTTTTTAATAAAATTTCTATACAGTGATGGCAAGTGGTCTCATTAACAAGGCGACGGATAATATATCCAGATATATAAAATAAAATATTTTCTTGAAAATCACTTAATTTTGTTTTTTATAAATATTCAATATACTTTGAAATTTCGC
The DNA here is from genome assembly GCF_002938485.1 of Sitophilus oryzae. Taxonomy (NCBI): domain Eukaryota; kingdom Metazoa; phylum Arthropoda; class Insecta; order Coleoptera; family Curculionidae; genus Sitophilus; species Sitophilus oryzae. Next base: position 1,938,913 of record NW_022146698.1, on the reverse strand, counting down.
TATTTGCTTTGGTTTGCTCTGAAAGGACTTGACTTTGTCTTTCTTCTGACCGGAATTCAAAAGCTGGAGTGCAGTAACTTCCAAATTCAGAGCAATTTGCACTGACACTAGAAGTTACTGAATTCCGGTATAGCAACTGTCTCAGTGCCCACTTAAGCTGTTGCGTATTTGGGTTGTTGTTCCAACCACCTCTTGATCTTATACAGGAAAAAAATATTTCCAGATGATCCTGGGAACATTTATAGGTCAAAAAATATTGCAATGGGTCTTCATTCAAACATAAAAGGTCTTTCGCTAGCAAAATTACCCTTTCCATATATTATATTATAAACCCTAAAGCAAAAGTTTTTCGTGTACTATTTAACAATGGAATACCATCCATACTTATGTTTTCCAGAAATTATTTTGTTTTTGAGAAAATATCCTCAAAATATTTTAAATTATTTGGTCTGATGGGTGTTTTAAAGCCCTTACCAACAGGATTTCTGGAGTTTAAAATATCGAAAACCCGATCAATAGTCCTAATAAATTCAACAGTAGCATGGCGGTCTTTGAATTCAACAACTTCACATTTAGCTAAATATTTTATGGCATCTGCCACACCACTACTTAAGGTTTGTGCTGCAAGTCGTACATTCATTACCTTATTCTTATAATTAATGTGACTAGAACTAAGAGAGTTGGCTAATTTTAATTTTTCCAAATTTTTAATTTTATCTAATGCTTTAAGAAATTCCCAGTTAATTATGCCTGTTTTTGACTTTAATTTTTTTTCAGCTAAAGCATTTCGTGCTAACTTTAACATATGGCAAATATCCAATATACAATAAACACGAATGCTTTTGTCACATGGATGAAAAAAATAGGGAAGTAGCTGGCTAGCGTTGTAGACGTTAGCACCCAACTGATTATAGGTAGTGAGCACTATCAGAAGTGATAGACCTAACTGTTATGCCTACTTCAAATAAACTTCTTAAGCAGGACATTACCAGCTGAGTTTGCAAATGCGAGTCAGTTTTGTTTATTAAAAAATAAGCCACTGGACATTTAAAGTTATATGTGTAACCGACAATTTGTTTTTTCAAATTCAAATGCTTCTGATGCCGGGGTTTCTTGATCTACATCAGTTATGCCACCATAATTTACATTACCCATAAATTTTCCTGCACTATGGTCCCATACAATTTGCTTCCTGATTGCCATAGCATCAATTATTAAAGCACGTTTGCAAGTTTTTTAAATAATTTTTAGAAGTTACTTGAGTCTTCTAAAAATTTTAAAACTTCACTTAAAATTCCTGGTTCACAGTTAAGGCCACTGAGCCATTTTCTAATCGTCCAACCATTTGGTAACACAAAATAATTGCGTAGAAAATGATAAGCTTTGGGAGAATAGGAGTAGAGCGTATGAGCAAATTGCTTCATGAACGCCGAGTATCTCCTCTGTCCTCGGTTTACCCCTTTGTCTTATTGTTTTTGAAGTAGGACCAGTTCCAGACGTAAACCTTAAAATAAAGAAATTTAATTTAGACTATTAAACATAAAAATTCATGAATATTATTAATTTTGATACCTTCAAAGTATTTATCTAATACAATATCTAAATGTTCGTTGCTGTGGCCACTTTTGTTATTGTACTAATAACATCTTTCATGTTACGAATTTTAAGATTCTTCCGGTTCACTTTTTGTTTAAGTGTTTTTACTTTTCTACGTAAAATCCTATATGGGTATTTCACCACTGCACTGCAAGAAAATCTACAAAATAAAATAGTTATTTTTTGTAAACACATCTGCGTTAAACCCAAACGGAAACTACTTGTCAGAAATTATGTTTACAGTTATACAAATTTGCCTAACAAAGAAAAAAAGGCTTGACGTTTCGGAAAGTTTATCTCTTTCCGTCGGAAGCAAAAAAATACAAAGAATAAAGAAAAAAAAACTATTTAAAATATTTAAATTCAACTATTCGAGAACACTTTTTTTTAAACAGATACGTCTACAAGAACCGTTGACGTTCTGTTAATTTTTTTTGGAATCCGCCACATAGGTATAGACATTTTTTATTTTTCTAAGTAGTTGTTCAATATTAACTGGAACTGTTTGTGTTTCTTTATCCAATAATATTTTCCCAAACTTTTCACTTCTATTGTCTGAAGTAGTTGATGTTGAAGCTACTATTAAAGGTAAATCAATATCCATTAATTCACTTTCAGTATGAACGCTTGTAGTAGGAATCTGAAAATTATGTTATGTGGTGATTGATTACCACAGAATAACATTATACCATTTACCAACCTGTTTTATTATTTTTGTACGAGGAGCATTGGCTTTTGTTAACAAGTGTTTTTTAAAAGAAAACACACTTGGTACAGCATCAGAATCAGGCTTTAAACTTTTTAACAGCCAGTCCTGGCTGATCAATGTAGTCAGTTGGACGAGAGCCCCCAGTCCCCACAGAGCCGTTTTAGATTGTGTCCACTTATCTGTACGAAGAGCCTGAATCCAAAGCTTTAATATTTCAGGTCGTTTAAAAGGAAAACTGCAAAAAACGATACTACTTTAAAGTCAAATCTATTTATAAAATAATCTGTATAATTTTTATAAAATAAAAAATAATACGAAATGCATATACAGGGTGGCCCACCGAAAACGTTCCGCAAGGCATAACGGCCAGAGTATTTTTTTTAGAAAATTCAATTCAATTCAAGAATTCAAATTCAAAAGTCAATTTTGTTTATGAGGGGGATGTCTAGAGTATTTATGTCAAGAGGGGGACAACTTTTGCCCCAAAAATGATTGCAAAATCTTCAACCCTCTAAGCGGGGGTGTCATCCCCCAACTTTTTTCAAATGGGAAGGGGGGTCAAGTGGCGCCGCAATGAAAAGAGCTTTGTATTCTCTATATTTCCACGCTTCATTTTTAAAAATCGGTCGAGTCTTTGAGAAAATATGAAGGATTGAAATTTGATGCCACTGTGACGTGAATGCCACTGTGACGTGAATACCACTGTGACGAGGAATGCCACTGTGACACTGAAGACCAGACACCTGGATTTTCTCATGGAATGACTGGAACGACCACTGGATAACAGATAAGACTTTGATCATCTCTTATTTTATTGCGTTTATGATTGATTAAAATTTATTACATTTAATCTACGATCGTAGGTGAACTTGGTATACCAGGGGATTTTACATTTAAATTTTATTTTATTCTTTAGTCATTTAATCATAATCACAAATACGCATCAGGGTTGTTCACAGTTTAGTCACAACAATATTTTGTGATACTATTCATGGTTTAATTTATTTTACGGATAGTTCATTTTTACGGATAGTTCATAATATATATATATATATATATATATATATATATATATATATATATATATATATATATATATATATATATATATATATATATATATATATATATATATATATATATATATATACAGGGTGGCCCTTCGAAAACGTTCCGCAAGGCATAACGGCCAGGGCAATTTTTTTTCAGAAAATCCAAAAACACGTCAATTTTGTTTGTGAGGGGGACAACTTTTGCCCCAAAAATGACTGCAAAATCTTCAACCCTCTAAGCGGGGGTGTCATCCCCCAACTTTATTCAAATGGAAAGGGGAGCCAAGTGGCACCGCAATGAAAAGAGCTTTCTATTCTCTATATTCCCCCGCTTCGTTTATGAAAATCGGTCTAGTCATTGAGAAAATATGAAGGATTGAAATTTGAAAAGTTTATTTAAACATTTATCAGAGTAAATGATAAGGATAAATTCCTTCGACCAATTTGCTGTTTTTTCTTATTATTTAGCTGTTCTGTGACTTGTGCATCGAAGTTCTCCTCAATATCGTTAAACTTTTTAACAATTATGGTGTACTCACTTGCAGAAAAAGTGGAAATAATCGAACTCTGTTTTAAAAATAATGAATGTATCGGGTTGCGCACATATTCAATGAACGCTATCCTGACAAACACATTTATGGCAAAATTGTTCGCGAGTTAGTAGCAAAATTTCGTGAAACTGGTTCCGTTATGAATAAAAAGAGGCAGAGGGAAAATCCTGTAGTAAACGAAGCTATGGAGGTATTCGTATTGGGCCAAGTTGCCATGGATAGTACGCTGAGTACAAGAAAATTAGCCAATGAGACCGGCGTGCATCGTACAAGTGTCCAAAGAATATTAAAAAAAAACACAAGTTCCACCCGTACAAAATTCACTTGGTAAAAGAACTCAACGAATCTGATCGTCGCTTGCAATTTTTTGAAACTATGAGTGAACGAGTGGCGAATGATAATAATTTCCTATTTAATGTGTATTTTTCGGATGAGTGTACTTTTTTTTTGAACGGTGTAGTTAATTGGCACAACTGTCGGTACTGGACTAAGGACAACCCCAGGGGGTTTCACGAGGTGCACACACAAAACCCTCAGAAATTGAACGTGTGGGCTCGTATGTTTGGAAATTCTACCGTGGGTCAGTTTAACGATATTGAGAAGAATTTCAATGCACAAAAGTCACAGAACAGCTATCTAGCAACTACCGCACCTGAGCGTTCAACCTTGTGGCAAGTGAAAAAATGCGTAAACATCTAGAAATAATAAAAAAAAACAGCAAATTGGTCGAAGGAATTTATCCTTATCATTTACTCTGATAAATGTTTAAATAAACTTTTCAAATTTCAATCCTTCATATTTTCTCAATGACTCGACCGATTTTTAAAAAACGAAGCGGGGAAATATAGAGAATAGAAAGTTCTTTTCATTGCGGTGCCACTTGACCCCCCTTCCCATTTGAAAAAAGTTGGGGGATGACACCTCCGCTTAGAGGGTTAAAAATTTTGCAATCATTTTTGGGGCAAAAGTGGTCCCCCTCACAAACAAAATTGAACTGTTTTTGGATTTTCTGAAAAAAAAATTACCCTGGTCGTTATGCCTTGCGGAACGTTTTCGATGGGCCACCTTGTATAATAATACATATATTCAGATATAGTATGGTTTATTGTAATTAAATAAGAATAAGGGAAAATAAAATCAGATATATAAAGTATATATTATGTATTCGAAAAACGAAATTAAAAATGACACTTTTTGTAGGTATAAAATACCTAATATATATTATATGAAGATAAAAATAACTATCTAATAACCTCAACAAATAATACAATATTCCAAAAACGAGACTAAAAAATTCTATATAAAAACAGTAATTTAGAACATTTGTTCGGATTTTATGATTTCTGTAATATGAATCGCCTCGGGATTCAAGAGGTTTCGAAGAGAGGGCGCTACCGTAGTCGGTCGACAAGGGTCGATTTCGCTTGCGACGCTTGAAAAAGAAGATGGTTGCGAACCTCAGCAAGAAAGACATTTTTTCAGTTAAAAGTAAAAATTTGTTGTTAAATTTACAAGTAAAATAAAGAATTATCTATGGTCCTTCGAGCTATCATTTTAAGGTGACCCCAACCGCAACATTTTGGTCCTACGAGCCGGATAAGTGCCATTTTGATCATTTTAAAAACTGGATATTGCCGGGCTAGAAACGAGCCTTTTGTCACGAACTGGAAGAACATCCATGGTGGCCGGCTAGCAACAAAACGCAAGAAGTGAGTCTGTCCCTATCTATTTCCTTATTTTCCTATTCATGCATGCTGTGCTCGACTAATAATGTTTATAATATATTCATAGTAAATTCAGTAGTTTTTCAAGTTAATAAAGACTAAAGACGATAAAGTTATATAGTTATACAGATCGGTATACGTAGATTTGTCATAAATAATTGATCAAGGTTATTTTCTTAAGAGTTTTAATACGGGAGATTTTATTAAGAGTCCCACTACTACGGGATATTCTCTTAAGGGTCTCACTACTACGAGATATTTTATCAACGGCTTCATTACATATTTAACAAAAGAATCATATTGTATAATTTAATTTAAGGGTATTTTTTAAGTTTAAGGTACCACAGAAATAATATTTAGTAACTTAACGATTTATTGTGAGTGTAATTGAAAAAACAAATTGATAATAAGATAACATTGCTATAAATTTAGTAAAAAGAATATACTGCAACAGAAGAAGCTATAGAATTGTGTTAAATATTATAATTTATATTGCAATAGGTAAGATTTGAAATGGCTGAAGCAATAGATCTCAGAAGGTTAAGAACTAGGCGAGGTCAGTTGAGAGGCATAGCCACTCGGTTTCAAAGTTTTATGTCTAACATGCAGGATGTTCTAGAAGTAAAAACTAGGTTGGAAAAAGTAGAGTCCGCGTTTGTAGAGTTCGATCAAGTTCAGTCCGAATTAGAGCTATTAGATGAAGAAGAAACAGAAGTTAGAGAAGAAATAGAAAATGTATTTTACAAAGCTATTTCTACAGGTAAAAATGCATGCGTTGATGCTAATATTAATTCACAAATATTACATACACCTCAAAATCCAGTAAGTAACATAAAGCTACATCCTATAAATTTTCCTATTTTTAGCGGAGGTTATGAGAATTGGATTAATTTTAAGGATACTTTTAATTCCTTAATAGATAATAATGTATCATTAGATGCGATTCAAAAATTTCATTATCTGAAATCTTGTCTTCGAGAAGACGCAGCTCAGATTATAAGTTCTTTAGAGGTAACTAGTAGCAATTATTCAATAGCTTGGAAATTGTTACAAGAACGTTATGAAAATCAAAGATTAATAATTCATAATTACATTAAAACTTTATTTGAAATATCTCCAGTTCAGAAAGAATCTTGTAAAGATTTAAGAAATTTATTAGACACGTTTTTGAAAAATATTAGAGCCTTACATTCACTAGGACAACCCACAGATCAATGGGATACACTCTTAATTTATTTATTAACATCTAAACTCGATTATAACACAAGAAAAGAGTGGGAATGTTCATTAAAGAGTAACAATTTGCCTACTATGGTCAACTTAACGGATTTTCTAAAGCAAAGATGTATGATATTAGAAACAATAAATGTAAACAAAACAAAATCAGATATATCTATTTCATACAGAAAAGGCCATGATAATAAGAGTCATTCTTTTGCCACAACTCAAAACTCCAGTTTTTCATGCTATTATTGTAATCAACCTCATCCTATTTATAGATGTCAATCATTTTTTAAACTTAATTTAGAGAATAAACATAAAGAAATTAAAAAATTAAAATTATGTGCAAACTGTTTAAAACCAAATCACGCTACAGATCAGTGTCAATCTCTTAGAACATGTTTTAAATGTAACCTAAAACATCATACGTTATTACATGACTATTCGAGTAACAAAACAAATGTAACTTCCTGTTCTCATTGCGCATGTAATAATAAAATACCAACTGAAGTTTCTGAAAATGAAAAAGATAATAGTGAGAATCAATCTTCATTAAATTTATCTTCTACTGCTGCTCATTCTTTATCAAATTATGTCATGTTATCGACAGCTGTTATATATATAAAAGATAAATTTGGAAATTTGCATACCTGTCGTGCTCTTTTAGACTCAGGTAGCCAAAGTAATTTTATTACAAAGTCATTAGCAGAAAAATTACAGTTAGATCAAAATCATACTAACATTTCAATATCTTGTATTGGTAAAAATAATACTAATATTTCAAAAGCAGTAAATTCTACAATAAAGTCAATGTACGGTTCATTTACAACTAATTTAAGTTTTTTCATAATTTCTCAGATTACTGAAGAGATACCTCAAATAAAATTTGATATAAGTCATATTAAAATTCCAGATAATATACAACTGGCTGATCCAAAATTTAATATTCCAAATAATATAGATATTCTTATAGGCGCTTCAATATTTTATGACTTAATAATGGGCGAATCAATAAGTTTAGGTACAAAACAGCCTACATTAAGAAAAACTAAGTTAGGTTGGATATTGTCAGGTATCATTCACAATAAACAAGTAAATAAACAAATATGTAATTTATCTTTAAATAAACAATTGACACGATTCTGGGAAATAGAAGAAGTACCATTTAAAAAACATTTTTCCCTTGAAGAACAATATTGTGAATCATACTTTAAAGAAACTACCACACGTAACGAAGATGGTAGATTTATTGTCAAGCTACCACATAATGATTCAGTTAATAAACTTGGGGATTCTAAGGCCATCGCTTTAAAAAGATTAAATCAAATCGAATTGAAATTTGAAAAGGATCAAACATATAAAACACTTTATAATGAATTTTTAAAAGAATATTTAGATATGGAGCATATGACACTAGTAAACACAGATTCAGATAATATTGATCATTGTTTTTATTTACCTCATCATGCTGTTAGAAAGGAAGACAGCAGTACCACAAAATTAAGAGTAGTTTTCGATGGTAGTGCGATTACAAATACAGGAATATCATTGAATAATTGTTTGCATGTAGGCCCAACTATACAGGATGATTTATTTGATATAGTAATTCGGTTTAGAACGTATCCTATAGTATTTACTGGTGACATCGCGAAAATGTATCGCATGGTTTTAGTACATCCTGAGCATAGGAATCTACAAAGAATTCTTTGGCGTGAAAATGATAATGAACCTGTTCAATCTTATACGTTAAATACTTTAACTTACGGTACAGCTCCAGCATCATTTTTAGCCATTCGATGTCTCCATGAATTAGCATATCAAAATCAACATAGATATCCTGAAGCTTGCAATAAGATACTTAAAGATTTTTACGTAGATGACTTACTAACCGGTACTAATACGGTAAAGGATGCACTTAAATTAAAAAACGAGATATATGAGATTTTAAAGTCCGGTGGATTTGAATTACGAAAATGGTCATCAAATTCACGAGCCTTTGTTGAAGATATAAATTCTAATTCTACTCATTTATTTTCAGATAAAACAGATTTTAAGTTACTAGGTTTAATTTGGGATTCAAAAACAGATATACTACGATACTCAGTAAACGTGAACTATAATAAAACAAATATTACTAAAAGGCAAATTTTATCATTAATATCACAAATATATGATCCTCTGGGATTGATTGGCCCAGCTACTATAAAAGCTAAGATTATTATGCAAAATTTGTGGCAATGTGAGATAAATTGGGACGATCCAATTCCATCAGACATAGCTGAAATCTGGCAAGATTTTAGTAAACAATTAAATTCATTAAATGATATTTCAGTGCCTAGACATGTATTATGTAATTCTTCAAATTATGTTGAACTTCACGGTTTTTGTGACGCCTCCGAGAGTGCATATGGCTGTTGTATCTACCTACGATCATTAACTAATTTCGGAGAATGTACAGTGAGATTATTGTGTGCAAAATCAAAAGTAGCACCACTCAAACGAATAACTTTACCTAAATTGGAATTGTGTGGAGCTTTACTTCTGGCTAAGTTAACAAAACGAGTTCTTAGATCTTTAACGGTAAACATAGAAAAAACATTTCTTTTTACTGATTCCAGCATTGTATTATCATGGATATCGACAGAACCATGTTATTTAAAAACATTCGTCGCCAATCGAATTGCGGAAATTACCGAATTAACGTCAAAAGATAAATGGTATCATGTAAAGTCAGAATTAAATCCTGCTGATATTATTTCGCGAGGCACAAATCCAAACATTTTAAAAGATAAAAAATTATGGTGGTGCGGTCCTAATTTTTTAAATGATAATGCCAAGCCGTTCTCAAGCAGAACTCCTGACTACAGAGATAGTAATGTACCAGAAATGAAAAGAACTGTAGCTTTAGTTTCAAATACTGCTGAGATATCTAATATCTTTACTAAATTTTCTTCCCTAACAAAGCTTAAACGCGTAATTGCATATGTTTTACGTTTTAAAAACAACGCTTTATGTAAAGATAATAAAATTTCAGGTCCTCTTAGAGTAAATGAGTTAAACAAAGCTATGACTATTCTAATTAAGATTGTACAATTTCAAGAGTTTGCTGACGATATAAAAAATCTTACTTCTAAAATTAAACTGTCCAATTCTAGCAAGCTGTTGAATTTGAATCCATTTTTAGATGAAGATGGTATTATTAGAGTCGGCGGAAGATTAAAACATTCGCATTTAAGTTATAATCAGAAGCATCCGACAATATTACCTACAAAGCACACCTTCACAGAACTGTTAATATTACACACTCATTTACGATATTTACATATGGGTACTCAAGCACTTCTAGCTACAATTCGTTTAGAATATTGGCCATTATCAGGGAAAGTTGCCGTCAAGCGCATCTTGCGGAAATGTATTAAATGCTTTAGAGCTAAACCAAAGTCTGTAACTCAAATAATGGGAGATTTACCTTCCGATCGTTTTTCAACATTAAGACCATTTTATAAGTGCGGTGTAGATTACGCAGGTCCTTTATATATTAAAAATAGTACTTCTAGAAAAGCAAAAAATGTAAAAGCTTATATATGTTTATTTATTTGCCTATCAACAAAGGCAGTTCATATTGAACTAGTGCGTGATCTCTCAACTGATGCTTTTATAAATTCTTTAAAACGGTTTATATCACGAAGAGGTAAACCTTCTGACATCTATTCAGACAATGGAACAAATTTTCGAGGTGCAGCTAGAGAGTTGCAACAATTATATAGTTTCCTTTCTGATAAGTCAGTTAATGAAGAAATTTTGAATTTCTTGGGACAGGATAAAATTTCATGGCATTTCATTCCGTCAAATTCGCCGCATATGGGAGGTATTTGGGAGGCCGCGATCAAATCAGCCAAGTATCATATAAAACGCATATTATCTCAAGCATATTTAACTTTTGAAGATATGTACACATTATTGGTTGAAGTTGAAGCATGTCTGAATTCTAGACCCCTTACCCAAATATCCAATGATCCCCTAGATTTCTCCTTGCTTACCCCAAGTCACTTTCTTATTGGAGACTCTTTATTGGCCATACCTGAAACCAACATCATTGAAGCAAATGTTTCACGTTTGAATCATTACCAAAGGTTGAAACAAATTCATCAACACTTTTGGCAAAGATGGTCACGAGAGTATTTGTCTACATTACAAACCAGATCCAAATGGAAGACCAGTCAACAAAATAATCTAAATATTGGGCGTTTGGTCATCCTGAAGGAAGAGTCATCACCACCTTTACAATGGACGAGAGGCCGAATAGTCGACATTCATCCAGGATCCGATGGACTTGTGCGCGTCGTTTCTGTGAAAGTGCCGAACGGTCGCATAGTTAAGCGGTCTATTGCTAAAGTTTGTTTAATGCCAGTCGATTAAAGTTCGGAAACATTTAAGGTGGCCGGTATGTTCGGATTTTATGATTTCTGTAATATGAATCGCCTCGGGATTCAAGGAGGTTTCGAAGAGAGGGCGCTACAAGCAGTCGGTCGACAAGGTCGATTTCGCTTGCGACGCTTGAAAAGAAGATGGCTGCGAACCTCAGCAAGAAAGACATTTTTTCAGTTAAAAGTAAAAATTTGTTGTTAAATTTACAAGTAAAATAAAGAATTATCTATGGTCCTTCGAGCTATCATTTTAAGGTGACCAACCGCAACAACATTAATAATGGGTAAATAGTTAACACAAAAAAATCATAAAAACGAAGCTATAAATTACTATTCAAAAACAATATTTGAGAGACCTTTTTTGTATTTTATTTGTGATCGTTTTTCAGTTACAATTTGTCCTGCTTTCGAAAAAGTGCGTTCACAAGGAACGGAAGTGGCAGGTATACAAAGCCTACTTTTTATATATTTATAGACAGTTTGATAGACGTGTCGCCGTCCATACCACCATTTCAGTGGATCATCCTCCCGGTTAACCAACGGTTCGGCGAGATAGCGTTCAAATTCTATAATAACTGTTGCTGTAGGATTGGTTTCTTGAACTAAATTGCTTACTGCTTTGTCGAAAAGTGACCATTTTGTTGATAATCTTGATTGTTCTGGCTTAGTCGACTGGCTATCGGTGGCTTGTGTAACATTACTGCCGGAACTATTTGGATTGGGATATAGAGAAGATAATTTTTTTGTTTAATGTTAAAACGCAACTATTGTATTTTTGTTCATTTCTAAATCCGTATTTTGTGAACCTTGGGTCCAGTACTGTCGACTCTGGAAAAATCTCATTATTTTCCACATCGGTAAATCTCTTGGAAACATTATCTCTAAATATTTCCAGGACAGCTTTTAATTCTGGTTCTTTGACTTGCATATAATGTTTATAATGTTCTTGAATATGATGATAAATAGCATTAACAAATATTAAAACTTTAGATTTGGTAACGTTTTTTTCAGCACTTATCTCTATAGTAATGTCTTTAAAGATATTTAGTATATCCACTAGTTTTTCCAAAACAATCCACTCTTCAGTACTTATTGTATTTAACTCGGGATTTCCTAATGGTAAGGTAGAGATTAGTGCCTTATGCCTTAATCTTTACCGCTCTTTCGATCATATCCAAGGTGGAGTTTTCAATTTTAATTGTGGCAACCCCATTTAACTTTCGATTTGGTTTAATTTTGAAAGAGCTGCTGAACTTTGTTTGAAGTATGTAACAATATGTTTAATTTTATTTATAAAAAGAGCTGCTTTTAATCCGCGTTGTACTACTAAATTAAGCGAATGTGCAAAACAGCTGATTTCCAACCACCGTTTCTTACCGCTCGCTGCTAGAATATTAGCAGCATTATCGCTTACAATGCAGACAACTTTCTTGTCTATTTCAAATTCCTCGAATTTTCCTATTAAAAGAGCAATTAAATTTTCAGCAGTGTGTCGGTCACTATATGTAAAGCAATCTATTAAGTGCGACTTTAACGTAAGATTATCATTTTTTTCTAACAAATAATGAGCAGTAATTGCTGTATAATTTTCATTAGTTATCGAAGTCCATGAATTTGTTGTCACACTGACATAATCAATAGAATTTTTTTTTTCGTTTCTTTGACCTGTATACTATATATTTTTTGTTTTTACTCTTGGCTTTAGGTCGTTGGGGTTGCAAAGATGTTTCTAGATTTTGTTCATTATTTTATTTTATGACGACGTTTCGACAGTATATGTCTTTTTCAAGCCTCTCGAACGTAGATTCCTACAGAGTTAAAAATTGTTAAAACTGGACAAAACACAATAACACATATTAACTATTATTTTAATTGTTTTTGGACATTTTCGCACACTTTATAGAGCACGTATGTATTTCCTAGCAGACCGTTCTGTATAAAACACATTTATCATTTCAATACCCGATGTCTACTGTAGGGACATCGAGTTTAGTCGACATCACACTTTAGTATAGAGCACGTATGTATTTCCTAGCAGACCGTTCTGTATAAAACACATTTATCATTTCAATACCCGATGTCTACTGTAGAGACATCGAGTTTAGTCGACATCACACTTTAGTATAGAGCACGTATGTTTTCCTAGCAGACCGTTCTGTATAAAACACATTTATCATTTCAATACCCGATGTCTACTGTAGAGACATCGAGTTTAGTCGACATCACACTTTAGTATAGAGCACGTATGTATTTCCTAGCAGACCGTTCTGTATAAAACACATTTATCATTTCAATGCCCGATGTCTACTGTAGAGACATCGAGTAGACATCGGGTATTGAAATGATAAATGTGTTTTATACAGAACGGTCTGCTAGGAAATACATACGTGCTCTATACTAAAGTGTGATGTCCAAAAACAATTAAAATAATAGTTAATATGTGTTATTGTGTTTTGTCCAGTTTTAACAATTTTTAACTCTGTAGGAATCTACGTTCGAGAGGCTTGAAAAAGACATATACTGTCGAAACGTCGTCATAAAATAAAATAATGAACAAAATCTAGAAACATCTTTGCAACCCCAACGACCTAAAGCCAAGAGTAAAAACAAAAAATCAATAGAATTTAGCTGTTCCTGTATAGATACTCTAGTGTTCTGATATGTTTGTAACATCAGCCCTTCACTTAAAGTTTTTCTTGTTGGTACTTTATATCCGGGGGCAGCCATATTCATTAATTGGATAAATTCCGGATCTTCAACTAAAGAGAAGGGGTAATATCTTTTAATAATCATTCTTAACAACTGACTGTCCAATTCTTTACTTTTATTTATTGACATAAGTTTGGTGGTCTTCAAATAAGATGTTATATCTGTTTGTAATTCTGATGGCGATGGTTTATATTTTTTTGTCTGACTAGCGCCGTTATTTGTTGTGGGTTCTAAAAAATATAGTTACCCGATAAATAAATGCAACACTTAATTATCTCAATTGCCTGAGTAAGCTAGAAAATAAATTACTTACCATCATTATCATTATTTGATTCAGATTGCGATTGATATTGATAAACGGTTCGGGAACTGCAGATCTCATAATTGGTATAGTAGGATGAACCAGTGTGGCCAGATTGGGCGATTTGTCGCAATTTGGGCTACTTTTTTCAAAATTTGGCGACCATTTTTTAGCAAAATCGCAAGAGTCGCAAATTAGACGTTCAAAATCAATTGTGCGACTAAGCGAAATCAAAATATCGGCTGATCATTATCTGTCGAATCGTAATATCGTAAAGGTGTATATTAATAGGCCATTACAACTCAAAGAAGAAAAGTTTAGTTTCTCCCAATATCTCTGGTTTCTCCGCACCCTGTTCTGACACTAGAAAACTGGCGCTGCGTTCAGGGCGTTCCTAAAAGTCCTAGATATATAAAGTACCGCAATTACGCCATATTGGCGCCAAAACTAGCGGCAAATTTAAAAAGGAGGCCAACATTTCGCTGTTTCGGCTTTTTAAGCAGCTGGTCGGTCCGGCGCCAATATGGCCGACCAACATTGACAGGCAAGCCGTAAAATAAAATATTTATTAATTGTAATAGAATTACGTTTATTATCTACAGTTTACCTTCATTTTAACGTAATATCAGGTGGTATATTAATATTCAATTTCATAAATTTAATTTTTTAGGCCTATATATGTTAAGAGGTTATAAACGAATGGTTTCCGTACAAGTGTTTTTCATTTGTATTAGCATTTATTTTATGTTACCTTTTAGCGCAAAGTACGCCAACAGAAGTAAGTTAATAGGTAAGAAGAAATAAAGTTGGAATAACATTTAGAATTTTAGTACTTAATTCAGTCGAAACAATTGGAAAAACTTTGTTTGTTGATGAGAACGGGATACCTATACCATAAGTAAACTTTCCCTATTATACCAGTTATGCTGTAGTTAGTTTTGACAAATAAGCATGATTTAACGAAAGTCTTTGGAACTATGAATAAGCTACAAACTTAAATTTGAAGGCCGGCTTTTATACGAGAAAATTTTGAACCATGGTTGAAACAAATAAATGTAATAATTAAATTGATATGATACATACCTGCTATTTTTGAAATATATTAATATATTGATAGAAAGATTGTTTCAGTTAGTATGACTTCAGGTAGTTTCAGCATTTTAGGTATGTAATTGTGCACTTATTTTATAAATAACTTAGAAAGAAGCTTGAAACGCATAGGGGCTCTTTATGTGTGCTGTATAATTAAGGTTTGTATGTTATGGAGTCATGTTTATACAACAAATTTATTATTAGTTGAATAAAAGCAAGTTAATACCACATAATTCAATTAAAATATATTTTGCTCTGCAATTTAATGTTATATTTTTAAAACAACAAGTGTCATAGTCATAATGTTTAAGTATCATTATTATAAAAAAGTTATACTGCTATAAATTTAACATTGAAATAACTGTAATTATTGTTATACATAAATTAAGTAGGCATAATTTTACCTCGACAATATGTAAAACTTCAAACGAATCTTAACAATTTTATGCCATGTATAAAAATCAAATTTAAATCACACACTTTTATTTATAACTGACAGTATAAGACCAAATTTTTAAATATAACTTTACATGCTTACATTATATTCTTTACTTTTTATTAGTAATTACAATATGAACCAAAAAATATTAATTACTATCAATAAATACATAAAAACTAATCTATTTAAGTCCATGAAAATAACTATATAGTTAGCATATGCATAAACAACATTCTTGTTATTAGGATCAAATTTATTTGAGCTTTTTTTCATTGTTTTGATTAATATCCCTGTTAGTCCTGACTGGTAAAACCACCTGAAGCGATGTCATCCAAATCTATATATGTATCATAACATAACTTATTCTTTTAAATAATTATCCTTCGTTTGGTCTGATGATAATATATTGTAGATTTATCTAAACTTCTTGCTGCAAAATGTTGAAAACTAAACTACACTAAACATTTTAGGGAATGATTACGTAGAGATTTCACTTACACTTAGCATCCTTTTTAAAAGATATGTATGGTAGTTTGCAAATACGGTCTTTGTCTTGTTCTAGATTAGATTTCTAGAGGTTGATCTCGGCCAGACCCACTGCGACCTTCCCAGATCTATTGTGGTCTTGTCTTGTTCTATAATGAAGTTTTATGTACCAATAGGTTATACTACAAATAATTCAATCCACTACCTAACGTGTATTGAATATCGACGATGTTAGAAAACACATCAAATGGCGGCCTTTTCGTGTAATACACATTTCTTCACTAAAGATATCGACGCCTATACATTATTAACTAATAAATTTGTAGCATTTTAGTGGCTTTATAATTATTTTAAAATATGTGGATAAATATTTTTAACCTGAAATTGACAGCTTCTCTACATTTGACATGACAAATTCAGACAAATGTGACATTTAAACAGTCCTACCACTACAGTTTTTCCAGAAATACCACAAAAATCCGCCATTTTGGCGCCAATAACATTGAACAAACCAATTGCGGTACTTTATATATCTAGGGACTTTTAGGCGTTCGTGTTCTGTTAATCTTATTTATACCAGAGATTTATACCTGTGATTTATACTATAATATATTTGCATTTGTGTCGCCTGTCGCATTTAGACTATGGGTAAATGGGCGAAATATGAAAAAAAAACACAAGAAGGAATGGAACGTGAAGCCTTGTTGAGAGTAATTACCAGAAGTAAAAACAACATTTCCGTAAAGTAAAACCACATATCCCTGTTTTCTGTGGTCGTTTGGGTTAGACTTTGGTAGAATATCATGGTTGTATTATTACCTACATAACATAACTTATAACATTTTTATTCATGTTTAAGCAGGGTTTTATGGAAACGTAATTTAAAATTTTTATTTTCTAACCTTATTGCATTTGGTGTTATCTTGCTATTTAGAAAGTAGACATGATGTTACCCCCATGGGACAGTTGTTTTAATTATTAGTAGTTATTGGCGCGTTGATTACTGGTTGGTTTGGTTATGGTTGGTAGAAATAGAAATTGTTGTTATTGTAGCTTGGCTCACATCTAATCCCAACCCCAATTCAGATGTTTCCGAGCTATTGCAAAGTGTGAAACTGGATTGAGGTCCCACAAATCTGATCTGAAAAGCATGCAAATACCTCTAAACACAAACAGCAAGCCTGTAAGGTGGATAAACGTCAATTACCCCTTCAAGTTTTGGTATGTTAATAACTTTCTGCAGTGTATGTTTTATTTTTTTAGTTACACATTAATTTTTTACTTTTAGGTATATCTGTAGCAAATAATTCCATTAAAAAAAGAAATAATATTGGCTTGTTACGTAGCTACTCACACAACTATTCGAAGTGTCGACCACCTGACAGACATCATTAACAGCTTTAATGATAACGAACGAACCAACATCGTTTCGATCTCAACCACCACGAAGTTACATCTTCACAGGACAAAATGTTCAGCCATAATCAAGAATGTGATAGCTCCATCATACTGAATGAATTAATTGAAGACGTAGGTACTTCTCCATTTTCTATTATTTTAGATGAGTCGACGGATGTGTCCACCAACAGAATTATTATGCATAATGATAAAGTATTATTCTCAAAAAGAAATGATGTTGTTACACAATTTTTTATCATTTATTAGTGTAGTTGAAGCTACTGCTCAGGTTTTGTTTGAAAAGTATGTGGGAATTTTGAATCAATTAAATTGCCTCTAAAAATCTGATAGGACTAGGTACAGATGGGGGATCTAATTTATGCGGAAAAAAATCATTCTCTTTTACCCTTTTAAAAACTAAATTTGAGCTAAATAATTTAGTACTTGTAAAAATGTATATGTCATAGCCTACATCTCTGTTAGCTGAGGCCTCGCGGAAATATTTGCTGATGAAATTGATTTCTTACTTAAAGAAACATAATTGGTTTCAAAATAGCACTCTAAGACAAAGTAAATATAAAGAAATGTTAGTTTAATAAACAATGATAACAAATTTACTAAGATGACAAAATTATCTGGTACACGTTGGTTGTCGAGATACCGAGCAGTGGAGAAAATTTTAGCCCAATATTTAGAACTAGAAACATTTTTTACAATAAACGCTAATAAAGAAAGATGTCACAGTGCACAATTGAGTAATGCTTATAAAAAATAAAACTAACAAGGTTTATTTAACTTTTTATGTCAATATTAAAACAGATATACTATCTTAATTTATATTTTCAAAGTGCAAATGTAGTTTCTATAAAGCATTTGAGGACGTAATTACAACAATATGGTCATTAGCAGGACAAATTATTAAGCCACTGATAATTATTCATCTTGATAAAGAATCTGGAGCTTTTAAGTAATGTAATGAAATACGATCAAAATTTTTTTTAGACCTAGACTCTTGTGATCTTGATTTATTATTTTGAACAGAAATAGATGCAATAACTAAATTCTGAAGAAATAATAGGTATAAAAAAGAAAAAATGTTTCAATTTATCAAAGATCTTTTAACACAATTAATAAATAGAATGCTAATCATTTAGATGTATTTTTACAAATACGAAACTTTAGTCAGGTCTGATTTTAAACCAAAAACGAAAAAAAATTTGAAGCTACCTTTAATGTATGCAAATCGGAACCTTGACTGACCTAGAGGCACAGTACCGAAATATACTAAATAACTGGGCGGAAATATTTGAAACATCCCAGACGACGCGGTAACTTTTTGGAAAAAGTTGTGACATAAAAGCAACGAGCGAATTAATGTTTAAGATCTTTCTTTATTGGCGTTTACATTTCTCAGTTTGCCCGTCCTCAATGCTGTTGTGGAAAGAACATTCTCAATAATGAATCTGGTCAAATGTAAAATCAGAAATCAAATGATGCTAAATTTATTAAATTCGATAATGGTAATTCGTTATTTTTTTATGTTAGGCAAATATGTTGCAAATCTTTTGAACCCACGACAGATATGTTTTCTAAATTTAATTCTCGAATTGATGTATAATAATAATAAAACTACTCCTTAAAACTATCAGAAAATGTTCAAGATTCTACTATTAATTATTGATATTGATGATGTATTAACATTTGTGAACAGCTTTTGTAAAGCGGTACATATATAAGTATAGCTAAGCAATAAGAATGATTTAAGATAACCGATTGTTTTTTTTTCTTATACCATCTATTGGTTGGGATGTAAACTACTTCGAGCGAACCACCGCTGGTTATGGTTGACAGATAAACAATGCTTTTAAATGTCATTTAGCTACCGATCGGTTGACTATTGACGTTTAAAGCATGTTTATCAACCATAACAAACTGTTAAGTACTCGAAAATCGCCTTAAAGTGGCGATTTTGGGCGATAAATTGGAGTCTGCGTGGCGACTACGCCGTGAGAAATCTGGCCACACTGGGATGAACTCTTCTCATATGTCTATATAAGTTTCCTAACGGATATCGAAAAAACTTGTTTGCAGCAGCAACATTTTGCTTTATTTCTATCTTGGGATAAAACATCAAAGTGCATCCACACATCACTGCGCTTTTTAGGCATATTAATGAAATATTAATTTTGGGTAAACCAATTAATATACAAAAAAACTAAACCACCATTTGCGCAAAACAGGAACGGTTATGCAGACGTAAAATTTTATCAGTTAGAAGTTATCAGTGGCGCTAACTGTTGGCGATTTATCCCATTACTTCGTGCTCAAAATTCCACCACTACTACAAAAAACCACTACCACCTGAATTTCTTATAATAGTAATACGGTAATACAAAATTATTTCTTTGTGTAAATGTTAGTAAATTATAATCCGAATGATTACAATTTATTTTTTTTTGTTTGTTAGAAATAAAGCTTCAAATTTGTATAATACCTAATACCTAATATAGAATTCAATTTAACTGTGACAACAACTATCAATGTCATGAATTCTTTCTTAGGACGTTTAGCAGACTCAATAATTACATTATTCAAGTCTGAAAAAATAAAGTAAAAAAAACTAAAAAAAAGTAAAAAAAACTTGAAAAAAAAATAAAAAAAAACTTAGAAAAAAAAAGTTTAATGTTTAATTTTCTTTCTTTTTTTAATGTTTACGTATTTTTCAGCAGTAACTAATAGTAAATAATTAAAAAACATTACTTTAGGTCCGGGAATAGTAACGTATGGCATATGGCTGGCACTCCCCACTCCCGCGCTCTCGCTTAGCGATCGCCGCTAGCCGCTAGCCGATCCGTCGCAGTCGCGTATTGTACCTCTGGTATAAGTGGTATAGTATCGGTCTCGGACCTGTTGGAGCGCGGAGCGAATGCGAATAGTTCCTGAGGAACTAGTTTTTAAGAAATCGGGAACTAGGTCCTTTCATTCCGGGGTTGGAATAGTTCATTGGAACTAGTTCCTTCACGAACTACACACCTCTAGTAGGTACCATAAAATATATTATTAATAATTCAACATTAATAATCTACATATTTGGCTTTGAAAATATAGGTAAAACTTTTCAAGAAAGAATACCTATAAAAAAAACAACAAAATATTTAACATTTACATATTCTAACATGGAAAATGGAAACTTATACACTAAAAAAATCACACCAAATAAAGGATTCAAGTGGTGATTTAAAAAACAACATAAAATATACCTACCTAGGTATAATAAATTTGTAATAATAGAGATCGATATTATAGGATTTTACTTAACTACCTAATTAACCGATGAGTAATCAGCAGATATATTCGTCAAATATATTGCATCTGCTGATTTTTTATACATATCACTATTCATTCGATAGCCTGAGAAGAAAGCAATAATGCATCTACTGTATCACATTCCAGCTTGTTACGTATATCAATTTTTATGAGATTACACTTCGAAAATAGTCTTTCACATTCCGCATTTGAATGTGGATAGCACGATACAAGTGCGAAATAAGCTATATTCTGAAACGGTTTCTCCCCTGACAAATATTCTAAAATACGCAGTTCCGCCCAAAATTTATCTATTTCAATGCTAACTAGAGAATCAATAATTTCAGGGTTGCTTTTGATAATGTAGAATACATTTTATGGTAGACATCAGAAATTACCACCTTATCGCTCTGAAAATATTCATTAAGCTGAACTACCTTTGGAAGGGCCCAATTTAAAAAATTAAAATATGTTTTATTAAGAGGATTTTTTAAAGCATATAAAATATTTTATGATGATAACATTCTTCTTCTATCTTCCAAAGCACTTCTTGTAAGTTCACTGCTCTAAAATTATTTTAACACTTAATAGTGACAACCATCTCGTTTTTGATGCTTTTAGAATTTTATGCGGTTCGACTTCACAAAAGTGCTGAAACTCCTTAAGCTCAGTTTGGCGTTTGACGCTATTTTTAAAAAAAAATATAAATATCTCTTGACATATCCTCGCATGTTCTTGGGAGTACTTTACAGGCCTGACTTACCACTAAATGTCAAGAATGACAAATACACTTATTTATTACTATCCCTTCAAAGTTTTCTCGAAGGCGTGAAGCGACTGAATTGTGTGCTCCCATCATTGTATTACAGCCATCAGACACAAAGCTCAATATGTTTTCAAGGGGAACATTATGAGACGTAAAGGTACTTGTAAGCGTTTTATAAATATTTTCAGCTGTGGTGCCAGAATTGCCAATAGCCTCATCAAAAACATTTATTAATTTAAATCTGTCATATAATAGTCTGTCATATAAACAGGAATGATAGTAGTGGGAACTATCGAATTAATACTATCGAAACATTCGATAGTTGCAATTCATTCGAATAATTCGATAGCTAGTAAGAAAACATTCGTCGAAAACTATTCGAATAAAAATTATCGAATAGATGCGTCATCTGCCTTGAAATATTGTATTCTAGTAATTCGGCAGCAAAAACCATTCATTTATCACATTCATTTATTCGTCAGGATCGATTTTAATAAAATATAAACTGGATTTTAGTTGTCGTCCGGCGACGTAGGTTTCCTTCCTAGAAACCCGACAGCGGTCGGTGGCAATGCTATGAAAGAAGCCGGCATCTTTGATTTTTTGCGGAGTCAAATAAAGATAAGGACACATCGCACCTCTAAAACAACAATGACGTAAGTGCAAAAAATCGATTTCTCAGAAAAGGCGATTTAAGTTTTTTTATTTCTTATCGCTAGTTAACCGAGCAGCAGTAATTTTCCATGAAATCTGATAAGCTGTAATAATATAGAAAATGTTTGCTTTTTTTAGATAGTGCTCTCGGTTTTTGGATATTTCCAAAAAAATAGCAGCTGCAGCTTCTTGAAGCCAATGACCTTCTATTTGCGTCATTGTTCTTCTGGGACTTTTATTATTTATGAAATTATGACACAATTTTAGTCCAAAAATATTTTAATAAACTTTATATTGTACAAAACTTTTTGTTAAAATAAGTATTTTAGAACGAAAGAAATGTTACAAGAAACAAAATAGCTTACAAAATGCTACTAAAAACAGGTTCATAAAACTTAGGAATACTGTTACTCTGTATTAGACTTTGTATATCTGCCTTCTTATTTGCACTTATTGGCAATTTGGAATTGTATGCGGGTTTTAAAATTATATTTTTTATATCCCTTAATCCAGAAGAACGCCTGTTGACGATTTTAATCTGGACACGTTGCCATTCCGCATCATTATAGCTTGTCTTGTAGAAGTAAGAATCGCTACCTTTTTCAAAACGTAGCATTTTGATGTCTGACATTTTAATCTGTTCACCATTTACATTTTTTGAGTAATTGAAGGCCATCTCATCACTTAGAAGCTTTAAATCCATAAAATCGTCGAAATTCATTTCTCTAACAATAAAAGGATTACCTTTTTTCTTTGCCGATCTTATTAGAGAAACGTACTGGTCAGGTACGTATATTGGTCCCGACTTTTTTGCCTTCTTGAGCGAGTTTTCTATAGTGCTATGGACCGAATCTCCCTCGTTTTGCGTATGCCCTCGGATAAGAAACTTATGTATGATGGACTTTACTTGCAACTTTTCCACTGCATATAAGTACATTCCTATTATGAATCTGAAATTAATTTAATAAAAATTACTATTTTTATAAGCTAATTAAAAAATTATTACTGCATAGGTGATTCTTACCGGTTTTTCTGTTGACCACCACAATTATCTGTATAAAACACAACTTCAGTATCAGCCCGAGTACTCGCTAGATCTTCAAGGAACATTAAAACGCAGGATCCAATCTCATTAGCGCCTCTATGCCCTAACCCTTCGTGCCAAAAATAACAGACTGTTTTGTCATTTTGTATCTCAGATATCTTTAAAATAATGTAAGTTAGTCGCGTATCGTATATTGTTCAAAACCAAAATACTTACGGTTAGATTATAACAATTCAGTCTCGATTTATAAAAAAGGGCAGACGTTTGTCCCACCGGCACAGGAAGAACGGCTTGCAAATCATACGTTACTACAACCATGTTTGATCCAACTTCGGAAGCTTTTTTCTTGTCTCTGGTCTTTTCGTCACGACTCAACTGTTTTTCTGTTTGATGTAACTGATAAGCGCTCTCCAAATTTTCTTTTTCTGTTGTAGGTGCATTCTTGTAGGTTTCGCAGACATCACATTGGTCTTTTCGCTGAGCAAAAAATCCAATGTTGAACTCATTATTGAAGATTCGTGCATAAGTCTCGTAGTTTGCTACAGCTTTGTTCCCATTATTTTGTATTTCCTTATAATTCCTATACATTTCGGCAATACATAACCCTCCGTCTACAAATTCGCGTGTAGTTTTGGCTCTTAAATAGTGGCTTTCTATCCGAGGAATGGAATTGATGCACTATTACAGAATTCAATAATTCATTGTCAATCTTCTTTTGGTTACCATGCCGTCCGCGTTTATCTTCTTCAATTATTCCTGTACCGGATGTTTTTGACTTAATGACAGTCTGAATTGTTCTTTCGGTTATTCCAAAGGTAGAAATTATGAAGGGCTTACATACACGAATTCGCTTTCCGTTATTTAATAAGAAGAATGCGCAATTCTGCCTTCTAGGCTCGGTATTAGATGTAAAAATACGGCGATATTTTAACTGGAGTGGTTCAATGCATGAAGCCAAAAAATCGCGTTGACGTTGTAAGGAGGCTAACTTCCAGTATTCTTCAAAAAGCCTAGCTCTAATATCGTCTTTAAACTTTGTGGAACACAACAGTTTGCATCGATTAGGACAAGGTGGACCCATTACGCGCTCCTTGACAGTTTTACCCATTCTTGATTGATATGTCTTTCCAGAGTTCTTCAAGAATTTGGCCTTCAATCTTTTCCAATTCTCGGGGTTTCGTGTTCTTTTTTTCCCCTTTTTCGGAGGCGATGGGTCATTGTTTTCATTATTGGACTGCATTGACCGATTATCTTCCGAAGAAATATGTGATATTCCACTTTCTGACGGTTCATACTCACTGCTCTCCTCCGCAAAAACATCCTCGTCTTCGGAACAGCCACTTTCATATTTTTTGGGGTTTGATATTTTTCTCAAATTCATTTTCATTTCGCCAGTTACATAAGATGACGTGCTTGGCTGTGGAATGGCATCAATCAAATTAGAGACATCATCTAGAGTTATCAAACAAAAAATAGTGGGTGTGTGAATAATAAAAGTATTTGCGACTTACTTGTAGAATTGGTAAAAGCGTTTTGCTCTGTTTCATAACTAATTGGCAAGCCATTATCAGTCGAATTATCAGTTAATTGTGAAGAATTGGATACTACTTCAATAACATTCTCATGTGGAGGTTTTAGCGCCGCAGCAAATATTTCTTGAGAAGCATAGGATACTTTAAACTTTACATTCACATCATCTTTAGGACATAACTGCGATGCAGGTTTTTTAGAATTGCAGAGAGATTCTGAAATTTCTGAACAAATTAATGGTAAAAATGTACATGGAAGGCATTATTTGCATTTTACCTGTAGATTTGGCACTATGGGATTGCTGTATTAAACAGGATTGGGCAGGAATCATGGGTTTTACATTATCGTTAGCAGTTTTTGTGGCCAATGTAACCAGCATTTTACCGCGACTAGTCATTCTGTATTTAAGTTCTGTTGAGATTGAAGCTAAAAAACAGTATAATAAATTAACTATTCGGAGACCAAGTCTATATATACATCATAATTCATTAATTCAATAAAAAGACATTAAAAAATTTAAGTGAACAGTGACCGATGAAACATTTACGCCACTATAACAAATAAAATATATAGTTTAAGATTGCCGTAATTAACACTTACGTCGTTATTCCACTGACAGCAAACCCAAATCCTTTAAACTATAGATCCACAATGCCACAATTTACAATTACGTCGTTATATCACTAGAAACTTTCCAGAAAATCTCCACAAAACATAAAAATAAGCAATTCCGTCGTTGTTCTAGCGAAACACGTGCGTTCCAGTCTAGCTTCAAAACACAACTGAACGTTGCGTCATTGCTGCTCCGTAGGATCGTGGTCTTTTTAGGAAAATGGAACAACGACGCACCTTCCATCTACCGACACCAGTGCGTATTACAATTAAGTCGTTGTACCATTGGAAAGGATTATTATTTTTGAGTCGTTTGACACGTTTAACTATTTTTTTTGGAATTTTGCACTTACGTCATTGTTCTTCTAGAGGTGCGACATTATTTTTTTTATTGAGGTGCTAGTATTTACACAGAGAATGCATTATGAAGGGCGCTGTTGCCATATATTTGTATTAGTTGGTATTAGCAAAGAATATTATTCTTTAGCATTAGTTAGTTAGGGATGTATGTCTATATGTTTTGCATTTTTTTACCTTTCCTACGCGATAACTCCTAAACTAATCAACTTATTCACACACTGTTCTTTTTAATCAATTGAGAACACATAGGCGATGATAGCTGAAGTAATTAAAGTTCCATAGTGAGTGTATTCTTTTTTGGAAAATGGATTAAACTTCAAACATTAACTTTATTGTATCATGATTTTCGGTAAGCGAGAAACTTTTTTATTTGAAGGAATTTTTACATAGTATCTGCATATGAAATATAGAAAAGATATTGAAAAAGTTATTAAAACTTGTTACAACCTTCTATTACTAATATTTTTATAGTTATTCTGATTTAAAGTTATCATTATACCGTGCGCGGGCTGTAGAGACGCCGCGCTATACCGCCCGGCCTGCATCACGTTGTACGGCGTGCTAGATGTGGCATTAATTCATGTTTTAGAGTAAATGTAGATAATTATTTTTAAGTAATTATTTAATATCTGAGTAGCACATATGTCGGTGTCGATTTAATATGACATTTTATTTTTGTAATAAATAATATAATAAATAAAACATGAAAAAAACATTATTTTTATTACATAATAAGGACATATCTTGAAGTTTGCATAGGATTGAAACTGTTTTATTAAACTACGAATGTTTTCTTTTCATATAGGTGTTATAATTTGTGTTTTCTGATTATGCTCTTCATACCACTTACATAAAGATTTAAAAAAAAGCCTAAAAAGAGCATCGTCAACTAAAGTTATTTCATTAAAAAAAACAGATTAAGGTGCATTCAGCCTAGCATAAATGTTAATTTCCCATGTAATCATTTAGGATTATTCCGCAATATTTCGCGAGCTTTTGAATAAATGACCAAGTGTGCTGTTATATAAATATGGTTTTATTTTAAAGTTTGTGCTAAATCTACTAATCTTACCATCGAAGTATATATTATGGTATCACATTCGGTAGGTGGATAAGCAAGTAAAATATTTTGGAGACAAAAATTTCGTTGTCAACTAAAGTGTTGTTAAAATCAGTCCAGTTTAAAAAAGTTTCTTCGTACTGTGGGCAGTAATTTTCGGCGACCATGGAACAAAATACTTTGTGGAGAAGAACTATATATTTTATGCATAAATATTATTGCTACGATTGTATGTTAATCGATAAGGTGTTATATAATTAGTTTTATTGACGGTGATGAGGGACTTATAGTCAGTCGTATAGTCGTTGTTTGAGAGTCAGTCTAGGCGGGACACGGCTCGTTTTCTATTTTCTGTGTTCAAGTATGAAAAGTAATAAAATAATCAAAGCAGTGGTTGTATTTTAGTCGATTACTTCATAGTACTTAACGCTGCAAATAATTTGCCATGCTAGATTCTTTTTTTTTATTTTTTTTCTTCTTCGAATATTTTTTTTAGATTCTTTTATACCCAACGTAATAGATTTTAATTGAGGATGTTAGGCTAGATAATATTTATTTGATCTCTAACTAGAACAAAGTGTTGTTACAAAGCCTGATAAGCATGGAACATTGTTAAAATTGAATTGACTTAAAACCAATAATACTTACATTATATGACTACAGTTGAATAAAAACATAATACATAAATATGTATGTATATCGCATTTAATATTAAATAAATATTTATACGTAGAGTCTGCTTTAATACGCTTTAATAATTTATTTTATATTGATTTATTTAATATTAAATGCTATTTGTTCTAGGTAGAGATCAAATAAATATTATCTAGCCTAACATCCTCCATTAAAATCTATTACGTTGGGTAGAAAAGAATCTAAAACAAGAATCTAGTATGGCAAATTATTCGCAGTGTTAAGTAGGAAGAAACTTTTTTAAACTGGACTGATTTTAATAACACTTTAGTTGACAACGAAATTTGTGTTTTCAAAATATTTTACTTGCCATTTTTACAATCCACCTACTGAATGCGATACCATATACTTTGATGGTAATATTAGTAGATTTAGCACAAACTTTAAAACAAAACCATATTTATATAACAGCACACTTGATTATTTATTCAACAGCTCGCGAAATATTACGGAATAGTACTAACTGATTATATGGGAAATTAACATTTATGCTAGGCGGAATGAACCTTAATCTGTTTTTTTTTCAATATTGGGTATATTTTTGGAGATGGAGGCCTTTTGTCATTTTACGGAAACAGATAATTACGTCTAAAATACTTGTACAATGATGTAAGATGAAAATAATATTCCAGGGCTATTCGAGGAATAACTTTAGTTGCCGATGCTCTTTTTAGGCTTTTGTTTAAATCTTTATGTAAGTGGTATGAAGAGCATAATCAGAAAACACAAATAATAACACCTATATTAAAAAGAAGAAATTCGTAGTTTAATAAAGAGTTTCAATCCTATGCAAACTTCAAGATATGTCCTTATTATGTAATAAAAATAATGTTTTTTTTTTTTTTTTTTATTTATTATATTATTTATTACAAAAATAAAATGTCATATTAAATCGACACCGACATATATACTCAGATATTAAATAATTACTTAAAAATAATTCTCTACATTTACTCTAAAACATAAATTAATGCCACATCTAGCACGCCGTACAACGTGATGCAGGCCGGGCGGTTTGGTTTGGTTTGCGTGCGCGGCGTCTCTGCAGCTCGCGCACGGGATAATGCTAACTTTAAATCAGAATAACTATAAAAATAATAGTAATAGAAAGTTGTAACAAGTTTTAAAAACTTTTTCAATATTTTTTCTTTATTTCATACGCAGATACTATGTAAAAATTCCTTCAAATAAAAAAGCTTCTCGCTTACCGAAAATCATGATACAATAAAGTTAATGTTTGAAATTTAATCCATTTTCCAAAAAAGAATACACTCACTATGGAACTTTAATTACTTCAGCTATCATCGCCTATGTGTTCTCAGTCGATTAAAAAAAAGAGTATGTGAATAAGTTGATTAGTTTAGGAGTTATCGCGTAGAAAAGGTAAAATGAAAAAACATGGTTATACATTTTTGACAGATTTTTGACATTTTCCCGGATAAAAAATTTCTGCCCCCCCCCCTCCAAAAAAAGGTCGTAATTAGTCATTTCACATGCACAAAGCCCTAACCGATCATTTCATAAAGATTTTATGTGGTTATACCTTCAAAAAAATTCCTGTAAAATCCGACTAAAACAACTAAAATATTTTGGACATATAATGAGGAAAAGTCCGGACAATATGGAAAGACTCATAATTCAAGGCAAGGTGGAGGGACGTAGACCGCGTGGCCGCTCTCCAACTCGATGAATAGACCAGATCACGACTAGCTGTAGCAAGCCAATGCACGATGTCATCGAGATGACAAAAGACAGAGGCGCATGGAGAAAAATCATCCATGAGATTACGCTGACCACTACACTAATGGGGGTCAAGACTGAAGAGAGAGAGAGATACCTTCAAAAATTTTTTTTAGAGCAGGAAGCGACTTTTCTCAGTGATTTTACTCGACTATATAGCGAGTGATCGCGCGAGGTCGCTTCGAACAAAAGCCTTAGGTGTTCTAACCGGTCTTATTTAACTCGGGAAAGGGGTATGTATGGCTGCGCTTCATCCGACATTTTAGCCGTTAATTGTGCGAAAAACGCGAACGTGGTAGGGACAACAACAGGTACAAAGGTATACAACATACATAGGTATAATTTTGTACTCGGTTCGCTACTGTCAGTACTTTTATACGAACCAGCACGAAGTAGACCAGTGCTAAAGCCGTTAAAAAAGGTAAAAAACCAAAAAAAATTATAGTAGAATGAAACCCATTAAAAAAGGTAGATAATACAGCAATAATGAAAGGAAAAATAAATTACGGTCGATTTGAGTTTAGGAAGTAGGAGGGGGTGAGTTTTTAAGGGTAAAAATCGGTTTATCTCGATTTTCGGCGAAACTACGAGTTCTATGGAAAAAAGTTAAATGGCAAAGTTGTTGGTAATGAAAAGATCTACAACTTTTGTATTTACACTTTTTTCACATAACCTCAAAATTTATGTGAAAAATTCAAATAACCAAGTTTTTGGTTTTTTATTTTTATCTTTTACAAAAAAAAATCTTTTTCCATGAAATTTGGTGAAAACTTACCTTTTTATATACCAAACATACTGTAATTTTTTTTATTTAAAATATTTATTTTTTTACCTTATTTTAATTTAATAGTAAAAAACCACCCGAATTTTCAATTGAAAATTGTCAAAATATCCGCTTTTTTTAAAAAGTCGGTGGGCTTTTTGTTCGTTGAAATCTTTATTTTCTGATAGTGCAAAAAAAAATATACCTTGCTATGGTAAATGTTCTCAGAAAATGCAAAAACCCAAAAAAACTGGAATCCTAATTTTTTTTTTAATCATTATGTTCCACTTTTAAGCTTTTTTTATTAAAATTAACACTTTAATTACTCGTATAACATAAGATTCCATTTTACATTAATTAACAAAATAATTATAAATCTATAAAACAATAAGATTGCAAAAAAACATGCGAAAATAGTTGTTTAAAATATTATAGATAGGATTTAAAGGGAATTTAATCTAAAAAATGTGACTTCTATAATTTTTTTCAGTAAAAAAGCTGGTTTATTAAGTTCTAATTACATTTTTGTCATAGAAAATTATAATATATAAATATACCTGTGAATCGTATTATTGAATTTAGATAATATTTTTTAATACATCAGTTTTTGTCTCTTTGCTGGCCTTCCTTCGTCGTTAGATTCGACAAAACTTTCCGATTCCAACAGATCTTCAAAATCTTCAAGACCATCACCGTCTTCGTCTCCGATATTATTTCCAGTCTGAATTGCTTCGTCATCCACAATTTCATCGGAATCATTAAGTTCCTCGTAGGCTTTTTTTTCGCATTAGAGCATTTTTCAGAGCCATGACAATTTGAGCATAAATTTGTGCATTTTAAACCATGTTTTCGGCAGCCACATTTTAAATTGTTACATCCAGTTTCACAGCTGCAGCAAATACTTTGAACAATATTTCCGGAATTAATTCCTTATGTGTAAATTTGGGCATAATGCTACGTTGATGTTGCTTCCAGCCCCAATCTTCTGCTGCCTGTTTGTCGCTATCGAACCTGTCATTGGCAGGTGCAGCCTGATCCTGCTCGTTTACCCCAAATATTAATAAGTTTCGTTTACGTTTGGAGCGTTCACTCATTTCCAATAATACTTCTTCGAAAGTGTCGTCATCGGTAGATATATGTCGTCATCGGTAGATATTTTTGATATCGTAATTGATTCAGTGTTATATTATCCTTTTCACACTTATAAATAGATTTGATTAATTTTAATCCATTTTTCACGATATCTTGTTTGTTTGCATCTTTTTGATAAAAAAATATTGGCCAAATGTGACAAATTTTTAGCGTCTAATAATGAATTTACAATAGTTTTCTTTCCTTTTCCGGCAAATCCAGATGTTGTATCGCAACCTGAAAAACAATGCAGAAATGCAACGATATTCTTGGAAGATTCATATTTAAAACTATTAGACGTAAAAAATTGATCTTTCACATTTCCAGAACCTGGCTTGAGAAAATAAATATCATGATTATTCGAATTTAGTTGATTCAAAAGGACCAAAAGATCAATATCTTGACCCACAAGAATGACAGTTTTATTTGGTTCTTTGGCAATTTCTATCGAGGTCTTAATTATATCAGCATCAGCATCTTCTTCTGCTTGTTTACAAGAAAATCCTTGTGACTGTAATGTTTCCATTAACGTTTTTATAATTTTGTCCTTGTTTTTCTCGTTAGATAAAATTTTTCTTGCAAAAATGGTATTTTTGTATGGTTCTGATAATGAAACTCTGGAATATTGTCTAATGTTTTTCTACGACTACGTTCTCCACTTTTAGTTGAACTAGCTGCTGGTACTGTTGTCACAGTAACTGATTTTTCAATTTCGGGATACCCATCAAAAACGATACAGCTGCCTGCTGCGTAATGTTTTTCTACATAGCGTAAATATATATTCATGATCTCTTCCACCGTTTCATTTTTCTGCCAAGTTACTTTGTGCAGTAAAAATCCACCGTCGACGACATGCACAATGTCGTCAGAATGCGTTGGTCCATTCGTACTCACAAATAATTCGTAGAGCTGAGATTTAACGTTTTTCCTGAGGCCATTTTCGGTAAAAAGAGACAATGGAAAAGGTGCAGCTCGTATTGTAAATAAGTTT
Source organism: Sitophilus oryzae (assembly GCF_002938485.1). NCBI lineage: Eukaryota > Metazoa > Arthropoda > Insecta > Coleoptera > Curculionidae > Sitophilus > Sitophilus oryzae. The sequence goes on along the minus strand of NW_022146698.1, from coordinate 1,906,557 downwards.
CCATATCTTTTTTACTGTCGATCGTTAGAGATATTCTTTGAAATAGCAATAACGGATCAATTGCTGTAATATCTCCGTTTACTTTAACGGAAGATTGAACTGTTTTTAGAGATAAGACTTTGTTTTTTCTTTTAAATTTTACACTGCCAAAATTCATTCCCACAATAGCTTGCAAAGATTTTTTCCCTTCTTCATACGCTTCGTGGCAATTTACGGAATTACTGCCAATAATTCCAGAAAATATTGACATAATGTTATCAGTCTCTGGAAAAGGATCATACCTGGTGAAAAATTTATGTAATAATTGCAAATCAGCTACATCTCTTTTTATTCGATATTCCCTGGAATCAATGTGCTGCTCTGTAGTTGCAAAAGAAACATTACAAAAATCTTCCATTTCATTGCAAACTTCGACAAGTATGATTATGGTTAATACGAATTTTGTTAAAACGCTTTCAGACAAACCACGACCATGTGTTAAGTCCACCCTGAGTTTTCATAGATCTAATCAAAACTTGCTCGATCGTCATATCTGTCTAAACTCCCGACCAAAACTTGTGGGTACGTCCAATCGTAAAGAATCCCTCGGTGAATCGCGTAAATTCATAATCAGCATTTATTGTTTCTCTAAGCTTACGCATATCTTGCAGATAAAGATGAGCAGATTTTGCGTATAAAAAGTGCCCACTTGCATGGAAATAGGGAAGCATTCTTTCCACGCATTTTAAATGTAATTCCCAATTACCTGTACGTTCAGCCCGTATGAAATCTTTAACCAATGAGATCATTTGCCAGTACTGCACCCAAAGTTTTGCTGTAGGATCTCTTTTTTGGACAAATTTTAGATGCTCGACAAATTTTTCTTTTATGATCTTAAACTCTTCGCAGTGCAAATTATCTTCAAAATTTTCTGTTCCAAAATCAAGCAAAAATGTATCCATTAGCCCCTTTTCTGTGTCCGACAACTCCATCGATGAAAAAATTAATTCAGACAAGGCAAGCTGTACTAGAAAATGTCCTCTGATAGCTCGTGCATATGCGTGCCCGGAAAGAGCTTTATCGGATGAATTTTCTGCATATATTTCACAAAAAGCCTCCTTAAGTCCACTACCATTCATGATAAATCCAATCGTTTCGAGAAACGACATTAATAAATGAAACCCCCCAAGTCTTATTTGGATTGGCGAAAAATTGTAGTGATCATTATTTAATAAATCAATACTGGCTAAGATTTCACGAGGTTTGTGGTATAGCGGTTGGTGAAACGTTACGAACACAATTTTTTGCCCTTGTTTTTGGCATTGTTTAGCCGCTTCTACCATCGATGTAAAAATTGTATAGTAATCACTGGGTGGATTTTTTTATAAATGGCACAGGAATAATTTTTGAAGTATGATAAGTCGAATTAGTATGTAACTTCTCCATGAACCCATTCCAACCATCGGATTTGCTGTTTGCAAATTTTGAATAAGACCATGTAAAATCTGCAGAAGAAATTTCATAGTTGTCCGTAAGATCTAAAATATCTTCAATTTGAACATTTTCAATCCATCAGAATTTTTGTTTTCAAAATGCTTCAATTTCACAAATCCGATTTCGCCTATCTCCTCAGAAGATGGAATCTCTTATAATCTAGAGATGGTTTACTTTGAAGTGACACTAGACGCGGGAGTAACAACCATTATTCCACCCATTGCATTGAAAGTATTCTTGCCATCAATCGTGCATGTATTATGATCCGCATTGTCATAAACAAATTGAACGTATGAATCTGGAGAAATCGTATGATTTGCAGGGTCCTTGATAATCGATGCTTCAAAGCGTAAAGTTTCTTTATATGAAGAACACAAACCCAAATTAGATAATGAGTCAATCAATCCTTTAGAGGCATATTTTTTGTGTATCATTGACGACAGACCAAGTAAAATAGGAGATAAAAAAGAACGTGGCCTTACAGATGTGATGATGCAATGAGACATTGTGGCCACTTTTTTATCCATCCTACGAACATTATTTGTACTCTTTTCTTTATTACTTTTACACACAATATTCAAAAAAACTTTCAACGTTTCAGGAACATTCTTAAATAGATCACCTTCATTTAAATCTGGAATTTCGTAATATGTCATATCGTATACTTTAGAACGTATATCTTCCAAAACAATTTCAGCAGCCATTTGAACAATTCTACTTCGTTCGTCTTCTTTACTTTTTAATCTTTTTTCGTACCAATCTTTGCAGAGTTTCTTACTTGCAGTACCATTTTTGAATAAAATTATCATGTCTCTTTTAATTAAATGACACTCGATATCGTTCTGAAAATGCTCTTTCAATTTGGTCTTAATAGTTGTGTAGTCTGGGAGATCTCCTGAAAAACTTTCTTTTATTTCATTGACGGAAAATTGGCATTCTGTTTCGTTGTTAATGATATAATTAATAAAATTCTTCGTGTCTTCACATGCTGAGCGACCCCTTTTCCTTTCAGTCCTTTTATTATAAAAAGCAGAAATACAAGCACTGTGATAATGCGCCTTTACTGCGACTAAATCAGGCACATTTTTCAAACGGGCTAAACATTTTTTATCTATATCATTCAATGTGTTTTGTTTTTGAATATATTGTCTCTTATCTCTTGTATCGTTACTTATCTCTTGTATCGTTACTTTGAACAGATGAAACTTTTTCTTTTGAAATATTTCCGAAAAACCTACCACAGAGAAAACAATGATATTGAAAATTAAGTTTAAGAGCGTCTTTGTTTATTTCTTTTCCTTCCTGTGATTTTCTGTATTTTGAAGTACAGAACGAAGCTATCGCAGTCTCACTATTATATTGACTTTGACAAGTTCGATGAATAAATGCTGACGTCAAAGTCTCAAATTTTTTGTGTTTATTATCGATTCTTTTCCTGCTAGACTCCACTAAACGGTTCAAAGCTGTTTTTTTTTTATTTCACACGCTGGCTTATCATCTGCCTTATTGCAAATTATACAACAGATTTATCCATACTGATAATCTGAAAAGACAAAATCAAATTAATAATGCCTTCATAGTTTTATCATGAGTATAACTAAATTAGTTTGTGCAAAATAAACGAAGTTAAAATTTTTTAATCTTGTACTGAAATATCATTCGATTATAATTTTTTAGGTTATGTTGCGGTAAATATACTATTTACGAAAGCAAATATTACTATTTTTATTTTAGATTGATACAGATTAAAATACAAGTAATATTTACCTTGCTATGTTGATTCTAAAGGTTTCATTTAAAGTAAATTTGTCACAATTCTCTTAAACTAACTCAGCCTGCACGTGTATTTTTATGAACTATGTTGTTCACTGGCCTGTATTTTTCTTTGATTGTTAATTATAGTAGTATATTTCGATTTATTATTTTTTTGTTAATTAATGTAACATGGAATCTTACGTTATACGAGTAATTAAAGTGTTAATTTTAATAAAAAAGCTTAAAGTGGAACATAATGATTAAAAAAAAATTAGGATTCGAGTTTTTTTGGTTTTTTGCATTTTCTGAGAACATTTACCATAGCAAGGCATATTTTTTTTGCACTATCAGAAAATAGAGATTTCAACGAACAAAAAGCCCACCGACTTTTTAAAAAAAGCGGATATTTTGACACGTGAATTTTCTATTGAAAATTAGGGAGGTTTTTTACTATTTAATTAAAATAAGGTAAAAAAATAAATATTTTAAATCAAAAAAATTACAGTATGTTTGGTACACAAAAAGGTAAGTTTTCACCAAATTTCATGGAAATTTTTTTTTTGTAAAAGATAAAAATAAAAAACCAAAAACTTGGTTATTTGAATTTTTCACATAAATTTTGAGGTTATGTGAAAAAAGTGTAAATACAAAAGTTGTAGATCTTTTCATTACCGACAACTTTGCCATTTAACTTTTTTCCATAGGACTCGTAGTTTCGCCGAAAATCGAGATAAACCGATTTTTACCCTTAAAAACTCACCCCCTCCCACTTCCCAAACTCAAATCGACCGTAATTTATTTTTCCTTTCGTTATTGCTGTATTATCTACCTTTTGTAATGGGTTTCATTCTACTCTAATTTTTTACAACTAACAAAAATAATACGTAGGCCCTACTTGTTGTTTGGTGTTGGCAACGACAGACAGATATTATAACAAACGGTATTTGTTTTAAGATTTACGTCCACGTCGCGCGTCGGTCGGCGTCGCTTGTCTCTGCTTGTCTGTATTTTCTCCAACGGAAGTGAGGCGGGCGGCGCACAGTGATCTGGGGCTAGGTCATAAGTGGTCAAATCGGACATCCTGGTATCTTCCTTAACCGATGCTAATTAAACACTTAAATAACCCCAGAGATATGAGGCATTATAAGTAAATTCCTAAATTATTATTTTTTAAGTTACGGATGGTTCATTTAGTATAATTTTGGATCGTAATCACCATAAGTCCAAAGAAAAAAGTAAAACAAATTATAACTAAGGCAAAAATTGTTCAGTGTGACTGAGCATTAGAGGTGGGAAAAAATCGATTCCCCGATAGATCAATTTTTCGATTATAAATTTAAATATTATTTTTTTTTAAAAAATCGGTGTGATTAAAAAACCGATTTTTATTTTTTTTAAAATATGTATCTAAACATTAATTATATTTTATTAATAAAAAATAAAAATCATTCAAGTTACAAAACAAGATGTTTGGTATGGTACTACACTATTACTATTGGTCTAGGTTAACACTCCACACCTAACATAAATAAATAAATAAAAAAATAAATAATACAAAACAATAAAAAAAAAACATTAGTTCTTTGTTCGTCCTGTAGAGGTAGAGATCACATAGATAAATATTCCTTTACAAACTTAAAAATGTTTGGTTCTTGTTTACAAAAATCATTTTATTTACATTTTTTGACTTTAATCAACTTCGTTTAGCTGAAATTATAATACTTGCCTGTGAAAAAAACCTTTCAGACGGCACTGACGTTGCAGGAATACATAAATACTTTAGGGCCAAAGTATCTAAATATTTGTAAGGTGAAGTTTTCCAATACTTTAATATGTCGGCAGCCATATTCACTGGAGGAATTTCAAGATACTGACGTGCTCGTGGAAACTGCAAGGACCGCATCTTCCCATCAGGATGGCCTGATCTTTTTAGAAGGTGTGCAGGAATCCGTGGGCGTAACTACGATGTCTACAGTGCTATTCTGCAGAATTATATTTCAGCCTCGTCTGCATAAATAGGACGAGTCTAGTAACACCGCTTGACGGCAAATCTCACACAGTTCAAAGTAAAGATAAAAATTTTCGTTGGCACAGCATCCTGGATGGGTTACCATTCCACCGCTTCGTATTGAATTAAGTTATAATATAATAATAATGTCCCTACTAATGTATGTATTATTATTATGTATGGTGTCGATAAAAACCAAAAATCTATTTGGTTTTTATCGACATTATATGCGCGACTTTTCGTTCTCACTGTATACAAAAATGTTAAATACAAAAGTTTTAGTAAATGATAAGGGTATCCTCAGGAATATATCAACAAAAAATATCTGTCGTATTTTTGAGGTATAACACGTTTTTTTTAAATGGGACACGCTATTATTTCTGTCTAAAATGAAGAATCTTTCTTTCCGGATTTTAAATATACCATACACGTTGATATACCCTTTTCATTTGCTTAAACTTTTGTATTTAACATTTTTGTATAGGTATATTCGAAAACAAGAAAAATAGCCTATATGCATTCTCGCATAAAAACCCTGTATGTAGGTATTATATTTTTTTGTCTAAGAGTAATAATGTTAAATGATTTTTTTTGTTTAAGTTTATACAATAATTGTGTATTGTACTTAATAAACATAAAAATGCATATTTACTTACTTGTTTCCGCCATTTCCCTTGCTACATCTTCCCAATGTTTTTTTACTATAATTGTATTATGATATTCTTTGCTTGTTTGGTCCCACCAGGGGTTTCTTGACTCAACACACAAAATTAATTTTTCTAGGTCCATTGTAAATGGATTATTTTAGATTAAAATTTAAATTATTGACTTTAGCTCGCACGATGTCGCAGAGATAAAGGAACCTGTTTGATATTCTCATGTATTCGCCCGATATCGTACGATAACATCCCACTAAGGCGGCTATCACACCAGCAATACGCGACGGCGACGCGCGACGATACCGCGACGCGACGTAGCTTTGCAGTCGCGGCAAATAGTTTTAAATGGAAATCTGCAGATCAAGGCAACGGCGACGCGATCGCTACGCTACGTAGAAGAAACCGATCTCCCGCGACTGAGATGCTCAGTCTCGTTGCGACCGTAATCGACGTTGTACATGTATTATCATGAGTGAGGAAGAAAATAACATTAGATTTGTGCAAATAATTGAGAAGTATTCCTGCTTATACAATTATAATTTATCCGAATATTCCAGAAGAGATGTAACGGAAAAAGCTTGGTGTGACATTGCAGAAGAAACAAACAGCACAGGTAAATTTTTAAAATGTGTATATTATAATTATTTATTATACAGTTTGATTCAATTCTCGTGTTCGACAACGCAGTATTTCCATCGCCATGGCAGTGCTCCTGCGTCTTTAATGAAGTAATTTGCCAGATAATTTCGTAAGTGTTGTGGGGAACGTCTTGGCATCGCTAATAAATTTTCTGGTACGATTTCTCTTGGCCGAATACAAATATTTCCTCTGTTCCTATTAGCATAGTATTTTGATACAAACGTCCTTCTCTAATACGAATAAAGTTATGTAAAGCACAACAACGCTTGATAATATCTGTTACAGTTGTCGGTTTCGTACAAAGGATTGCAGTTTTAAGAACTTGAAATTTATGGAACTTGATTTGTTTTCTGGAATTTAGGGACATCATTCCAAACGCACATTCAACTGTTTTGCTCCCTCGGCTCAGTCTGCAGTTAAAAATATCCGTTTTACATTATTTAGTACCCTTTGTGGATATGGCCGCATCAGATAACGTTTTAGAGGGAAACCTTCATCACCGACGAAATAATGCGGGAACTCTTGCCCAGCTTCATCATGTGGTAAAACTGTATGTTCTGGTAGATCCACGGAGGAATAAGAAAGCGGAGTCGCTACTACACGTATTTCTGTAGGATAAAAACAGTTTCACTTCGTTGTTTGGGCGGGGCCAAAAGTGTACCCTTTGGACAGGACCTGATTAAGTAAAACTTCAAATAATAAAAACAAACAATGATGAAAATTTGCCTTGAGCTAATGTAAAATCATTGTGTAATATTAATCGTGTGTATCGCAATGAACAAATTACTTGGCATTACTACACCAAACTTAAAATAGGCATAAATTACTAATTAATGTTCATTCGTTAATTCGGTCATTACGGACCTGCACACTGTTTATCTAACCTATGAAATGTTACGCGGGTGAGTTTCTTCGAGTCGATACCTTTCCTGCTCCTAGAACTGCGTACAGCACACAACACCATGGTTTTAAATGTTTTTGTAATAGAAAACACTCAAATTATCGATGAAAAACATTAAATTTCGAGAAAAATGCACAAGTTACAAAAAGTACCACAATCTAAGATGGCGGGCGGCTAGGTGAACCTCTTTTGCAACAGCTGTAACATCTCCCCTCTCTTATTCCTCCGTGGGTAGATCCAATCCATCTCTTTCCTACCTTTCCAGCCATCTAGTCTTGATCCTCGAAAAATTCCACCGTCACTGTTTCGACTAGCAAATCCTGTTTCTATGGTAGTAAATATTCCATCTGCATCGCTACAGGCCATTTCTAACAGTCAAATTTCCTCGCTACGACCTCTGTGTGCTAACTCATAAATTATCGCAAATAACTATTATTTTTGCATCATGTTTACTATAATTTTATTGTTAAATATTATTTTATTTAAATTTTACGATTATGCAACCCGATATACACCGCGATATTATACAGCTACAGCTACACAATATTGTCATTGGATGAGCCCCAGCAGACTTTTTGTCGACCTCTCTTTATCTTTGATATCACCTGTCCTTCACTTGTCACTGTCAGATCAAATCAGATGTTGTTGGATTTATTTATCCTTTGTTTTGGTTATTGAAATTTTATAATTACTAGATAAAATTTCGTAGTTAAACTGTTTATTTTTGATGTGGATCGCAGTGTGCAATTCGATCATTTAATTGTGGGAATTTCTGAGTTAAGTTCGTTCATTGACCGGATATGGAATATGGCAGTGGAACATATTCTAGAACATTGTTTTTTATTTATGCCTTTTTGTGAGTTGGAGTAGAGTAGATATATAGTTCTCTATCTATATCCTGGAGGGAGATTTCCGGTTGAAATCTGATTTTGTGAAGGAAATCGAATCCTGGCATGACTTCTTGTGTATCCACCGACCGGGTATCATCGTGATGAGCTGCCTACTTGTTTCGTGAAGCATTCCCTGTTGGTATTTAGCAGGTCTTTTCCTAGAGAAGGACTAAGTCTTCCGAAACACATTTGGTTAGAGACGTGGTTGTATTATGTGGGATTAACATGGACCGCCGACCAATTTCCGTAATGGGATTAAAATAGCCTTTTTCCGACCGATATTCCGATTCCACGTGCCCAAGAAGTTCCCGAGTAGAGTTCCAAGAGCAAGAAGACCGATCCAGACCGTAGAGCACAGAACAGTACAGAATTCCATCCTGTTGTCCATGTAGAGGTACCCGTTGGACATCATAAACCCTCGTTGAGGTAAAGTTCAGATTTAATTAGTCCTTCTTTATTACCTTTTATTAACTCCTACACGTTGTACTAGTCCTTGTTCTATAATTGAGGCTCTTTTCTAAGACAACCAATATGATTTAGGGGTTTTTATGTTCACCTTTTGAAGTCCTACACCTGCCTGTACATTTGCTGACGGGCTCCAGTGACATTGTATCGAGCTGCTGTACACCGTCGTAGCCACCCTGTAGCTATACACCGTAGCTCAGCCGGAGGAAGTTTTCAAGTACAATCGAATAGAGTAAGACTGTACAATTTTAGTTTAGATTAGTATAATATAGATTTCATTTATGTAAACCACCTTGTTTGTATCTTGTATTAAGTTAGATAAGGCGGTTTGACGTCATAGGTTTAGTTCTTATTGATTTACAGTCGGATTAATTTACATTTTCAATCGTTTACATTCATTTTCATTTCTTTTGTTCTTTCTTATATATCCTATTTAACTCTTTAATATTTCAATAAATTGCTTAAATATTTTTAGTAGTATTATTTGCAGTCTAGTCTCATGGTTAAGTTAGAGTCACTTAAGTTCAATGAGTTATAGTATAATTGAAGTTCATGGTAGTTGCACTCAACAGTTCGAGGAGTTCGAGGTTAGTGTTGAAGTCTACTTAATAGTAACATCTTTTATGCCGAGTTCATAGAGTATAATCTCGTGGCGCCCTTTTATTAATATCTTTGAACCCCGACCACCCGGCTGTTAAAATTAAAAAGCTAGTGTCCTCTATGCAACTCATCCCGATTAAGTAAACTTGTGTTTTATTCAACTTCAAATTAGAAAAGGCCGCGGCACATTAATACAATGGAATGATAGCCCTTGTAGTTAAAATTAGCTGACCCTGTGTTTGGAATTTTTTGAATTTTTATGTGTTTCCCGATTTTTTACTTCTTTATAGAGAGCTAGTGAGCATAGATGTTTTTTATTTTTCATCTTTTTTTATTTATTAGGAGCACTAATACTCTCTTTATAGGTTATTTTTTATTCTTTGAAGGATAATTGAGGAAGATATATTTCGTTATGATGTCACTAAATAAACCCTTGTATAAAATTTTATACTGTCTGCTTTATAATGTTATAGTATTGCATTTTCGTACAGCAAACTTTCATTCCCTATTCTACTCCCTAAGTGTATAAATTTCATAAATTCGCTTTACCTTTGTGCCAATTTTTATGTGTATAATCCAGAGGTCACCAAGTTTTATATAAATTTTTACTAACTTTTGGTGCCTGGTGGCGTAGAGGTACAGGCTCTCGTCTACCAGTCTCAAGGTGTGGGTTCGATTCCCACACCCGGCATTTCATCAGCCGACTATTTTTATTAAAATAAAAATAGTTTGGGTACCTAGGTCGACTCAGCCTTAAATGAGTACTTGGGATTCACAATCCTGAAGTAACAATAGGTGGTTGAAGCGTAGTGCTAGCCACATTACCTTCCTTGTATACCGAACGGCTCTAGTATAGCAAGCTGTACCTTGCTACTCCCAAGGCGTTAAACGCTATATACGGGAGCTATTATTATTATTATTTACTAACTTTACCCATTTGGTTGAAGAATTTCAAAAATTTCTTCTAATTCTTTTTGTAGGATTTCATTCTTCTAGACCAAATAGTAAGGAATTTTCATACAACAAACTGTTCCGAGATAATTTTACTCTCTAAGAGGATGAATTTCCTAAAATCGCGTTGTGTAGCTAATTCACTAACGTCGTTTAAACGAACCTTTGTGCTAATATTTATGTAACTAAAGCTGGCGGTATGAACTCACTCCTAAAATATCTAAAAACGTAATATATAATCTAACTGACACACCACTGACAATGACAAATAATTTATTTCTGGAGGTATTGTGTGTAGGTGTTTTTCAGGTATGTTTTAGTATTTAGTCGTTTTACACAAAGAAATAGCCATTAAGCACTATAAAAATACTTCATAACAAATCTACACATATATACCTTTCATTTAAAAAAAGAATCATCAAGATTTGTAAAGCGGTTTCGGCGGGATGGATGCAACCAAACCAAAAAAAACCTTTGAGCTTTTATATACAGGGTCCGCCAATAGTGCGTCGGACATCTGTAGCTCCTAAAATAAAAAACTTGGGAATTTCGTTTAAGTGCAAACCTAAAGTATGTACTAGGATGCATTTCAAGAAAATATTTTGACTTCTATTGAGTGGCTCAAAAAAGTGTGAGTGGATCGGGATGCATTTTTTTTAAATGGAATACCCTGTATATTATTGTATTTTTGGCTTCCTTTCAGATCACTTTACATAATTCTAAGACATGAGTAAATATATTTCGATAATTCCAGAGATATTAATAAATAAATAAAAATTATATATTTTTCTTAAAAAAATAATTAATAATACAAGAACTGTCCTGAAATCAAACCTATATTAGATATTTACTTTAGATGGTCTGTACTTACTTTGCTATAAATATGGAAATCGTAAATCATACAGGATGTTTAAAATTCTACGCCAAACTTTCAAAAATATAAAATAATTTTTCTTCGTTTTTTTAAATGGGAAAACACCCTGTATATTATTTTTTCAATAGATGGAAAATTAAAAAATGAACATTTTTTGCATTTAGAGTATTTCAAAATTTTTAACGGTTTCGCAGATATTCCCGGTTTTGTATTTTATATGGCATTTTCCGCAGTAAATTTTTATCAAAGCCACCCGATGATTTTTCTCTCGTATTTTACCATTGAAAGCGCCATATGAAATAATACTGCGTGTATCCGGAAAATTATTAAAATATTTGAAATACTTTAAATACAAAAATGTTCATTTTTATTTCTCCATCAAATAGAAAAAATAATATACAAGGTGTTCCATTTAAAAAACGAAGAAAAATTATTTCATATTTTTGAAAGTATGTAAAATATTGAACATCCTGTATGATTTATGATTACCATATTTATAGCAAAGTAAGAACAGACCATCTAATGTAAACATCTAATATAGTTTTGATTTCAGAACAGTTCTTGTATGTTTAATATTTTTTAAAGAAGGGTTGAAAAATATATATTTTGATTTATTTTTAAATATCTCTGAAACTATCGAAATAGATTTACTGATATCTTAGGATTATGTAAACTGATCTGAAAGGAAGCCAAAAAATACAATAATACAGGGTGTTCCATTTAAAAAAAATCATCCAGATCCACTCACACTTTTTTGAACCACCCTATAGAAGTTAAAATATTTTCAGGAAATACATCCTCATACATACTCTAGGTTTTCTCTTAAACAAAATTCTCAAGTTTTTTATTCTAGAAGTTACAGATGCCCGACGCACTATTGCCGAACCCTGTATGTAGGGATTAATTATTTTTCCAACATATTTTACTTTGCAAATTTTTATAAATATTCAGACTCGCCAATATCGTAGTCCACCGTGTCCAGCTTGTTTAGCCAAACGTAGGCCGATTTCTCTTCGGCGGCGTCGTGACCCTGGCCGATGAAAGAGTCTTGAAGACGCTCATCCGCGCGTAGGAATAAGTTGACTGCGTAGCGTATTGCGTATTAATCGATTCTGAAACTTTCTATCTCATGTATAACATGTTACGCAAGTTTATTATTTTAATCTCGATTTTAATAGATAAATGTGTGAAATGCCACCTGAATATCTTCCGCCATGACATGTTTTTACTTTTTTGTTATGGTAAAGTGATTTGTATAAACTTTATTCAATAACGTATATTTTCCTCCATTTGTGATTTTTTAATTTTAAGCGAAAATTAAGTATAACATTTTAGGAAAAAGAAACACTGTAATATTTAAAAGAATAAGAAGAAATTAGTCTTATTTTGAAAGGAAAATATAGAAAAAACTCTTTCTATAGAAAAAGTCTTTATACTAACCAGAATCCGGTGACATATACGCGGTCTCACCGGAAACATTACTTATTACTTCGCATAACTTGAAGAATATCTACTTTTAATAATGAACACTTCAGAAATACACCAGTAAAAACATTTATTATTTGAGATTAAAACTCGAATTAAATTATAAATATTAGTTACCTATGTTGTTATAGCTTTTATAGGCCTGTTTAACGACTTAATAAGTTACCTAGCGAAAAAATCTGTGCGCGTACCTACCACTATTGTTACAGGTTAATTCGTTAAAGAAATATGTTACACAAGTTAAAAACGCTAAAATTTTAATGGTATTACTTGTGCATTATTGGCCTTATAATGTAATTTGTTGGAATTATATCTTCTTTAAATATAATTAGACTTTTTAACGACTTTTAAGTTACCTAGGAAAAAATCTGTGCACGTACCTACCAGTATTGTTACAGGTTAATTCGTGAAACAAATGTGTTACATATTATTCGTGGTATTAGTGGTATTATATTGGAATCAGCTTGGCATTAGTGGGGCATTATATGAGAAATTTTGGTATTTAATTTGTATTTTTGGCATTACTTTGGCATTAGTATACAGACATTTGTCAGCGGTTTACTCCTTGTAGATAATCAAAAAGTTTTTTGATAAAATTTGCTTTTTATGTCAGATCATTTCTATGAAAAATTACATTAGATTTTTATTAAAGACGCTGGGTAATTAAAACATTGACTAATAAAGCTTGTCCACTTTAAATAAGGGGTCACGAAATATCCTCCTTGGAGTGTTTGGGTTAAGGGGTGTATAATAAATTAATCGTTGTTTTATAATAAAAACCATAAAACATTTATTTGTGAGTAAAATAATGCAATGGTTGGATATCTCTCCTTTATAATTAGGTGACTAAAAATACACTAAAATAATTAGAAAAAAAATCTTGTACTTATTTAGTAATTACGTCAATATTAATTAATTGACTTTCTAGTCTATTTTATTTTATGTACAAATATATTATTAAATTTTAAGCATTAAGTAATAAAACACTTTGTGCCCTCTTATATCGTAAGAGGTTACGAAATATACTCCTGGTTACACCCCTTATAGAAAACAGTGTAAGGGGTGTAAATAAATTGTATAATCACTGTTTTTTATAATAAAAACTATAAAATATTTCTTATTTGTGAGATTAAAAAAACAAAACAATGCATTGGTTAAAATAAGTACCGTATGATCGAGAAAAAACGGCGTCAGCGATGGCTATGGAATGAAGATCGCTGTCATTTTATATGTAAACTTATATGGGAAATGTCATCGATGTTCATTTCCCAGCCAACTGGACGCCGTTTTTTTTCAATCATACGGTACATTCAATACATATGTATGTGTTATAACATAATATAGCCATTACTATTATACTATTATTATTAAAATAATATGTGTGCAACATATTTCTTTAACGAATTAACGTGTAACAGACATTTTAAATGCCCAGTATATTTTTGTTTAACAAACCAATCAGGAAAAATCCAAAACCTACCGTTATAGGAGGTATAAGATGATTAAACTTATATAATGACAATGATGACAACTACTTATTGGATAACAAATTAATTACTACTGTCAGTTAGTTCAGCTACTGTCTAGGTAGAATATAACTAGAGTACCTACACCTACCTATGATGTAGGTAGATTAAAGCTTATTTTGACTTTACCTCTCACTTCGGTGTCACAAGCTGAATTTTTCAGGGATGGAAGTACAGTACATCATATGGGGACCCTTATTCCGAAAGTAGTACAAAATTAGACCGGGTAAAAGGGCACTATCATCAAAAATCGATATATTAATACCACCGTATAGAGAAAACAAATACTTATTTTTGATCCAGTACACAATAAAGTCTTCGCAGGGAGTAATTTTTATAATTATTTACAAAAACATCTCCATTAGCGCTTATGACCAAAAAACTTTAAACATGAATAATCATTTCAATCATGCGAAAATTTGGTTTAAAAATAGATTTTTTTAATATAACTTTCATTTAACGAAAACGAAGGCCTAAATGAAAAAAGAAACAATTTAAAAGTTTCGCTTATGTCTTGACAAGGTATCAAAGCAAACCCCATATTTTTTGCTTTTAAACTAATAAAGATATATCAATAAACAATTAGCGATGTAATGGTTTTTGCGCGCGCTGGCCGACTGCCGCCGCTGCGCCGAGATTTCCTATACCCTTGTATATATGACGTCATGGTGTGGCAAATGTAGCATTTTAATTCGATTTGGGTTCCCTTATATAGGATAACAGAAACATTTTCAATGTTAAAATAAGTGATATGACAAGGCTGCACACACTTTCTCGCTCTATGATAATATTTTTGATAGATTTTATAAACACAACACGTTTTACAATAATATAACTGGATAAAATCGTTTTTTTTTTTTCAATTTTTTCTAGAGTAAAGAGGCTTTTTTTAAATTTGCTTAGAAACACAAATTAGTACGTAATATTGAAATTAGTACGTAATATTGGCCTTACTAACTGGCCAAAAGTAGAAAATTTAAAGAATAGAAGATTATTTAAAACCTACTGTTTTGATTTTGGAAAAAAGTCGTAAAACACCAGTTTACTTGTAAATTTTTTTTTGAAAAAACGGTTCATACGATTTTCTTCACAACTTCTACTCAATCACTAAATGCACAATATATTTTGATTGGTAGTTATTTTAGTATTGAAAATACTTCTGGCCGCGTTTATATGGGACCCATCTTTGAAAAAACGACATGCTAGAAGCAACATGGGTTCAATATCCTGCCTGTCAACACGTACTTATCGATAGAGCCGCCGTTGATGAGCGAATAGGGCAAGGCCTTTGGCAAGGCCATTCGAATCTGGACCGGCAGATAAAGAAAACGATATTATTTTAAAAGAAAATATGTCAAGGCATGGGTTGTTAGGTACAGTTTGGCTATTTTAATCTAACTATTTCCGTATGAGAAGTAAGGGGCAAATTATACGAGAAAGAGCAGAATCACATAAATAAAGTATTTAGTATTGAAAATACTTCTGGCCGCGTTTATATGGGACCCATCTTTGAAAAAACGACATGCTAGACGCAACATGGGTTCAATAACCTGCCTGTCAACACGTACTTATGTCGATAGAGCCTGCATTGATGAGCGAACAGGGCAAGGCCGTTCAAATCTGGACCGGCGGATAAAGAAAGCGATATTATTTTAAAAGAAAATATGTTAAGGCATGGGTTGTTAGGTACAGTTTGGCTATTTTAATCTAACTATTTCCGTAAGGGACAAATTATACGAGAAAGAGCAGAATCACATAAATAATAAATTTAGACTAATTATCATATTTTTTTATATGATTATTATTTTTTTAATTAACAACTTAGGACAAAGAAAAAGCTTGCATGGTTTCCACCGCCAACAGACGTTAAAACAAATGAATCAAAGGTGTTGTCAAATATTTATTGGGATAAGTTGATAAGTTTTTACCGTTTGAATATTGTTGTAAATAATAATTATTATCATTTAATTAGTGCTAACTTATCAAAGTTCACAACACGGCGAAATTTCAATAAAATCGGCCAACGGGTCTTTGAGATATTAATAAAAAAATGTCTATTAGGAAACATCTTGACACCCTGTTTCTTTAAAATTATGCATTTCCGGACACATGTTTAAATTAACTTTTTACCTTAAAAACACGGAAAGAATCACCTCCTGAAGTTGGCCAGATACTACTTAATTAACACCCTGTATTTAAAAATGGCTAGCTAATGATTTTGTAAGTAAAGCTATGTTTATTTTAATAGAAAAAAAAAATACATTTCATAAAAAATAAACAAACCCATAATTCAATTACTATAATTGATTAATTTTAAATGTATCTAAAAACGCTCTTTAATAATTGAAAAATGGACATGCGCACTTCATAGAGTATACCAAATATGTAAAAAAAATTCCAATAAAAAATCCACAAATGGCACATTAAAATCTGCATTATCTGAAATCAAACTATAGGTATCTAAACGGCCAATCAGCCAGACAACAGTGACAAGACGCCGACATCGATAACGCGATGAGCAGTTTTTAATAATTATTTCCGAGTTAATACTTCAAGTAGCATTCCTTCAAATAAATTTTAATTTAAGTATTGTTAATATAGTCATATTAATGATTATAGCCTGTATGATTTCTAAAATAAAAATTCAAGCGTGTTTTTATCAGAATAATTATTAAATGATTAAATAAAAATAGTTAATATTTATTAACTTCGTAAGTGTTATATTTTAATATAATTATGGATTTAATAATTAAATAATTATCTTAAGTTTAAATTGTGGTAAACTTGCTATGAGTTTCAATCATTTATATTTAAAATCTTAGGGAGGCAATATAGATTCTAGGCAGAAGAACTCAATGGAAGGACTGTGTAATTAGTAATTAAAACTTTACATTTTTTTACTTGCCATTTTTCTTGTCTTTCACGTTGCACGTTGAGTCTTCGTTGTGTCACACACAATCTGAATTTCGGATATGATGCAGAACTGATAAATTAGACCAAATATATTAATTGCAAGGTATGCAAAGAAATATTTTTGTTAACTTTGCAAATACTTAAGGCATGCAATAATTTAAAAAAAAATTGACGTGAGATTACTTCATAATTCTTGAAAGTCTTGGATGATAAAGATTTTAATTATTATGGGTCTGTTTTGTTTAAGAAGCTAACAAATAATTTCAAAAACTCAACTATCAAAATATAATGATAGCAAATGTTTAAAAGCATGTATAGGTATAATATTCCATATTAATTGGACATACTGAATGTAAACTAGGTATACATAGTTGCTGCAATCGATAATATATTTTGCTGCTTATTTTACTCATAACAAAAAACCATCAATACCGTTACTCACATTATGGGCACCTTTTTATACTTAAATTTCATAATGGTGTTTAAAAAATACATATGTAGGTACATACTATAAGTAGTGGTTGTCACGGTTTTTTTATTAGGTATGATGAAAAGAAGCTGGAAACTAAATTATCGTTGGAGCCAACTATATTTTATTTTATTTTTATCTACAGTAACTATATGTACGGTAAGGGTTCAAAATATGCCTATACTGTGAGGCAATTCAATTCGAGTATAAATTAACACTTACATTCCAAGTATCTTCTTGGTTTACCGGCACCCCGTTCACCCTTATTCCATCATTTCTATAAAAAATACTATGATTTATAATTTTTATTGAGAAAATTGCTGAAATTTTGTTGTACGGCGAATTTAAATTTATGGGACCTCCATAAATTTACACCGTAAGTTCGAATATTAATTAAACCTAGGAATACCCAGGTAATAGCCGGAAATATGCAAAAGAAGGGGTGAGTTTAGGTTAGATTAGAATTAGGCTTTAGTTGGTCTTGAATTAATAAAAATATCTAGTCTAAACTTAACCGAACCGACCCACTTTTTGGTATACTTCGGGCTCCTACGTGGGCAACTCTACGTTTAACCAATATTCGGGCTTTTACGGTAACATAATACTCATTATGATTGGTTTAATCTGGCTCCATAACAAAACTGTGGGTTCGAGGTGGTATTGCAAATTAATGCAATTTATTCTATATATACACTTTCATAAAAAGCCATCACGATAAAAATTAAATATCAAAATTATTTAACGTTGCGAACTTGTTCACTATACGTATCTGGAATATATTTGCGAATGGCGATCAGTGATACGATGGTGCGTCCAGACCTATGGAGACGAGCGCGAGACACTCCAAATTCGCTGTGTGGACGAGTCTCGCGGAGCCTCGCGAGTCAACCCGCGGAGCTATCCGTCCCCTGTCGGTTTTTCAACGGCCGATCAAAGAAAGCTCGAAAGTTTGGACGTGTTTTTGGTAGGCTCGCCTGACTGCGAGATATTAGGTCTGATTTATAAATTTCGACTATTTAAAATTAAGTAATCTCAAATTTTTAAATCGTACACCGTATGTATTATCATTTTTTCTGATAGAATTTCAAAATTTTGCGTCACTGATAATTTTTACCCTACCGAAATCCAACATTTCTTTAAACAAATTGAATTATTACAACATCTATTAATTTTAGATATATAATATCAAAAAATCCAAGAAAAGTTACCGAATTGTACGTATGTATAACCCAATAATAAAATAAAAAATAGGGTATTCCCATTAGAAAATATGTTATATCCGCAACACTTTTTTGAAGTACTCTGTATACTCTATAGTAATGTTAAAATGTGCTTCTTAACCTTACCAATAACTTTTCTATTTAATATTTTGTTCTAAAAACATTAAAAAACGTATTATGTAAAAAACGTCGTGTAAGGGATAAAGGGGAAAACCGACGATGAATACCATGTTAAAGACCGAATACCATATTAAAGATACAAAAATGTATTACTGTATGCGTTATTATTTGGCCATCGTTTGTTATATTCATTTGCAATTTAATATGTATTTGGCTTCCTCTCGGCTATCTGCAACTTATATATCCGCAACACTTTTTTGACGTACCCTGTATACTCTATAGCAATGTTAAAATGTGCTTCTTAAGTTTACCAATAACTTTTCTATTTAACATTTTGTTCTAAAAACATTAAAAAACTTATTATGTAAAAAACGTCGTGTAAGGGATAAAGGGGAAAACAGCCAAAAGGGGGAAAACCGACGATGAACACCATGTTAAAGACCGAATACCATATTAAAGATACAAAAATTTATTACTGTATGCGTTATTATTTGGCCATCGTTTGTTATATATATTCACTTGCAATTTAATATGTGTTTGGCTTCCTTTCACTATGATCCCACTCGACTTGTCTCGTGGCAGGTTTGCGTAAAAAATGGATAGAAAATGTCTCGCTCTCGTATCGCTCTTGTCTCGCTCTTGTCTTGCTCTCGTCTCGCGCTCGGCTCGTCAGGTCTGGACGCACCATAGACTGCCGGAGTGCTGACGTCACGAATGTCAAATTGCTTTTCAAACAAGGTTTAGTTCTTTTATATTTCTATTGAGCTCTTCCAAATGACGTCACAAATTAATATAAAATGTAAAAAAAAACAGGTGATTGCCGACAACCGCCGACTTGTGTCTGGTATTTTCAATACGCCTATGATGGTTGCGCATGTTGCAAAATCTGTGAATTTTTTTTCAGTGTCATTGGCAAAAGACAAATGGAAGAATTTAACGTCTATCTTTGTACGCAAGCGAAAACTACCCCCTAGTGGACCAGGAAAGAAAGGAAAGCCATATTATTTAAACAAATATATGGAATTTATTGTTCCTTTAATTAAAACTCAAAATACAGGGCAAGGTAATGTATTGCCGCCCCCATTGTCACCTGCCAGCGATACTATCGTGGAACAGGTTGTGGAAAACGACAAAATGGCGGAACAGGATCACAGTTTAGTCGAAAGGAACAAGATACTGATTCTCCCACCACCTCTATTATTCCTAAACCTATACAAAGAAAACGAAAATACGAAAATTTAAAGACAGTTGACAAATCAATCATGGATTTTTTCGACGCAAAGAAGAGAAAGGTCAGTGTTTCTGAAACATCAGCCAATCCTCGAAGACAATTTTTTGGAAAGCCTACTGCCAGAAGTCAACGAGATCCCAGAAACCACTTTCAGGCAGTTTAAGCGTAAAGTCTTCGAGATAATTGATACGCTAAGTAACAGTCCTTTACCTTATTCGCTACCTCCTGGATCCTCGCTTCAGCACTTCTCTAATCCACCTTCTGTTGCATCAACCAAAATATCTACTCCTCGTAACAGCCCTTCTTTGCCTTATTTCTCACCTTCTGAGTCCTCGCTTCTGCACTATTCTCATCCACTTTCTGTTGCATCAACCCAAATATATACTCCTCTTACCAGCCCTTCCTCACCTTATTCGGTACCTTCTGAGTCCACGTTTCTGCAATATTGTAATCCATCTTCTACTTCATCAATCCACGTACCTACCACACGATCTAACTAGTATGACCTACTTGCTGGCCCTAGCACTTCACTAACTCAGCTTCCTTATTCTTAACTTTCCTTTATTATTTTTTAATATTATTAGCGTAAGTACACCATTGTATTAGGTAATATTTTTTATAAATATATTATAAATAAACTCACCTCAAAGTTATTAGTAATCGTTCTTCAGCACTCACACATCTCTGTATCCAATTTCTGAATGGCGGGACCTGTTATGCAGACTAGTAACCTAAATGTTTCTTTTGACATTCGATAAAATGACTGAAACTTATTTTCGTCATATAATAATTCTCTTGCGCAAATAAAGGCTGTTCGATGAGAGTTATTTGTAATATAAGGGTGAACCCAAAATCTGCGCCTTCGCTTTCTTAAATAATACAATGCCACTACGACTGCTTCATCTTCACTTGATGAAGACATGATGAACACTGAATACCAGTTTTTTGTTTTTGATACTAAAGTTACGTAGCGGTAGCGTAGCCGTGGTGTAGTGTCTTCGTAGGAACTGGTCGCCGACAAGTCGCTATCATTTCAATATCGTCGCGGTATCGTCGCCGTCGCGTATTGCTGGTGTGATAGCCGCCTAAAACGCAGGTAATGTAACCACATAACCTTAAATTAATAAGTTTGTTTGAACTTCCGACATTGTACGACATCGTACGACGTCGCAAGACTAAAAAATCGCACGTATCCGCATCCAATGTAACCATCCACTAAGACTTCGCCGTCGTCCGTCTATCCGTCAAGTCCGTCTGTCCCCAAGCTTTATCTCATACACTGTTTTAACTAGACACTTCAAATTTTCACAGATTATGTATTTGTTGTGCCGCTTTAAGAACAAATAATAAAAACATAAATTAATAAAGAATGTTTATAATTAAAAAATTCGAGTACTAGTATTACAAAGTTTATTAAAGCTTTCAAGTCCTCGATAGCGAGACTGTTCAGGCGTTGCATTGCAACGTGGTAAGCTGGTAAGCCAGGTTCAAATACCAATTACGACAAACTTTTTTTTGTTTGTTTTTATTTTTGTGCTCAACGAGAACGCTAAAATACCCACATGACAAATCGTATGCTCCGTATGCTCCAATAGCTCCGGTGTGACGTCGCGGCGCGCATGCGAAATAAGAAATATTGGTGGAGCAGGTGGAGCATATTGAGCATGCTTTTTTGTATGCAGCCTGACTTGAGGTAGAACATTTTTTCGGAGTTTTTTTGCTAATATGGCCAGATGCCAACAACAATAATTGGTGAAGCAAGTGGAGCATATGGAGCATGTGTTTTTGTATGCAGCCTGACCTGAGGTAGAATTTTTTTTCTCAAATTATAATTATTATTTTCTTTTTCTTTCTTCTCACTTGTTCAAACAAAGTGATTGTTTGTTCTGAAGTGACGGACTGTGCCAAGTCGCTTCAGAGTCTATTGTTTGAATTTAGGAATGATCGAACTATATTACATGTTTTTGGGATAACAGATTTTTGAACATTCGCGTGTAAGGTGGAGTTTAGTCCGAGTTGCTTGAGATGTGTGTTGAATGTGTGTGGAGTGATCCCGGTAGTAGAAATGATAAAGGGAATAACGACTACTTTTCTCTGCTTCCAAAGTCTTTGTATTTATGTAGCTAAATCTGTGTACTTTTCAATTTTTTCATTATATTTCGTTTGAATATTGGAGTCATTCGGTATGGATATGTCTACTAAATAGGTGATTTGTTCTTTCTTGTTTTGGAAAACGATGTCTGGTCTATTACATGTAATTTTTTTATCAGTGCGGATTGTTATGTCCCAATAAAATTTGTAATCATTTGTATCTATAACAGTAGTTGGTGAATATTTGTAGTATGGTGTTACGTCTGTGGTGAGTTTATATGTGTTTGCGAGTGCTTGATGTATAATTTTGCCTGCCATATTATGGCTTTCTGTATATTCTGTACCTGCTAAAATTTTACATCCGCTGGTTATATGGTCGATGGTTTCCTTAAATTGGTGGCATTCTCTACATGTATCGGTCTGTACGGTTGGGTCTACAATACAATATAATATATTTTAGGTAATTGCGCGTTGCTTGATTGATTACCTGATCCTGCACTGCCAAGATAAATCCTCTTGTCTCCGGGAAAATATTTCCGATTTCTAGCCATTTGTAAGAAAGTTCTTTTGATATGTGTTCGCGTTGCATATTATATCTGTGTTTTCCATGTAGTTGTTTCGCTGTCTAAGTATTAATTTTATCTGTCATATTTTGTGTAGAAGTAAATGCGTCTGCAGGATGACTAGTTAGAGATAAATCTAGGGGTGTGTAATTTTTATTAGGTTTGCAGACTGCTTGGTGAAAGGATGTTTGCTTATTCGTAAAGAATTGACGGAGCTGTTCCAGTAGAACACTTCACAACCTTTCACAAGGATAGAACGCAAGAAGTTGGTCTTGTCTGTCAACTCCAGACATGTACTGATTATACTTCGCAATAGCTTCGGGGTTTTCAGCAACTTGTCCTCCTTTATTTGTAACCGGTACCTTTCTGTCTTCAAACTCTGTGGTTATATACATTACGGGACGTTTATTGCCTATTTGTATTCCTTCTTGAAAAAGCGACATGTTCTCGCCTTTCTTCAGTGTTTTTTGGATAACTTCTTGTGGGTTTTCCTTTAGATCTTTCCGTAAAGTTCCTATGAAGTAAGTGTTATCTAATAGTCGCTTGGCCAAAGTAAATCTGTTATAATAGTTATCCATGTATATTGATATATTTAGTGGCCACTCTGAAGTTTATCTTCTAGTAATTGCATAACTACCTTTTCTGCGTGGCCCTTCCCCGTAACTTCCTTATCATCTAAGTATGAGCCCATCAGGCTCAGTCAACACGTAAAGTTTAATCTCGTATTTATGTCGCTTATTTTTGATGAACTGTTTGAACCTCAAACGGCCTCTCCACAGAACCATGCTTTCATCCAATGACAACTCTTTTGCAGGATAATAACAGTGGTTCATTTTATTATTAAAATAATCAATAACACTATGAATTTTATACAAAGTGTCTTCACTTTCTGTATCTGAGGTAAAATGAAGACATCTCATTATTAGCAAAAACCTATTTCTGCTCATCTGTTCCCCAAAAATTTTTATTGAAAATAATCTGTGCGTTTTCCAATAGTCCTGAAGCACAGGGTGTTCATTTGTAATGTACCCCCGTTTAACTTCTTTGTTTTTCGCATTAGAAAAAATGTTATAGACAAAAACTATAGGGTTAAATGTAAACTATTTGCAGCTTATACTTTTTCATATACAGAGTCTTGCGTAAACGTGTGACAGGTCAAATTTTATAAAGTTAAATTAATATTTTTAAATGGAACACCCTGTATATTATTACATTTCTAAAACCTTCACAAAATTTTAAGTACTTTTTATATAATATGACATATGCTTAAATTAAATAATTTCGGAAATATCCGCCTGTGAATAATTATATAAAACGGAATTAAAATTTTGTGAAGGTTTTAAAATTGTTATAACATAATTGTGGAAATAGTTCACATTTAACCCTACAACTTTTGTCTAGAACATTTTTTTCTAATGCGAAAAACAAAGAAGTTTAGGGGGGTCACATTATAAATGAACCCTGTACAAAGTTTAAATAATAACAAAAAATAAAATTATTAAATAAAAGTATAATATTAAATTTAAAGTAAACTAATATTATATTATAAACTACAAAAGCGAAAAAAAATCACTCTATCTAACTCTATTTACTTTATACAGATAATTTATATTTATTACTACTATTAAAAAAAGCATATTAAAAAGTAGAACATATTTTACTAATCATAAATCTGAAAACCGCATGTTCATATCTGCTTTCGTTCGAAAGTTATGAATTTATTCCTTTTACAAATGCACTAAAAGATTTGACTAGCTTCATTGCAGCAACAGTGAAATATCGTTAAAAAATGGCTAAACGGACGGAAATGGAAGAACGGGCAAGTGATCTTGACATTATGTCGAAGTCTTTTATAAAGTTTTATTTAAAATTTGAATTAAATAGTACTTTGGATTACTTTGTATTTCCACCTCTGTCAATTATTGGCAAAATTATTAAAAAATAAGTAATTATATATCAGTTCAATAAGGCAAGAGTGTAAACTAAGCAACCACTATAATAATTAAAATATACAATGATCTGAAGCTAACTTACCTCTATTGTATTCAATCATCACAATATGTTTTATTTTAAAAATAACTTCTCTCAAAAATTAGTGTCAAATTTGTTTCGCCTGTACATGCAAAATAGACGCTCGCTCGAGTACAAAATGTTGCTCACACTTTCAATTGTTTATGGTATGCTCAAAGCCTACTACGAAATTATTTCGAGATGTACCGAGCATGATAAGGTTTTTTAACTTTAATTCAGTAATAAAGTCTTGAAAAGGGGCTTAAAAATTAGGTTTTTGTCTCGCCGTATCATCCGCCTTCGCCTACTGTGTGTATTATCAGGCTGCAATAAAACAACTCTCGAAAGGGTTTTGTTAATAATTATATTCTCAACATGACTATGCCAAAGACAACAGCAACAGCACTAAACTAAAAGGCGATGTTATGCAACTCACAATACCTTCTATTACAATGTGTATACCAGCGCATTCACCAATATATAATACATCTCCCCTCTCCCCAAACAAAATATTAAAATTATAAATTTAATTTTAATGGTTTTTTAATAAATCTGCCAGACCTAGTTTTAGGGAGATTTTGAGGTAGTTCAGGATTAGACTGGACACTCGAACAAGGTGGTGGACTATTTTGTTTCACAACTTGTTCAGTGAAATCTTCGAAAGTATCTTCACTATATTCATTAGCTGATTCTTTGATGTCCACTCTATTCCTGCTCACAATGTTACCTAACTTATCTAATACCTTATAACATCTTGGTTTGTTATCTAACTTTACAATTTTTCCTGACTCCCAATAATTCTTAACTGGATTAAATATCACAACATTCTGTCCAGGTGATAATTCTTTAAGATCTTTTGTGTGCTTATTAAAATAATTTTTATTATTAACTTGTCTAATTTTTTGTTTATTATATACACCTGTGCACAATGTTGGTTTCAAGAGTTCTGCACTAATAGGTAATTTCGTCTTACAAATACGTGACATTAATAATTGAGACGGGGAATAATTAATTGTTTTTAATGGGGTGTTCCTATATTGTAATAATGCCTCACACATACTTTTTCCTTCCTCAATAGATTTTTTTAAAAGTAATTTAGCTATGCCTACACCCTTTTCTGCTAATCCATTTGATCTTGGATAATTTGCGCTACGTGTAATAATGTTAAAATTCCAATTTTTTGCAAATTCCTTAAACAAACAACTTCCAAAAGGTATATTATCACTGATTAAAGTATCAGGGCACCCAAAAGTAGAAAATATGAGTTTAAATTTAGATATAACTTCTAAAGTTGATTTATCCTTTATAGGGACTACCTCTAGCCAATTAGAGTAGGCATCAATTATAACTAAATATGATTGATTTGAATATGTAAAAATATCAGTACCTAACCTTTCCCAAGGTCGTGAAGGGATTTCATAGGGAATAATCGTCTCTTTACAATTTCTTCTACAAAATTTTTCACAAATTTTACACTGCTTAATAAAATTTTCTATATCTTGACTCATGCCTGGCCAATAAAAGATTTCACGTGCTCTATGTTTTGTTTTATCGATTCCAATATGACCTTCATGTAATTTTAACAGTATCTCCTTTCTTAAACTATAAGGAACTACTAGTTTATTATTAAAAAACAATAAATTGTCGGATACACAAAGGGAATCCTTTATTTTAAAGAAATTTCGTGCACAGTGTGATAAAACTTTTTTATTTTCTGGCCAACCATCAACAAGATATTTTACAATTGTCTGTAAATCCGAATCATTTAACGTAGCCTTTTTAAAATCTGATTTTTTTTCATTTGACTTTGGTAAATATTTTTCTATAGAATGTACAACAGTTGATAAATCTACTTCTAATTTTGTATCTACATTAGCTAAAGATGCTCTAGATAAGGTATCAGCAACATATAAAAATTTACCTGGCTTATAAACAACTTTTATATCATAAGGCATAATTTTAAATAACATTCTTTGCAAACGAGGTGGTACAGAGTTTAAATCTTTTTTGAAAATCGCCTCAAGCGGCTTATGATCAGAGTAAATTGTGACATTACGTACACCATATATAAAATAATGAAACTTTTGGACACTAAACACAATTGCCAATAGCTCTTTTTCAATTTGTGAGTATCTAATTTCTGTTTTACTTAGACTTCTGGAAGCAAATCCTACAGGATGATTGTTCTGAGACATACAAGATCCTAATCCATCCTTCGATGCATCATTTTCAATCTCTATTGGTGTAGATGGATCAAAAAATGATAACACGGGTGCTTTAGTCATTAACGTTTTTAAAGCGTTTATAGCTTCATCATGTTCTTTAGACCAGTTCCATTGTCTATCCTTTCTTGTTAATTCTCTTAACACTGACGTAACTTTGGACAAATTTGGGATAAATTTGCCCAGATACTTAGCCATTCCAAGTAATCTCAGTAAATCTGTTTTATTTTGTGGATTTGGCATATCTAGAATAGCTTTTATATAATTCTCATCCGGTTGAATTCCTTTTTCTGAAAAAATTTGGCCCATAAATTTTACCTGTTCCTGTTTAAATTGAATTTTCTTTTTGTTAAACTTTATGTTGTATTTCAAAGCCTTCTCAAGAACAAGTTTAAAGTTTCGATCATGTTCTTCTTCAGTTGCACCTGTGATGATAATGTCATCAAAATAAATATCTACTCCCTCGATGCCTCCAAAAATTTCAAAATTCATTCTTTGGAATACTTCAGGGGCAGAACTTATACCGAATGGTAACCTGCAAAACTTATAACGCCCAAATGGAGTAGCAAAACTACAGTACTCTGAAGATTCATCATCTATTTTCACTTGAAAGTAACCATCTTTCATATCCAGTACCGAAAAGAATTTTTTGTTTGATAATTTGCTAGCTATTTCTTCTGATGTTGGGATCAAAAAATGCTCACGCTTTATATATTTATTCAAAAATTTTGGATCAAGGCACAATCTGAGATCACCATTTTTCTTCTCAACTATTACCAATGGATTAAGCCACTCTGTTGGATTCTGTACTTTTTTAATGACTTTCTGCTCTTCTAATTCTGCTAGTTTGGATTTCAACCTCTCATGCAGAGCCTGAGGAACTCGTCTTGCTGGCTGTATATGTGGAACATAACCTTCCTCTAAAACAATTTTATGTTTCTTTGGAAATTCACCAAGCCCCGAAAATACATTAGGATACAACGAAATAACTTTGTTTAATGATTTAAACTGAATGTCTAATTTATCAATTCTCTTCAAAAGATTTAAATCTGTACATCCTAACAAACCTAACAGTGGCATTTGATTCTTGCCCTCAACTACAACAAATGACAATTTTGAACATTTACTATTTATAGAACAGTTTAAAATAACCTCACCTCTCGGCTTAATTTTAAAATTTGAACTGCCATAAGATACTAACGTGATATTAGTCTTTAACAGGTTTCTTACCTTCCCAATCTTCTCCAGGTATTCAATTGGCAATACATTGACCTCAGCCCCAGTGTCGAGCTTGAATTGTATCTTCTTATTTTCAACAATGATGTCCTCACACCACATCTCTCTGCTATTCTGGTTCACTGAACTAACACTTTTTACCAAGGCACTTAAATAGAACTCACTCTCTTCTGAACTTTCTGACAGGTCCACATCTCTTGAGACTTCATTGACTTTTTTTTTCTATTCTTGTTAGTGTCTTTTTCTTTCTTCTTACACACTGCTGCAAAGTGATTTTTACCCTTGCACTTGGTACACTTCTTCCCAAAAGCTGGACATTTGCCTCTATCATGATTGTACCCACAATAGCTACACATAATCTGTTTTTCTGATTGGCTTCTTTTTACTTTATCTTTAGTAGTTACTGCACTTACAGATGCTTCATTTTGAAGGGCTTTGCTCTGTGATTTGCTGATCTCAACAGCTCTACAAATTTTTATAGCCGTTTCAAGCGTCAAATCAGATTCTCTCAGTAGCCTTTCTTGTGTAAGTTTGTTTGACACTCCAATAACAATCCTATCCCTAATCATTTGTTCGGGCTCTCCATATTCTGTCGTTTTGACCGCTTTCCTCAACTCAGTCAAAAAAGAATCAAATGATTGACCATCATTTTGTATAATGGAATTGAATCTGTATCTTTCAAATATAATATTTTTTCTAGGACTACAATATTCTTCAAACTTTTCAACGACCTTTTTCAAATCTTCGGTTTCAGCATCAGTTAATGAGAAGGAGTTAAAGAGTTCCAGACCTTCTTCTCCTATCAGATTTAAAAATATCGCAACTTGTTTCTTATTTCCTTTCTGAGGAAGGTCTGTCGCTTCAGAATATAAATCAAATCTCTGTTTGAATCTCCTCCAGTTATCCGCCAATACACCATCAAAATTCAAAGGTTCTGGAATCCTAAAGACTGACTCCATTTTGTTTGTATGGCTGACGCACTTGCGGAAATCTTCAAATCCAAAAAAACAACTTACTCGTAGCAAGAATTCATTTTTTTTTTACTTTGCTTAATACCCAGACTAATACACAGGATTCACACCTGACACCATGTATTATCAGGCTGCAATAAAACAACTCTCGAAAGGGTTTTGTTAATAATTATATTCTCAACATGACTATGCCAAAGACAACAGCAACAGCACTAAACTAAAAGGCGATGTTATGCAACTCACAATACCTTCTATTACAATATGTATACCAGCGCATTCACCAATATATAATACACTGTGCGACGTGGTCCGCACATATGCGGGACTGGCACACTGCGCGCGACGCCATCCCCGCGTATATGCGGGGTTGGCAGTGAACTTGTTAATATAATTATTAATTAAATTAACTATATGCATATCAATATACGTGTGCCATTAAAATATTATTTTTTTAAACACTTTAAAATGGAGAAGCACAATGTAAATACAATACGAATTTACTCAGGAATCTTAGAAATATCCCTAAGCAGTCTTTATAAATAGTATTTGAAAACATCAACGTAATGTAGAATTTTGCTTATATACCCTGTGGTGCATCAGAACATGGGACATAGTAAATCCAATGTAAATTTTGAAAAGGTCAATTTCAGTTAATTTCGTCAACCGTATTATTAGAAAAAAAAATTAAAGAAATATTAATATCACAAATGGAGGAAATACTGTAAGCTGACTATTTAAAAAAAATATATACACTGTTTAACTAAAAGTTTTATGGTCAAGTGAGTTTTACATGTTGATTTATAAATAATAAGTATTAAAGGAAGTTTTGGGTTCAAAGCCTACTTGATCATAAAACTTTTTTTTACTTTTTATTAATAAAAAAGAAAAAAGAATTAATTTTTAAGAGAATTAATTTTAAAAAAGAATTAATTTTTAATTAATTTTTAAGAGAAAGAATTCAATATCATAGATATCTCATTTTTCAAATTAAAAATGAAATAAATTTTATTTCTAACGATATACAGATGATAGTTTCAAACATAGATTTTACACACATTCTAAATAGCGTACACAATAGCCATATGTATCATCCTAACATACAAAAACAAATATAATAATATCTATATCTATAAGATAATATAATCCAACTAGAATGGGACTTAGACATGAATGATAATAAGCTTCATGAAATCAAAAGGGACTATTTTGAAAATAATGTAGTTAACTTACCTAGAAGAGATTTCGTTGTGCTCACTAGAATTCGTTTAGGACACTCGAAACTTACCCATGAACACCTCCTTAAAGGACAGAATCAGCCCATTTGTGAACATGTAATCTTCCAATATCTGTCAAACACGTTATCTTTGAATGCCCAAAGTACGCGTTAAAACGAACACAACACGGTATCGTGGATAACCCTGAGGTAGCCCTTTCCTTCCAAAATAACCAGGCTATGTTGGATTATATAAAGGATATCGACATATATAAAAATATATAAATGATGGGATAAAGTGACGCTAAAAGACTTTACAGTCGATGCGCCTTTAACACATCTCTCTCTCTCTCTCTCATCTCACCATATGGATGATGTCTTCTATACCACTAGGTATGGTATACTAATATCTTGAAGGTCTTTGTGTTGTTGCTGCCGCTGCTGCTGCTGAGATGTGTATGACTGTGCATTTTTCACACAGACCAACTATGCTAATTTTTTCTGTTCTGTGTGAACACCGCACACAGTCTACTTTACCGTTGATACTATGTGGCTTTACAATTGCAACTAGTTTGTTTGCCATCTTTGTGAAGAATGATGATCTGATCTAGAGTATTGCAAACTGTGCAAAAAATGCAAAGTTCATAATTTAATACTTGAGACTAAACAACAACCATGGCCAACAGTGTTACGTTTCAAGAAAAAAGAGTCTTTTTAAAAAATAAATTTTAATTTTATTTAATAAAATACAAGGTGTTTACAGTAAGAGCAAAGACAATGGAAAATTTAAAATGTGAGAAAAGAGTCTCCTCAGCTTGGTACAGGTGCTCGTGGAAAGGACCGCATCTTCCCATCAGGATGGCCTGATCTTTTTAGTAGGTGTGCAGGAATCCGTGAACTCCTCCCTCCTCAAGACAAAAGAAAATGGGGGCTTTCTTTTGGTTGGACCTCTTCGGGTTGATTTTCTTTCTTCGTAGGGGCAGTTTTCTTCAGTCGAGCCAAAATAGGGTTGAAGATCTTCTTGTTCTTGTATAAGACGAATACCAGAGTGAGGATGACCATAACAAACAAGATGATGGTTATAATAGGCGTTGATTTTTCTGCTAGGCTTTATTCTGATACTGGAATCAATTGATTAGCCATTTTTCGAAGTTGATAAATTTCTTCCATATTTATTCTTGAAACATTGATTGTTTCATAATAATTATTTAATGTATTTAGTGTATTGTTCAAATTTGATCGATGATAGAAGTGGTTTTCCTTCTTCAATTTGAACATCATTGAAATACTTCTTGTTTATTTCGATTTCACATTTCTCTGGTATTTTTATTAGGCTTGGCTTATCGATTTCGATAATTTGATCGATTTTACATTTGGAAAATATTCGATCTTTTCCATTCGGTAGCAGAACGACATGATGAAGAGGACGATTATTGAGCTGATGCTGAAATATATGTCGGAATTGCTGTCATCAGAGATAGAGTGGCAAATGCCTTAGCAATATAAACTATAATTTTTGCAACACCTTTATATTATGGTAGCTTTAAACTTCCGTTAAGAATTCGTTATTTTTAAATATATATGTAATTGTTGTTTATATATTTATATGTATCTGTAAATATGTTATAGGTTATAGTTTGACTCTGGAAAAGGTGCAAAATTGTCGCATTATATAAATGACAACTCTTACATATTTTTAAAAGTGTAGGTTTGTTCTCAATAAATAAAAAAAATGTTTTTCATTTTATTGTACCTTCTTTTACCTTATTATTTAGTCAATATAAAGAATATTAGGTAAATAAATAATCTTACAAAACAACATAAAAGCCAAGTAACATCTGTTATCACTAGTATCAGTCAGATCTAATAAATCACAAAAAGATTAGCTCTATAGCACCCATGTAGCAGATTGGTCAGTGTATATCTAGGTAAAGACAGGTCGTGATAGTTATTACTTCTTCTGTGATACCTATATGGAGAGTGAAATCTGCTACATAGGTACATTATTGAGAAAAATTCTATAATAATGTATAAATTATTTATAAAATATATTATATATAACATTAATTTTATTTATAATAATAGTTACACAAGAATATATATCTCGTATAACTATAATAGTTATACAAGAAAAAAAAACGGTACTCGACCAGAAAAATAAAAAATCTGAACTTAAAACTATAGGAACATAAGTTAAGCTACATATTAAGTACAAGAAAAAAAGGATATTCGATCAAAAAAATAAAAATCTAAACTAAAACTATAGAAACATAATTTACTTACTTACTTACTGCCATTACTCGCTGACGAGTATTTGACACGCATCAGACGATGGTTACGCAAGGCGTTTTCTGTCATGAGCTTTTCTGTGACTGAAAAGCCCGATACGTCATGTTATCTCTCTTCCGCACTCCGGACATTCAAAAATCTCATTACTCTGTTGCCTCTTTACTTTTTGGTTGTCGTTATTAACTGAATTTACAATTCTCCTCCATTGCGTTCTATTGCGCGCTGCTTCCTCCCACTGTTGCTGCATACTTATCCCCTTATACATAAGTTACAGCTACATATAAATACAACAAGAAAAAAAAACGGTATTCAACAAGAAAAATAAAAAATCTAAACTTAAAACTATAGGAACATAAGTAGGAACATAAATAAAGAAAAAAAGAACGGTATCCAACAAGAAAAATAAAAATCTAAACTTAAAACTATAGGAACATAAGTTACAGCTACATACAAGTACAACTAATGAAAAAAAAACGGTATTCGACTAGAAAAATTAAGTAATTATAAATTATGGCAGTGGCAATTCTTATTTCTAATATCTCATTTCTTTCTAAAAGAATTGCATTTCTTTTCTTTATTTCCTCTAATTTTTCTCTCTCAATTTTTAATCTTTTCTCATAATATGTCTTGCGATCAAGCCTGATTTTCTCTATCGTTGTTTTTTTTTCATTATATTTGTTCTGTTATTCTTGGGTGTATCATTGGTTGGCAGTTTTTTGTTGACTGGTGTATGTTGTACAGGTATATTTTCTTTGTTTTTAATATCATTATCTCCTTCTACATTTTCTTCAATGTCTAAGTTATGTACTATTGTCTCTGAATCCAAGAGTAATTCAGGCTTAACATTCCTTTTTTTTGTCTAAAATTTCGCCCATTTCGGATTCGTATTCAAAATATTTTCGACCCTGCCTAAAATAAAACAAGCCAAATAAATATCAACATACCATTAGACATATATTATAGTCTCTACAACAAGAGGATTCATGTCCAACATATGGGTCCTCTCACGGCCAAGTCCTCACAATAGGAATTGACCTCAAATCCAAGGAGGCAATAGAGAAAGAGGGATACACTCTTTACTATAGATTCGGGACAACACCGGTATCAGGTCTAAGAAGAGACCAAGCTAAACAGGTAGAGAAAATGGAGACATATCCTCCAGCCTCTACCTCACAGGAACCTCAGCCGAAGACTAGCTCCTCGACTGTGAAGGGCACGGAGGGCCAAACCCCAACCGTGGAAGGGTGTATATCCTCGGAGAAGGTTGATGGCCACTTCTCGGAGGAGGAACTTCCGTTGTCAGAGGAAGATGAGGAATACCCTATCCCCTCTACAACGGGAGAATCCTCACACACCCCAGTAACCTAAACCAGGTCCAAAGTCCTACTCCAGCCCCTCTTCCCACCCCAAACTTATCCTTTCTTCCTTCCCCCCCCCATGCATGGGATATCCCAAATAAACCTGCACCATGCAAAAGGGTCTTCCGCTACAATAGCAAGACTCTTTGAGAAAAATCATTATGCAATGGTACTAGCCCAGGAACCATGGGTGTATCAGGGACAAATTAGAGGTTTGTCTGGAAAAATTCAAAGGTAATATATGATAACAGGCAGGAATTTCCCCGAGCCTGTATTCTTATAAGAAAGGACATTAACTACACATGTGTTTCAGAATTTACAACCAGAGATCTTGTTCCTATCATGGTTCAGCTTAATATCGAGGATTGCAGTAAAAACATCGTGATTGCCTCTGCTTACTTTCCGGGTGACGGGGAGGCACCGCCTCCGGAGGTACGGGAGCTCGTGCGATTCTGCAGCCAACGGCGACTACCTCTGCTAATGGGATGCGACTCCAATACACACAATGAGGTATGGGGAAGCACTAACACTAACACTAGAGGTGAGTGTTTACTTGAATTCCTCTTAGCATGCAATCTTGAAGTTCTCAATGTAGGGAACAGCCCCACGTTTGTGACAAAAACGCGGGCAGAAGTGTTAGATTTAACAATCGGGAGTGCTGGTGTAATCAGTTACGTGAAACAATGGAGGGTCTCAACGGAACCCTCCCTATCAGATCACAGAATCATCGAGTTCAAATTAGGAGGAATCACACCCCAAACAGAAACTCGAAGGAATCCAAGAAAAACAGACTGGGACATGTATAACACCAATCTCGTAGACAACCTAAACCGTATAGATGCAAGTAGGGCCAGAAACCATCTGCATCTAGAATTGTACGCAAGGGAAGTCAGCGGTGCAATATTGGATGCATATGAATCTAGTTGCCCCGCAAGTAAAGGCATACAAAAAAGTAACAAGAAGCCCTGGTGGAACAAGAAGTTGGCCAAACTTAGATCGGAGGTCCGACGACTCTTTAATAGAGCTAAATCCAGTGGCGAATGGCAGCTCTACAGCGAGAAATTAACTGAGTATAAGAAGGAGATAAGAAGGGCAAAGCGGTCTGACTTTAGATCCCTTTTGCGAAAACATCACTTCTACTCTGATGCAGCTAGATTACACAAAGCTATGGCCAAGAGTGGATCTATCCCCATTATGGCACTTAAGAAATCTGACGGAAGCTACACGGAGGGAGAGGAAGAGAGAGCAAATCTCCTACTTTATACACACTTTCCAGGTAGCATACCTATTGATACTTATGTAGCTCCCACTGAACCTCACAATCCTTGCAGGGAAGATTGGGAAGTGGCAAGCTAGTAATAACAGAACAAAAGCTGAAATGGGCGATCGACACCTTTCAGCCCTATAAAGCAGCAGGAGTGGATGGGATCTTTCCTGCCCTTCTAAAGGAGGGTCAGCAAATAGCTACTCACCATCTACTAAGCATTACAAGAAGCAGTCTAGCGATGGGATATATACCAACCACATGGAGAAGAGCAAAAGTAATCTTCATACCCAAAATAGGCAAAACTGACTGGACAAATCCCAAGTCATTTAGGCCTATTTGTCTCACATCGTTCATACTAAAAACGCTGGAGAAAGTAGTTGACAACCATATTGGAGAAAATCATCTAAAGGTTAAACCACTGCATGATAGTCAGCATGCATATAGAACGGGCAGATCCACAGAAACTGCTCTGTACCAATTAACGGAGCTAATACAGACAAGTCTGGATAGCAAAGAAACAGCAATTTGTGCCTTCTTGGATATTGCGGGGGCGTTTGACAATATACCACATAAGGTGGTCAGGCGATCTCTAGAAACAAGAGGGGTGAACAGAACTATTATTCGCTGGTTTTGGGAAATGCTGTCAACACGAACAGCAGAGGCTCAGATGGGCACCAAAACTGTAGCTGTTAAAACAACGCAAGGAACTCCACAAGGTGGAGTAACCTCCCCTTTGCTGTGGAGCTTGGTGGTGGATGAACTACTAGATGAATTAACTCTAGCGGGAATACACTGCATTGGGTATGCAGATGACATAGTCATGATCGCTCGGGGGAAACATGAAGGCACCTTGTGTGATATTATCCAAAGAGGACTCCGTATCACTGAGAGATGGTGTAGGACTGTCGGGCTGAGTATCAACTCAGACAAAACCGCGATAGTGCCATTCACCAGAAGGCGAAGTCTGAAAAACTTGAAAAGAATCCAACTAGATGGAAAGGAAATACTGCCAACACAGGAAGTTAAATACCTGGGAATAACCCTGGACAGTAAACTCCTGTGGAACAGGCATATTAAGAACACTACCAGCAAAGCCATAAAGGCTCTCATGATATGCAGAAGACTGGCCGGAAATAGATGGGGCTGCTCCCCTAACATTTTGCGCTGGATGTATACCATGATA
This sequence comes from Sitophilus oryzae, assembly GCF_002938485.1. Classification (NCBI taxonomy): domain Eukaryota; kingdom Metazoa; phylum Arthropoda; class Insecta; order Coleoptera; family Curculionidae; genus Sitophilus; species Sitophilus oryzae. The sequence goes on along the minus strand of NW_022146698.1, from coordinate 1,869,975 downwards.
GTAAGACCCATGATTACTTATGGAGCAGTTGCCTGGTACACAAAACTAGAGCAACGGACGGCAAGGCTAAACCTATGCAAAGTCCAGAGACTAGCATGTGTTTGCATCACAGGAGCCATGAGAACCTGTCCAACAGCAGCAATGGAGGTCATTCTAGATCTAACACCACTGCACATTGTCATTGGTAGATATGCCAATGCGACAATGATTAGAATGGTCACTAACGGAATTAGTACTGGGAGAATTGTCAGATCAGGGGCTTGGAACACCCTCAAAAAGGAAATACCACTTCTGCAACTCCCAGTGGACAATATGCCAAGAACGTACAACTTTGATAAACATGTCAATGTAGTATTGAGCAATAAGAAGGATTGGAAGAGCGAAACGCTTGCCCAGCAGTTAAAAGACCATACCATAACTTGGTATACTGATGCTTCCAAAACCAATACGGGAACAGGGATCGGAGTGTTTGGGCCGAGAGCTAATTACTCCGAACCAATGGGCACTTACCCTAGTATCCTACAGGCTATAATCTACGCTATCGAAAGATGCGTACAACTTATCTTTGATAGGAACTATCGGAAACAAGAAATAGCCATCTTGTCTGATAGTCAAGCAGCGTTAAAAGCGATCAACTCAGTATCAATCAATTCGAAATTGGTCAAAAAATGCATAGAGAAGCTGAATAAATTAGGCAAAGAAAACAAAGTCCTCCTACTCTGGGTGCCTGCTCACCAAGGGATAGAAGGCAATGAAAAAGCAAATAATCTAGCTAGGAAAGGAGCGAACACTCCACTAACTGGACCAGAACCGTTCTGCTTTCCAAGTGGTAACCAACTCAAGGCGGAACTCAAGAACTTGGAAGATTCCATCCGCAACCTGGAATGGAAATCTTGCAATGGTCTAGGACACTCGAAGAAGTTTCTGAGGGCTTATGATCAAGAAAAATCACAGATCTTCCTGGGTCTGAGTAAGAACAATCTTCGGATTGTCACGGGGTTTTTAACAGGACACTGTCTCCTCAATGAACACCTCAGTAGATTGAAACTAAGAAGAAACGGCGAATGCAGATTCTGTGGGGAAGATGGTGAAACACCAGTACACCTCATCACTGAGTGCGCCGAGACGACAACCATTCGTGCCATGAATTTTGGTACGACTGATATTGGAGATGGAGAACTACCCTCTATAAAACCGTCCCAGATACTGGCTTTTGTCAAAGCCCTGGGACTCTATGATGAGTTGTGATTCAAGAAAGGGGGACACAATGGATCTGTAAGGTCGAAGTGATTAACCCCCCTCCCACTCATTCTAAATTCTAAAATGGGTCCTCATTGGACAGACTATAGTCATAAATTTATTTCATTAATATACCACTACTAATTGAATTAGTACATATGACAAATTCTCTTTGTAAATAATTTGAATGGTATATTACATAATCACGAAATGTTTAAATAATTACAATTATTACCAGTTTTGGTTTTATTATCCACAAATTTTTTATAATTTCGTTCCAAAACTTTTCAACGATTTATACAATTATTTGGCGTCACTTGAATTTTCAGTTTCTCAAGCTCTTGGGCTATTCATTGCCACATCATTTTTGCGTTTTTAATTTCCATAGTTCCTGTTTTTTGTATTTGGAATACAGGTTAATCAATATTTTGGTCTCGTTTAGAGACCATTTATAATCCCCAGAGACTCCAGACTTGGGCTCATGGGGTCGTACTGTCAAATTTGGGGTGCACACTACAACTTCAGGTCTTGAAGTATTGTCTGAAGAGGTTGAGGCAACATCTACCAACAATTCACTGGTTGACGCCCCGACTACTATATATTCTTCTAATTCTAAAATGTACAAATATAAATAAATCTCCCTCTCAATTTATTAATTGTCTTAATTTAATGTGCATAGTTGAAGCATATAAATACTGACCTAATATATTACTCATTTTGTATAAACAGAGTTATAAAACCCTATGTATGATCTATCTAACCAATAACAAAAAATAAGGTTATGAATTAGGTTCTGTTTTTGTAAGGCCACAGATCACAAGAGCCAGAACGGATTCTAAAATCGGTTCACAAATCGTTCCAACTGCATTTAATTTTGGTATCGTAACAGAACTGACCAAGTGAACACATGCGCACAACATAACAACACAATAACCGTTCTAGAACGGTCCTAGTTTCGGCGTTGGAACAAAACTATCGTCGCCTATATTTTTAGCTGTTCCCGAGGTGGTCCCTTTTAGTTGTAATTTAATGGATCTCGGCGTTTTTATACAATTTTTTTATATGTTTTTCTAACCGAGTGGCATTTTTGCAATGAATTTCATTACAAAATATGCACTTTACTTTTTTGGTATTATTTTGATCATTAGAGACATTTCCAAATAATATTTTTGGGCTTAACCATTATTTCTTTAAAAATTGGAATCAACACAGAACACAGGTCACAGAATAAACTTTATGAAATGTGAAACACAAAAAATGCACAAAAATAACAAATCTAATAATATATCAACATTTTCAACGAAAATCATAACCTCTATCTATCTACTGCGGTTTTTCATTTGTCAAGGTCAAGCGCCGGTCCTCTACAGACGCGCAAGCAAATAAATTAACGATCGATATCTACGTCGATACGGTCGGCATACGAACACGATAAAGTCGGATGTTAAGAGTTTGCAAGGTTTATGAAAATTTCACTTGAAATTTCAATGAAATTTCACTTTTTTAAAATAGTGAATATTTCACATTGGAAGTTGCCGACATGAAAATTTCATTTAAAATTTTCAAGTGGCACACCCCTAGCTGCGCCTAACCAACCTTCTTCAAAGGTGATAGTGGGACACGATGTGATGGTCCCGACATCGCAGTGTTGTTGATGATGGCAAATACAGAGAGACTGCTCTCTTCGCTTCTCCGTATTATTTTCAGCCATCTTCAACATTCGCTTTAGATTTGGCAGTGCTGAGCCGGGCGAATGTTGTTCCTTCAATATTCTTGATTTTTCTTCTTGATCTTTCCTTTTTGGTTCTTCTTTTTCTCCCCTCTCGTTTTGAATAATATCTTCAAAATCTAGTATCTCTGAATAGTTTAGATCTTCGCAGTCCGGAAGGGAATTTAATAGTTCGTCACCATTTAGAGAATACATTTTTTTTAACTCTTCGACAATATCTGAAGACTAATGCAATAACGTATGAGGAACTGTATCTTATAACCGATTACGCTACTTAAACGCTACTTAAACGCTACTTATACGTCGCTAATAGTTTTGATTTTTTTCCCTTTCGGTCCCTGGTTCAATCCCCGGTAAGGGTGGGTTTTCAAGATTTACTTTTATTATTTTTATGCTTTCTTTTACAAAGGTAACTTCGAAAGTAATTTTCTTTTTTATGTGTAGAATATATCTCGTAAAGTAAATTAAACTAATATATATGGGGTTCTAAGGTTTTTTTTAATTTATAAATTTATTAACTATGTACAATAATACTATTACACTATTACAATACTATTACACTATTACAATACTATTATACAAAACCATAGATATTACTATATACAAAAAAATATATTACTGTAAACAAAAAAAATATACAAAAATTATTATTGTTCAATAAATGACGCCGCTAAAGCTTCCTTTTCGGATTTTCGGATGCCCTTTTTTTAGCATCAAACTCCAATTTGGCGTGCTTTAGGACCTCCTCTGCCTTCTTCACTGCCGCTTCAGCCTTTGTCATCGCTGCTGCACCATCATCTTGTTTTTTTCATGTATGCCTTCATCCATGCCTGTATATGCTGCGCCTAACCAACCTTCTCCAAAGGTGATGATGGGGTACGATGTGTTGATGATAACAAATACGGAGAGACTGCTCTCTTTCTTCGCTTCTCCTTATTATTGTCAGCCATTGTCAACATTCGCTTTAGATTTGGCAGTGCTGAGCCGGGCGAATGTTGTTCCCTTGATATTCTTGATTCTCCTTTTCTTGATCTTTCCTTTTTTGTTCTTCTTTTTCTCCCGTCTCATTTTGAATAATATTTTCAAAATCTAATATCTCCGAATAGTTTAGATCTTCGCAGTCCGGAAGGGAATTTAAGACTTCGTCACCATTTAGAGAAGACATTTTTTTAACTCTTCGACAATATCTGAAGACTAATGCAATAACGTATGAGGAACTCAATCGTATAACCGATTACGCTACTTATAGGTCTTATACGTCGGTAATAGCCCAAAACGCCAAATTGTGATACAATCATGAAATTTGGCATAGTTATAAAGAACGATATTTTAAGAGATTTGACCCGATTAGCAACCCTCCCAGACCCGTAGGACACCCCATACAGCCATTTTGAAAAAAATTTCAAAAATTTCTTAAATCTTAGGCTTTTTCAATATGAGCGATATTATACTCTATATTATATAATTCGAGGATGGAGAATCCAAAAAAAATATTTAAGGTCGATAGGACCTTTACTGACCTCGAAAACTGGTTTATGATTTGCATTGACATTTTTGCAGGCTTTAATAGCCTTCGATAACTGGGTCATGGCGTCGTATAGCTTCACCGCGAATGCTTCTATTTGACCAATTATATCATCCGGTAATTCTTTTTTACTATCTTTCGTTGATAAATATTGGAAAGCCAAAGTTGACTCCAGGCACTCTTCCCCTGTTTTCCAGCATCTAATTTTCAACTTTAGGACAAAAAAGGATGTTGTGTCACACCCTGTGAACGCGTGGAAACCACGAAGAGCTTGTGACTTCTGGGGCCCTAATTATTTGCGATGAGGTGAGCTGGAATATATCTTTATGTTTTTCCAACACCGTATAAAAACCATAATTCATGAAGACCCAAAAGTTCGTAAAAAAGGAAATTCCGATAATTACTACGTCTGTATCGGAACATCTAACAAAAATAGATTTTAGCCCATTCTGAACTATATCTTTCACATGAACAAAAATTCTTTCATCGGCCTCCTCTATATTTCCGCAAGGGGGTGTTATCCAGGTTGGTTTTGATGTTTTCTAAAAAAAAAGCAATCGAAGATTAATATGCTTCTTTATGATCCCAACTTTACCATCTTACCGTTAGACTTCATCATTTTCCTGAACATTTGTCACACAATTAATGTCTAACGAATTTAAGAGACTTTCCGCTAAATAGGTAGAGTTCTTGTTTATTAGAGGAGTCTTTTAGAAATTTTTCCCAGTTGGTAGGAAGTGGAAAGAAGAAAAATATCCATCATATACTTTATTTTATTAATATACATAATTACTATTAACTCCTGGTAGCCTAAACTGTCAATTTACTTACCCTTTTTGGCAAATTATTCTGCCTCAATCCAGATCCTCTATTTTCTCTTGTAGCATTTTTGAGGCTACTTTCATAATATAAATCCCATGCCACGTCCAATCTTGTTGCTTTTGTAGTGGCAGCAACTTTTTGGATATACGGTTTAAATTGTTGAAGGTAGTACTTAGAAAAGGATTTTAATTCTTTTTTCAACTTTCTTTGTGGACGGTTGGCGTTTTGTAGACTTTCTCGATAATTATTCATTGAAGTCGTTATCAAATGCATAACTTCACCATCCCACAACTTTTTAAAAAATTTCGCGGCAGCTGGAACCGCATTTTCAAAATTAATTTGTAAACCAACCCTGGTAGCATCAAAATTAAAGTTTGGAATTCCCGCCACGTCATCCTCCCATTCATCTTCACTAAATGCCTGGGAGTCATCATTGCCCATATCTTGTACATTGTCGTCACAATGTAGATTGTCGTTCATGTCTCGTGTAGCAATGTCAAGATCATCATTATTTTCCACGTAGTTTGGATCAGCAATATCATCGACACCACTGAAAGGTTCTGACTGAGATGATGGTTCAGTCTCTCTTGTACTTATTTCATCCATGAGTTGAAGCAACCTTTTCTCTTCTCGAGGCTCCATTTTCCTGAAACAGACAGACAACTGTTATAACTATACATTATGTTTCTCTTTGTACCGGGAAAAATAAATAGCGCTAGCAGCCACGTGATCCTGTGAACATCACCACCAAAAAGGAATTTTATTTTATCGTCTAATGCCAAAGGATATTTGTGCCAAATTTAAAAAAAAACGATACAGCGGTTCCAAAGCTATTTATTTGTATAATTCAACCCCCCTTCCCGCCCTCTTGCCAGCATGCCACCCCCACCAAAAAACAAAATAACTTATCTCAGTGTCAAAGAATGTTTGTGCCAAATTTTATAGAAATGGGTATAGCGGTTCCAGAGCTATTTATTTATAATATGTATTTGCACACCTTGCAACAAAAGTGAGGTTAGCTTGTCAGTACAGTGATTTAGAATTGTAATTTTAGCATTATAAAAACAATTTTAGTACTTACCACAATCAAATCAATCAAATATAGGTATCCAATAAATATTCATTTATTTTGCAGTGCGAAATACACTAAAAATTACTAAAAACTGCACCGTTTGACGTATACACGTGTGTTGGAAACCTGTCACAACTAATCTGACCTGACAACTTACCACTGGACATTTTTTTAAATATTTCAAATTCTGCTGGGACAGAAAGCTTATAGGCATTAGAAGGGCCGTATAAACTGAACTGCAAATGCCGCGTTGATGCAGCGGCGCAACCTAAGTTTAGGTCGGCATAAGCCACTTTGTCCCTTTACTTAGAGCGGCATATGCCGCTTTGTCCACGAACGTGTTAATATAGATTTCATTTATGTAAACCATCCTGGTTGTACCTAGTATTAAGTTAAATATGGAGGTTTGACCTCATAGGTTTAGTTCATATTGATTTACATTCTGATTTGATTTACATTTTCAGTCATTTTCATTTTTCTATTCATTCTTTATATGTCCTATTTAAGTTTTTATAAGTAGTATTATATAATATATAATTAATTTTAATATTTTCTTTCATTATAATATTTTAATAAATTGCTTAAATATTTTTAGTAGTATTATTTACAGTCTATAGTTAGAGTTTCTTAGTCTAGAGTTATAGCATAATTGAAGTTCATGGTAGAGACACTCAACAGTTAGAGGTTAGAGTTGAAGTTTTGCTTAATAGTTTCGTCATTCACTGGCGCAGAGTTCATAGAGTATAATCTCGTGGCGCCCTTTTATTAAGATCTTTAAACCCCCACCACCCGGCTGTTAAAAATTAAAAAGCTAGTGTCCTCTATGTAACTCATCATGCCTTAAGTAAACTTTGTGTTTTATTGAACTTATAATTTGAAAAAGGTGCCGCAATTTTTTAGTGAATTGTCCTTGAATGATACAACTACGTGCCTGGGACTATTAATCTACCCACCCTGTATACTGCATTGCATTCCTCTTCACTAATATTTATTTTTAACTTCAGGGTAAGGAGTTCTTTGACCTTTAAGGAAATATTTTCACTATCAGCCTCCTCTAAACCCATTAGTCGGATGTTATTGTTTCTTGCACTCTGTTGAAGAATATCGATTTTTTGTTCCATTCGCTTTTGATCACCTGGTGTTGTGTTTACAATGTCACTATTATTAGATTTTATTAATTGTATTTCTGCTTCAAGAGATTCATTTTTAGCATCGTAATAATAGAAACGTTTTTCCCCCGAAGGGTTAAAAACGAATATTTTAGGTCTTGCCTAGGCTTGACCCTTGTGAGATTACCCTTTTAACCCCGCCTCGGAATATTCATCCTAAACCTACCCTTTGCCCCTCTCTTGTCGTCTAGTACGGTTGGCCGCGCGCATCTCTCACTTCCCCCTCCACAGCTCCCCGACATCTCCCGGCTTCCGGCCGCGCGCCAGCCGTTGTGTGACATCAGTACACTTCCAACAAGGTAAGTCGTCAAGCACTTAATGGGGTCAAGCCTAGGCAAGACCTAAAATATTCGTTTTTAACCCTTCGGGGGAAAACGTTTCTATTTTAGAGTCTGTGCCGCCGGCTTGACCCTTGTGAGAAGTGTTTGGATTCTGACGACAGATTGGTTATAATAGCGTACTGTGAATGGGCAAAAGTTATAACCAAACATCAATTGGCTGGGCATTTTTCCTGTAGATTTGTTTTCTACGTTGTTTCTATGAACTTGTTCGTCCCAAAGTTCTTCCTCTGGTGTGGAAGCTATTAGGCCTACAGAAACCAGGAATGACTTGGATGTAAATGAACTTCCTTGGTCCGATATAATGACTTCTGGTACACCATAAGTCGCAAAATATACTTAAAGTAGTCAATGACTTATTTAGTTTTCGTGCTCTTAGCTTCTCGTAAAAAGGCAAATCGTGTAAATGCGTCAATCCCTACAATGATGTATAAGTTGTTTCGTTTCGATTTTGGAAATTGCCTTAAGTGATCCACGTGAAATGTGGTGAGTGGTTGATTACCTTTTGGAATTGGGTGGATAATTCCTTCTTTCTTGTAGTAATTCGATACACTCGACCGTTTCTGAGGCAATAGTTCTTGTAGTACCTTCCCGTTTGGGAGGTGGGTTCAAAATTGTACCTATATAAAACACCAAATTTTAGTTCAATGTAATTACACAATAAAACACAGATTAACAAGACAGACGTTTATTCAGAGTAGGGTAGCTCATCATTTGAAACAATACAATTTAAAAATGGTTTAAATAATTATTACAATAATATAGGGAAATTAAAATGACTATATTATAAATTAAATATTTGCAACAATTGATAATCCTGGTTACCCGTTAGATGACCAGTTAGTGTAACCTAGACTAAAAAAATTACCTACTCTACTAAAATTTAATATATATGAAAAACGGGGTACCCACGATATAAATGATACTTAAATTACTAAATAAATGGTCTTTACTAAAACTAATCAGAAGCAACAAAAAAAAATAGGTACAATATTTATTAAGTACGCAGGAACGAGAGGGAGCTAATAAAGAGTTTGGTACTTAGCTTTTATTCGTAAGGGTCCCAAAAAAAATCCCCTACGCCAGGATCTGCCGCACAACCAGAAGGCCCAACCACGTGGCTTCCCCTTAGCTGATCAATTGGTTTGAACAGGAACCTCGCTAGCCAGTCGTGAAAACCCTCGTGGAATTAAGTTGGTGCGTAAAAAGAAAAACCAAACCAAGGTGCCTAATTTAAAATTAACCCAATAAAAATTTGTCCCACGTGATAAGTAATAAACCAAAATTAACTTACCCAAATTGTAGGCGATTTCCTTGGAAATAATACAAAAGATGCAACGCTATTAGTTTCGTCTCAATCCAGCCGTAGCTGTATGATATAAATAATATCAATTAAACGTAGAGAATTATTAACCTTTCCTAAAATCAAATGAAAGGATTTTTCACTCAAAACGTGACTTCACTGCCAGCGTGCCGAAAAGAAAAGAAAGGAAATCACCAGACAGGTGGGCGCTTGGAATTTTAATATCGATACCCCTTCCTGATATAAATTTAGCTATAAAATCCCTAGGTACATCCGCAACCAGTTAAGTACCAATGTTGCCAGGAGTAATCCGATAATAAAAGAAACTTAATAATAAATCAAACAATAATAATAAGTTAAATGCAATTACAACTAGATACAATTGATAAGAGTTTAAGATCATTAATAAATAAAAGTATTAAAATAAGTTAAATGCTAAAATTAATTATTTAGAGACTAAATATGAATGAGGTGAAATATGATTTAAGAAAACTTCAAGAAGCTGGCAACACCGTTAGACCCGTTGATGATTTGACGTTTCTGCCCTAACCACAAATTAAATAATCTAAACAAAAATCACAATCAGATTATTTATTAATAATAATTATTGAAGGTATTATTGTTATTAAAAAGGTATGTACATCGTTTCGTATAATATAATTAATATAATATGGTTTTTCCCTTTGTAGCAACCAAACAACTAACAAAATGCAATGAATATTTCCACTTGAACAGAAGTAAACAAATACCAAAAGTAAGTATATAAAGTGGTTATTATTAATATTACTTTAATTAACGTCATTTTAGATAAATAAGAAGTCTTTACACGATGCATTTACTCTTCCATAACCTGAAGAATAATACCTCAAGATCGAGTCAAAGATATTATTTACAAAATATTACATTTGGCTAAAAATACAACAATATGAAGTTAAATTATGATTTAAAGTTAATGCACATTTACTTTACTTGTAAATAGAAAATAAATAAATAATTAGTATGTATTAAGAAATGTATTGTTATATTTTATTAACGTGCCATCTTCAAGGTTATAAATAAAATAATAAATCACCACATTCACCATTTTGTCAAGATATATCAATTAAAATAAATATAAGAAAATTAACTCCCCTTTAAAATATATAACCGTAACAACGTCTCTGTCAGAATCTGTCATTGGAGGTCTGGAAAGCGTTTGGTGAATCTCTGTGATTTTCTTATCCGTTAGTTGCCCTTAACGCGTCTACATGATTCTTAACGCGTCTACATGATTCATCCTGTTTCCTGGTCGGTACTGTATCTCGAAAGTGAACATCGGGCTATGCAAGGTATTAATTGTTTCTTTTTTTACTTGCAGCTTTAAGGGAATTACAATCTGTATTTACGAAAAGCCTCTTCTTGTTGATTTTCCCACCTCCACTGAACATCCTTCTTTACCAGCATTGTCAATGGTTTGGTGATAATGGCAAAATCAACAAAATGTCGAAAATAGCCTACAAGTTCTATAAATTGCCAGATCTGCTGTACCGTTTTTAGAGTGGAAAACTTCTATGTGGACACATGTTGGGAGGTTTGTCCTCGTGATTACACGAGAAACAAGTTAGTGTCGCAGTACTTCCATCAAATGATTTGTAATCCATCTTTACAGTTGGGCGTTGGAACCTTTGGTGTTTCACAGCAAACTAAAACACTAAATCATCACAATACACCAAAACACTTTTACTTTTACACTGGACGCGCGTTTCGCTAACCATGTTAGCATCATCAACAGATGATTAAAACTTAAGTCTTGTTTATAAAATATTTTTTTGTATGCTCATTATCTGATAAATGAACAAAAGAACCATTCAAAAACAGATAAATCATAGACAGTAGAAAATATAAACTAGAATATAATACATACACATAGTTCATATCAAACAAACCCCTTGTCGCGTGATTAAGCTTGACCTGCACAGCGTTGCTCTCTTTTACATATTTTCTTCGAATCAAAACATTTTAGGAAACAAAAATAAATTAATTATTCATATACAAAGAGTTACTACTTACATCAACAAAATTCACAGTCTTAACTTTACACCTGCCATTTGAAATCAAATCCATAACATCATCTTATTTACTAGACAAGGCTTTCTACGCCGTAAATGACTTATATTTTGATAATCGGATTTGATCTTGTAAACACTGGTCTAATATTTGCTATTACTATATTTACTATAAACTTTCAAAATATTTTTGAATCTTATTTTTTTTATTCTTTGACATTGTAAACATTTATAAATGTTTATTTTAAACAATAAGACTGATAATGTAATTTGTATACTTGTTTTGTATTCTCTTTTGTTTGTTTGTTTACTTCATCTTTGTCTACAAATTGTAGATTTTTTTTTGACAATAAAAGCATTTATTTATTAATTTAAGGGACATAACGGGCCATTACTACCGTTTTCCCGTTCAAAATATTCTAAAGAGGTTCTAAAAGTCTATATTCCAAAAGAGGTTCTAAAAAGTACAATGTTCGACTGCAAGATCTGCTAGTAAAGAAATTTCAAGCTTAAAGTATCATAGCATAATGTATTTAAGCCAAAAACTCTGGTAATACACTGGTAATACAAAACTAAAATGTCAAAATAAATGATAATGTCAGGAAATAAATAAATAAATGTGGCAACTTGGCATTTTTATTACAGCAGAGCTGTCATCTAAATCCCCAGCGTGAAGTTTAAATTCCAGTTAGTTAGCCCAGCGCCGAACATGTCCATGGTTGGCAACAATGAATTTATAATTTGCGCCCTCGATTACGTAATTAAAAGTTCAATTTGTATCAAATATATATAAATGTACACACATACAAATACATAGACGCAGATACAAGACAAGAGTCAATTGATAAACTATGCTAGGCTGAAGTATATATTATCTTTCTGTGTGCACACGAGTACGAAGGGATGGACGCGCGACGTACTGATACTTTTACCACTAGCCCTAACTATCATGAGCGTGCAATGAGACCAAGGGAATGGCGCGCGAGGTCTCTGTTACAAGATAATCAACTACAGACCTAAAAGGCCGGAACACTGAAGGGAATGGCACGGGACAGTGTCGTTCATCTTATACTTTATTTATATCTTTGGTAATTAAAAGAATAGCCTTTAAATATAAGGTACATATCACCTTCTTTTATCAGTTATTATCACTGATCATTTCTTTGATCATCTTGGGCATTTATTCAAATAAGTTTATTAATTAAATACTTGTAAAATACATAAAGCTCAGTAAATAAAATAGTTCAGAACTATAAACAATAAACAGTTTTTTATAAAAATATTAAGAAATATTTTAAAATGGTACGCTCTGTGAGTCGGAAATTTTGTCAGGAAGTCAGAGCATAAGTTATTATTTTTTTTATATGTAGTCTAGTTCAATACTAATAGAAAGTAGAAAGACAACGAAATTTAAGACACTTGTAATTGACATATACAAATAATATAATATAAATTTTACCTCCACAGGCGGACACCTTAGTTATAATCAAGACAATTCAAATTTCAATCAAAATAAATCTTTTATCACAATTCTTTATTCCTTATCTACTGATAGATCAATATTTCACTCTTGATGGACAAGATACAATTTCACACATCAATCATATACCATATTATATAAGTATATATGTTAAGGCTGCCGGCTAAGCCCCGCACACACAAATATACAATCATACGTACAGATCAACGTGTATCAATAATTTTAGGATATTTAGTTTCTTTTAAATAAATTATCTCTATGTCTTTGGTAATCCCACTTCTGAGCTGTAAGAACCATTTAATTTAGCGATCTTATTTTTTTTTTGACGCGATAGATTCATCAGACACGCGACGGTAAATAAACAACAACGATAATGTTGAGTGTGCAATGATACTAAGGGCAGAGTCACGCGAAGTATCTACTCCAACTATTATCACCAAATATTTCGAACGTGCAATGGATACTAAGGGCAGAGACACGCGAAGTATCCCGTCGCAAATATTTGCACTATAAAAGAAACAAATGCATATTGAGAGTAAGGAATAATCAATAATAAAAATCAGTTCAATAATATCCAAATTAAAATAGCCAATCAATAAACAATCAATAACTCTCTCAATTAAATGATATTAAATAAATTGTCTCCAAATTAAAATAGCCAATCAATAAATAAACAATCAATAACTCTCTCAATTAAATGATATTAAATAAATAATATCCAAATACAAAGATAATCATAAAATCATTATAATTACATTAAGGTTGCTCTGTGAGAAAACTCACCAATTTATTCTGGCTGGCACAAAACACCGACGCTACGCACTTTCCGACTGTTCACTTAATAATGACGAAATAATATTATTTTTTTACCCAGAGCAGCCAAAATGCGTTCTTAGAAAAATGGTAAAGAAATCGATAATGCCCGCTTGGACCATAGCCGTCCGCTTAGAAAGTGCTTATTTTGTTTTTTGAGAAGATATAATTATACAGGGCGGTACATATGAAAAAAATGTTTGTCTTACACTGATAATATAAAAGATGTTGCCACGTCTAACATTTAATCATTAAATTATAAATATCCCGACACGGCCATCCTGACCTGCACACATCCTCGTGTGATCACAAAATAAAGAGAACTCATCAAAATCATAGTCATGATCATAGTACATTCTTAACAGAATCATTTAAAAATTCATTCGAATAACAGAGCATTGAGTCATAAGTCATAATGCAATATCCAATATGCAAAACAAAACTTCTAAGCAAACCTGAGAAAAATGAGATAGATAGATAGCACTACTCCATTATGGTTCTTACTTGCTGCACTCTACAGCGATATCATGCCCACTAACCTAGTGGCATCCAACCAGTCACTCGGTGACCTAAAAAACCAGCCTCCGCCGTTTGGTATGGCCTATACATTAACTCTCATTATACATTAACTCTCATGGGCCCCATGGCTCTTGCTGTACCCTGTACAACGATAACCGTCTTGCTCACTGTCCTAGTAGCATAACCCCTGGGCCTCCGCCAAAACTCAAGATGCTACATCACCATGAATATACACAATACACCTTCAAATGTGCACTTGCGACTACATCTTGAATATTTGGTATGGTCCCTAGCCATATTAATGTATTTCTCACTAATGTTTCGTCTCTACTACTTCTCATTTTTATCATCATAATAATCACAAATACTATTATTTTCATAATCCAAGTCTCTCCTAATCGCAATTCGATTTTCAGACTTAACCCTCAGGTTCTAATGAAAATAATTTTAAGTTCAATTGTTTCTCAACAATTACAAAGTATGTGTCACCCTCAAATACTCCCGTTATTTCGAATGAAACTTCAAACTTAGGATCTAACTTTGTTTATCTACCTTTGTTAACTTCAAACTTAAGGTTTAACTTACCTCTTTAATTTTTAAACAACATGATCTACTTTTTGCAATAACTATCATAGCTTTATGCTTTATTACTATTAAATCTCAAATTATACTCTGCTACATCTTTCATATTAACAGTATGATCTCGAACACTTTGTATATTTAAATTTACCTAGTCTTTACTATCAGTGGATACTAACCAAAATACCCGTATTAGTTTACCTATTAATGTTTAATGTAACTTCGGTGATCTAATGGGAACCTGTGTTTCGACGCATTTTGCTTTAATAAAATATTCGTAATACCTAAACTTGCCCTATTACATTTTACCGAAATGGTCAACTAGATTCGATGACAATTAACATGTTATTTAGAGTACTCAAGACATATGTAACTCAACATAACCCTGTGGCTATTAAGTGCGAATTTATATCTTGTAACACAAAACTCACGAAAATCTTAACTTGCAAAGCATCTTATTTAGTTACAAATTATGCGTGACATAAACAACAATATGATTATTCTAGCGCTAGACTGATATTTACATAGTTTACAAGTAGTACCATTATTGGCAGCAAATTTATCACCATTGACATTTCTTCAAAACAATAATAATCATAAACTTTGCCCAGTGTCTTATTATGACTAGCAATGTCACTACTAATATTATTTAAGTTATTTTTTTAAATATTTGTCTATGACCTACTCAAAAATATTGATAATCTCGATTTTAAAAATACTCAAATTTTTTAATGTAATGTTTATACCAAAGCCCTGACTAACAATTATACAACTAAACATTTATATCTTGGTTTAAATAATCGTATGGAACAACATGAAACATAATCTTCGTTGGGGATTTATTTTCAAATCAAAGCCAATCACTAGGCAACCCAGTAAACTCATAGAATATGCATTTACATAACCAAATTGTTACTCCAAACCGCCGCGCGCCGTCCCTTCCAGACAGATGTTACTCGTCCCGTCATTGCTCGAAATATTCGATTTCAGAATGTTTCACAAAAAGTTCATCTTAAAATAAAATTTAAATTGCAATTGTTATCCCCATCATTCACCGGATCAACAACAAAGAAATCACAGCTCAATCACAAACAATCTTTAATGGACGAATATTTATTTTAACTTCAGTTAACATCTGTAAATAATAATCAAAGTATACAGAATTCAAACATTCATAGTTTAAGAAATTCTCCAAGCCTTAACACCATTCACAAATAAATGACTTTCAAAATAATTTAAGATATTGCAAATTCTCTAAATCATTGCCCTCGTTATTGCTTGAAAATCTCTTAGAATTCTCTAACTTATAACAATCTCAGAATAATCAACACCAAATTGTCAATAACATCAATAGTCAGAACAGTTCGCCATCGTTAGAACACTTGTTTATATCTCAAATATCGAATCAATAATTTTTATTACTATTAATGATCATTAAACTCTCAACTAACAAAAAACAATTTAAAAATAATATTATTAATAAAAATACTGCCTCAAAAATCACTACCATATTTATAAAAACTCATGGACAACTCATATTTATCACAACTGACTGGGAAGTCAGACATTTCAACACGTTCCCGAGCATCCGCGGCTCTATAGCATCGCTCACCCCCGCACACAAGTCAGCAGCCAGAGCGGAAGATTCGACGGTAAACAGAGCCTCAACGAAGCCCAGAACCCAACGGAACGGGTTTTAAAATTAATAATCATCCGGATTTTTAACTAAATCCCTTCGAACCAACAAGATGGCGACCATGCATTCCCAAGTCGGCTCTTTCTTTTGTCTTTTTGAGACCACGTGCAAGACACCGCGCACCGACCGGCACACCATGCCGACTGCTCAACCATAGAGCATAAAGACTACTAGAAACCGGCTCGGGACCACATTTGCAATCGACATTTCGATTGCGTCACCTTTCTTTCGAAAATACAGACAAGAAACTTTATTTAGTAAATACCGATAATATAAAAGATGTTGCCACGTCTAACATTTAATCATTAAATTATAAATATCCCGACATATACATACAAAAAAATCACTGTAAACAAAAAAATATACAAAAATTATACTATATACAAAACTATACATAAAAAAGTATTATTGTTCAATAAACAACGCCGCCAAAGCTTTCTTTTCGGATGCTCATTTTTTTTTGATCATCAAGCTCCAATTTGGCGTGCTTTAGGGCCTCCTCTGCCTTCTTCACTGCCGCTTCAGCCTTTGCCACCGCTGCTGTACCGTCATCTTGTTTTTTCTCGCCAAACCAAGCTTCTCCAAAGGTGATAGTAGGACACGATGTGATGGTCCCGACAATACAACAGATGTTGTTGATGATGGCAAATACGGAGAGACTGCTCCCTTTCTTCGCTTCTCCTTACTATTTTCAGCCATAGTCAACATTCGCTTTAGATTTGGCAGTGCTGAGCCGGGCGAATGTTGTTCCTTCGTTTATATATAATAGTTTTGATTTTTTTCCCTTTCGGTTTTTGGTTCAATCCCCGATAAGGGTAGTTTTTCAAGATTTACTTTTTTTATTAGGAACTATTAGCAATTAAAAATAAAAAAACACACAAAATACGTAAACTATAATTATTGACAACCCACTTATTTAAGAATCTAACAGTGCTTCACACTATAACAATACAAATCATGTATTAAAAAGTATAAAAATAATTTCTATTGCTCATCATCAGAATAATCATCGTATATATCTTCGTTTTCATCATCAATATTCTGGACAGTATCTGACAAAATTATATCATTTAGGCAAACCAAATCGGCGAAAACTTATTATTTAAAGTCCAACCATTCTTCATAGGATTATAAAATGTTGGTTCCGTTTCGGTTGCGTTGTTCCATATTGCACAAATTTGATTCATTCTCTTAACTTTAAATAATAATACGTTCTTTCACGGTGGCAACATCGCACTATCAACATTTTTGAGATTTTGGAACCGAGCGTCATTAATATTGGACAAACTTTGTTTTCCGTAGATTGCACAGATAAACCTTTCCACAGATTCAATTTGCTCTTTGGAAATGGTCGCATTACAGCCCAATGTACCAAATACTTGTTGTAATTTATGGTCCTTCTTAAGTATACCAAACGGTTTTAACTTCCCTTTTCTGGAAAGAAGAAGAAGCGGTATAGTCACATCCTGTAAGAGAATGAAAGGCCGGTAAAGTTTTGCACATCCTGGGCCCCAATTTGTTAAAAATTGCATGTTCGTCAACAAATCTACATGTATTGTAACTCCAACTTCCATCCATACATTTACATTTTTGTTAATTTTATGTAGATTTCCTAGGAGAATTATAAATATGTCAGTGTCAGCGCCACAAACTACCACATTAGTATTTTCAGCAATTTTTGACAAATGATATATTATTTGGCTGTCAGCTTCTTCGTGGAAACACTTAAAGATATCAACAATTTCCCTTTGCATATGCCCTTCGACAACAGTAAATATGTAACATTCGTCATTGTAATTGGCAGATATAACTTTATTACTTATAATTTCAACGAACATATTATCATTTTACCAAAAATCGCACAAAAATTTGATCAAGGACTGTTTAAAATTATCGTTTCGCATTGCTTTCATAAAATCTGATGGGCGTTGTTGTTCAGAACCCTGAGTTAGGAATTGCGTACTTCTTTCACATAAATTTGCTCTTTTATCGCGCTCGATATCTTTTATGGATGGTTTTATAAACTTATCAAATACTATGTGAATTTCATTACCTTTGTGTTGGCAAATTTTTTATAATACATGTGCAGCTAATTTGCCAAATGTTTGTGGAGTTTCTCCTTGTAAATGAAGCAAATAAAACCCGTCAATTAGATTACAGTCAATATGACCCGGTGGAGTGGATGTTACCTCTTTTTCAAGAGTTTTGAACAGGCTAGATTTGGCCGTTTTATTGATGCTACCATCTATGTGACACAGTGAAAGTGGAAATGGTGTTAATGGGAAAGATAAGAGAGTTGAAAGATCTATTTTATTCTCTAAAGATAACGCTAATATTCGACTAACTAAATTGCGCTCAAACCGAACTTCGATAACCTTTCCATTTTCTTTCTTCAATTTTGCCTTATTTTCTGAAGCAAACGTAAATATTTCCTGTCGCTTGATGGTAGCTTCAAATCTTTGTGAATCCAATGAACATTCATGCATAAAGCTGTCTCTCCGATTGTCACCAATAGATGATATGTTTAGTAAATAATCTTAGTTTTTTCAGTAGGGAATTTTCCTGTAGATATATTAAATAAATTGTCTTTATCAATTTCTGAAATAAAGGGATTAACATTATTTTCTATTTCATTAATGACTGATTTTAAAGCAAGGTGGTCCAAGGTTTAAAGCATTACTTGTATTTTCCGATTTCTTAATGTTTAAATAACCTAACAGGTGTGAAATTAACGAGGTTAGAGTGACTTAGTGCCGATCTCTTACTAGTTGAAATCGAATTTGTAAAGTTTGAAATCCCTTTCAGATTATTAGCTGCGTCGGCATTAATCGTCTGTTCGAGTGTAAGGTCAATAGGAGTACGCGAAAAAACACCATTTTCTAAAACAGTTTTCAGACCTGGATGGGTTGTATCTATGTTTACAAGATTCGCACAATACTTTATCCGCCTGCGATAGTTTCGGTAATTCATTGCGAACATTAAGCTGACAATTCTTAGTAAACAAAATATAAAAAGATTTATGTCATTTGTTCGAATACTTCTTGAGAATTCTTGATACAATTTTACAAAATTAATGTATGTCATCCAAAATTTAGCCGTCGCGCCGTTATAGCATTAGAAGTTATAAAAAAGATGGAATGTTTTTTATAAGAATTTTCTTTTGGGAAAAATATTTATAACAACTAACACTATGCGACGGAGCTGTTCGCCGTGCCATTACTTATTTTAGGAATTACACAAATGAAACGCTGAGATAAGCTAATAACTAAGTATAATTAATAATTAAATGTAAAATAGAATTAAATCAGACTATGAAAAATTTGATGTTTAAAAACATCTGTTGGTAAATTGTATGTAGCGAAGTAGATCACTCTTAATGGTAAGTTAAAACTGCACGCTTCTGAATGTTATTTTATATTAATTATTCCGCATAAAGTCTGGCGATCTTGGTACCAAAATGTAGGGACTCTTTATATTCAAAAAAATGTCCTGGGTAAATATCAGAAATATGCATAACGTGAATAAAGTATATCAAAGTGACTCTAAAGCAATCAAATATATAATATGCCTGAAGGGCTTAATGTGTCAAAATTACTTTAAATTATAGATATAAAATTAAATGATCTGGCCTTTTTTTAATCCGTGCTGGTCACAAGCTGGTTATGGTGAACTGCTACCGGAACTGGATGGTGGTATAAGATGTTTCTGGACAGACGGGATCGAAAACGTGTGTGGATTCAGGAGATTCTTCCGTTATTCCCGATGTGAAATGTAGGGACAAACGTGGACCAAATGTCAGGTATAAAAAAGACAAAATGGCACCAGAAAATAAAGCCACCATTAAATGCTGTCATAATCTAAAACCCTATAAAAAGAAAAGAAAGCTATTAGGAAACGTTACTCAACCTTTGGTTTAAAATAATAGTCTTACCTCTGCTCAGAGGGTTTTCCCAAACAAATTGGCAAAATGCCAACAAACGCCGATAGCTCTATCGTGTTCAGCCATTAACCACCAATATGGCGATGAAGGTAGGCACCATAAGTATAAACATTTTTTGCCAATAAATAAATATTAAAGTTTATAGCATTTTATTAATCGTGTACAAAATTTAATATTTTTATAAATATATCTATTTTGGTGCTGAAGGTATTTACAAAGTTCCTACATGTATATTATACATATAATGGATTTTAATTAATTTTGGAAATGGTTTCTAACTATTAGTTGTTGCAACCTCCTTCCTACCATAAGGTCCTGGCGCCGATTTCTTATTTCCAACATTTCATTCATATTGGCATCATACATTCCGTAATGAATTTCAATATCTTCTTCCTATATTATTATTGATACACCCATTATGGAAGACTGGGCAATTAACAATCTTTCCGGCTGTTGTAGAGTCATAATGGAGTACCCTATGCTTTAAAAGGGAACGAAATCTTAGCTTTAGGGCTCCATTGCATCTTTCACATTTTTATAAATATATCTATTTTGGTGCTGAAGGTATTTACAAAGTTCCTACATGTTGGGGACTCCGGAACCGCATTTTGGATTGGTGTAAGCATCCGTTGCCTTAGAGGATACCCAGAATCACCTTGAAACTTCATTTTTATCAAAAGATTATTTTATGGTAACCAAAAATAATAGTTATTATTTAACAATTTTATGCATTAAAAATTCAAAATATTGTTCCACCATATTAAATATTTTCTCAACATGATAATTTAACAAAACATGGTAGACAAATTATAATAAAGTATTCCGTTAGACGTTGATTGAATTGTATTTTTGCCTAAAGACATTTTTAATACATACCTAAGAAAGAAAAGGATCTATTGCCATGGTTGTGTATATTTCGTATATATTGGTAGGCACCACTGTTATTAAAAATGTAGCTATCGTGGCTGCTGCCAAGATATCGACCACAGACATTTAATATTTTTAAATATGGATAACAAATCTAAAATTAAAAATTAAAATTGGTATTTTTTTACAAGTTTTATATAATGCTAAAATAAGAACCTTATATAATGAATAACAAAATAACTTTTATCCTAAGAAATATGATGCTACACTTTATTAAAAAAAAGGTCAAAATGAATTTCATTTTATTACTTACCAGCTGAACGTTTAGGGAGTGGTATAAGCCTCCTTAGGGTACTGATTTCCATATTTTGGTGCAACTATTGCGATGTGGGTGCAATCCACACAACCGATTATTCCTGGGAAGTTGTGCAGTCTATAAAACCTGAAATGAAATACCTACAATAGCTGAGCAAAATTGATCTTTATTAGTAATAATAAATTTAAGTGAAGTTGATACATATGTATAGATAAATCAAACAAAATTGTTTTTTAAAACAACTTGTCAAATATTGTAAAAATCACTCAGTGTTTGGAAGCGAAACAGGAAATACATGTTGATGTAATCTGCTTGAGGTTGAGTTGATAATTTAGATTTAACTTACTCTGTGTGTCTCTTAGAAAACGTAGTTCTTCCAAATTCCGGGGTAAATGAACATACTCATTAAATATTTCAGGTACATTAAGGGTATCTACAACCTCATGAATCACCTTAGATACAGTGCCCTGTGAAATTGCTTGATTCATATTTCTTGCTATATCCCACTGATAACTCCCACTTGCAAAAAACCTTAACGCGGTTAAAACCTGCAAATAATATACTGAAATATAAAGTAATTAAAAGAAATTTAACTAAAAAAAAGCATTCGAGGAGCATTGCCTTAAACACTTTATAGCATGTATTATTTACCTATTGTAGGTACTTACTTTTCTTGGTATGCTTAATGCCGATATCCTAGAAGGATGTGTAAGGTGAGGTTCCAAAAGACCTATTAACTCATAGGCCATAGGTTTTGTTAATCTATATAATTTAACAAATTGATTATCAAAGGGGTTCAAAAATGGATGGTAGATTATATCCCCGCTATCCGCCAAGATTTCCGCTTCTTCCAAAGCATTTAAAATATTTCTTTCAATAAGAAAATTTAGTCCAGCCATTTTTCAAAATTGTTGAAAATAAATAATTTATTAATCGCAATTCACAATAAACAAAAACAGAAAAATAGGTTAGAATCGCAATAATCGCATACGAAAATAGTCGTGCACGAAGCCCTCGAAACTGATTCGGAAATACAGTTTTCTGATTTTCCTGCGAAGTTTACCAAATTTCTTACACTACTTAGCTCCACATGGTTTCGAAAATACGATCCCAGTAGAGAAGTGTCAGCGCCAAACTTTTTTTTAAATAAAATTATAGAAAAAATCATAAATTACAACTCTAGACATATCCAATATTAAAAATCCCGTATATATAGGTTTATCAGATAGTTTTTTCAGTCTACCCTTATGAATTGCGACTAAATCTTCAGTACAAATTGAGCTGGTTTTAAAATTTAGACGAGCAATCAAAGCCTGGGGTGCGAATTTCGATTTTGAACGATTATTTACGTATACGAAACTTTCCACATGAATATTTTCGTGTACGGTACGTAATATCTATTTTTGAATGCCATTCGAATAAATGTTCGTATACGAAGAAATGTGCAACCGGCAACAACCGTGTGGTTTTTCCGTGTGGCATAACCGTGTGGCAACCGTGTGGCATAACCGTGTGGTTTTTCCGTATGTGACAGATTTTCGGAGAAAGAAGCTGAAAAGTACAACATAACCCTTGATTTTTGACCGTCAGATTTTGTTTTGGTATTTGGTTTTCGGTCTCAAGCAAGAATAAAAAACATTTTATTATTCTTGGGTCCCATTAGCTCTGTTAACACTTTTAAAACATCATAAAAAAATGGGCGATTTAACGTCTACCACTCGTGTTACTAAAAAATGTGGGAATATTTCGCTGGAACAGAAAAAGGAGCTCATCGACTTTCTAGACAAACACACTCAATTGCGAAGTGGAAAATTTACCCGAGTTATTCAAGAAAGCTCAGTTGTTATGGAAAAAACTCACAGATAATCTTAATTGTAATAATTGGCATGAGAAACACCTATCTACTTTAATTTTTTGTTTGAATTTGCTAATATAAGAATATTTTTAATTACCTTATTCCTTTCTTTATTTAAGACATGGCAAGATAAATCAGTTGCTAAAAAAAGCACTCAGTAATTAAGAATTACAAAATTGGCACTGGTGAAGGGTTATCTATAAATCTAAAGTTGTCGACTGAAGAGGAGAAGGTGATTAGTATTTTAGGCCCCATAACCACAGAGGGGGATGTAAATATACCCGAATCAAGCTGCTCTTTTTTGTTTGATGATCACAGTAATATGCAATAAACCGAGGAAGTAACTCACGAAGAAGTTGTAAGGCTATTTCTTTGGTTCTGTGAAAAATAGCCTTATTGACGCCCATTGGTAAATCTAGATTTCTCGGGCGCCACCTCTGTTATTTATTAATTTTCTAACAAAGGGCGCATGCGCGGCCCTGAAATGCAGGCGATAGGTGGATGGCTGTGATGGCTCACCCTAGTATTTGCGGTCGTAGAATGGGCTGCGCATGTGTTAACTTTCGAAAGTTAGGATGACTTTCGAAAGACGTCTGGTCCCAACACAGCGCTTCAATCAGCTACGCAGTGTCTTGTTACTTTCTAAAAGAAAACTGGGCACCGCATGCGCACCGGGACGAAGACGGCAGGCGGCCTCCTGACTTCTGTCGGGTAGCGCAGGCGTGGCAAGATGGCAAAATCAAAAAGTTACTAGTTAAAACCTATCTTAACCCGGAGAAGAAACTTGTCTTTCGTTTGTTCACTAGCCCACAATCCAACCGTACGTGAAAACAGCAGCCCTCGGTCAAAATTGTAGGTTTTTCACGCTTTCTCTCCAATCACGGATGGATTAGGCACAGGAAACGCCTCCCGACAGTACTTGTGAAAGTACTGACCAAAGGACGCTACCTACTGCTCTGTATAGTCAGCCACCTTTTGACAGAGAACGCCTTTCACAATTTAATGTAAAGCCGCTCACCGCTTTTCCGAAGGCGTTGGCTAAGACACACGTTCACGTAATTGAGTGAGGAAAACTGAAAGGAAAGTTTTCAAACGACAAGCTTCACTTAATGAAAAACGTGGCGTAGCACTACACTAGAAAAGACACTGCGCAAGACAGGATATTGAGGAGGGTGCGGGAGCAGTCGGGTGAGCACTTTCTAGAAAGCGAGGCTTTCTATCGAAGCTCGCGAGGTATAAAAGTTTGATTATCATTGAGATGGATATATTGTCGAATTTTTTCAAACTTGTTTACAGGCATAACATCAGCAATTGGCGAAAATCTAAGTTCTTCACTCCAGAAGGACCTAGTATTGGGCATATGGATCATCGAAATGTATATTATGAGGCCTATATATTGTTTTATGTCCATTTCTGTAAAAAACGGGGGGTTTTTCGGTTTTTTTCTGTACAGCATATAAGTTAGTTTCAAGTAGGATTTGTTGTATTAGATCATTTGAAAAAAAGTAGCTGAAGAACTCGTAAGGGGTTTCCAACTTAACAAATATTTGCGCCAAGTTTTGTATCCCCGGTGAAGCGTAACTGGTCTTCATTTAGCTGTAGGGATTTTTCTTTCCACGAAATATCCTTATAGCCGCTCTTTTTTTGAAGCACAAAAAGATGAAGCAACACCGAGAGCAACACTTGAAAGTAAAGTAACTCCTCGAGTCACTCCGAAACGTAAACATTTTCCAGAGGTAAGAAGTAATGTCAATACAAAAAAACCTGTCAGAGTGCAAAGACTTGAACATTCAATCAATGCAAAATGACTCATTAGTCGAAATTATTAAATTGAAAGAACAGTATTTAATTTTATATGAAAGGGATGTTATAGCAAAAGAAAATATAGCGTCCACCTTACAACAGTTATGTAATTTTTTCATTTGTGAAAGGCTATAGCTAATTAATATTTGACCCTATTGAAGTTTTATATTTCTTGAGGTTGTGGAAATGTTACAAACAAGACTGATGACTGAAATTATGTTAATGTTTTTTTTATTATTAGAGGATAGGATATCAAATTAGAGGATATTTTGTCTATTTTTAGCAAGAACATTCTTTTTAGCGGAATGCATTACACAGGGTGTTAATAATTTTTAGTTTGAAGACAAAATGTTTATGTAAATAATAAAGGTAGGTTCAATTTTCCTTTATTTTTGATATAAGGTTTTTAAAGTAATTTTTGTACTGTTTTTATTTTTTTGTAAAATAGTGAAAATATATTAGAAAAAGCATAAATTAGTAAAGAAAAAATACTGAAAAAAATCTCAACTTAATTTTTCAATTTTTTATTTTGAAAAAACTTATTGTTACCAAATAGCTACAGCATGCATAAACAACAAAAAGCTTGGTTATGAAAATTTTTAAAACACTTATTGTTTTTATTCAAACATAATTCAAGTCCACATTTTTCACACTTGATACGAGTGAAACCTTTACAGTTGGGGTATTTGCACCTCATTTTGGCGTCTTGGTGGACAGGCCAATGACTGGTTTGATCCGTGCTTAGCTCTTTCGGCGGAACGTGCTTGGTTGGACCTTTCTTCCTTTTTTCAGCTATTTCCGTTTCCAAGCTGATGCTTGGTCTGCCACGCTTACTTTGAGTCGACCTTAGGTTGCATAAGTGGTATGCGACTTGAGTACGGAATTCAGCTTAATTCAGGACTTTATTAGTTTCTCCATTGCCATTTTTTACTCGTTTGTATAGGAGCCAACTATTTACTAAGGACATATCAATAAGATGGTAAAAAAGCCTATTGTACCATCCTAATATCCCCATCAAACTATCTAATAAATCCACTCCCCCCATGTGTCTGTTGTACTCGCTAATTACATTGAGGCAGTCAAGTTCAATGTTCTTTTTCTCTTTGCAGTCAAATCTTTTGACCTTTGTTATCCGGTTTTTGCCAGCAAAGGATGAAATAAGGGTGACATATTTATTGTCTTTCCAAATAATTGATGATATGTCCACCCCATCAACTGTTGCAACATACTCATGGCTTGTGCCGCGAGTAGCCATTTTTAGTGGCCATCTTTAGTGTAACTTCCGTAGGCAACTTGCAATTAGGAAGTCTGTTCCTACGTATTATAACGTTTTTTTAAACATTACCACTGCGAACGGCAGCTTTTCATCGGTAGACCAGTCGTGGATAAGGTATTTCACGAAAAACTAATTAACAATAAAAAATCAAAAATATAAATATTGGGCGCCAGGCATGAACAGAGAAAGAAAACACAGTTGTATATTACTTAAAACTAATGACTATATTTATTAACGATGGTCTCTGATGGTAGATAACATTGTAAAATCTTAATCATTATAGTGGTTATAATGTCTAGGAAAGTTATGTTAAAAATGGTACTAAATATGTTCTATGAACAAGACTATAAAAAAATACAATACATGTAAAGTTATAGAAAATATATGAAAGGTAGCATTACTTTATTTAATTTGTTAAATTTTATACGATGTTGAATCTGAGATGTTACAAGCCATAGATTCTAGAATCTATGGTTGGTTATTCATCTGTTAATATAGCGCAATAATAATATCTAGAAAGTAATACCATTACAAGATATGTTCGTAACAAAACTAAAGATATAACCAGGTTCGTAAATAATAAATTGACATAGATATAATAACCACTATTAGTGAATTATTCAAGATGCATGTTATTGTTTTAAGACTGAAAATGTAAATGTAAAACCCGAACTTGAAATTAAACTTATCCGCTTGTTCTTGAGGCAATCCTGCTTCAAACAGTAACAGTAACTTTCAGTAACAGTAACAAACAGTAATTTTCTCTCGGCTCTACTGTTGGCCAATACAACAAAAGAGGCCAGGATGAGGACACCAAGAACCAATATAGCCGTAACTACTGACTAGGATAGGACACTCGTCCATGAGGCATCCGTACATAGGAATCACTACCGGTACATAGGAACTACGCCCCTACATAGAACATCCGTCCATAGAAAAACTACATATACATGGGACACCTGTCCATAGGATAATGTCCGTACCTGGGAACACTACCCGTACCTTGAATAATGCCTGTACTTTGGACCCTAAAAATACGAAACTCTTGTTTAGAACCAAACAAGGTCTAATAAACAAAATAAACCTCCCTGGAAATACTTCCGAGGGCTCAACAATAAACAAAGGAACTGTCCTTTCTTCCATTTAACATTCTGGAGGACAAAACGAAACCAACGTGTCAGCAAACACCAAATACAAGTTGAGTTGAGCCAATCCAAAACTTTACCCTAAAAATACGCAGTAATAATATCGAATCAAAAAAAGATAATATCTCATCTTTACCTGTTGCTTTGAAATAGCAGCTGATTCAGATTATGCAGCAAGATTTTAAATAATTATCATTTCTAAAAGCCGGTTGATGATGGTGACAGAGCGGCAAACCAAAAAAAGTAAGGTTAAAGCGCGGAAACCTTGGAATGATGTTGACAGCGCCTCCACAGAGCAGTGAAACGATAACAGGGTTGTCGACTAGAGAACGTAAAAATTACGCCAAGCGTTTCAAATAAATTATCAGGCCTGAACGATACGGAATCCGGTGACGATACGCCAGACATCATATATTATATATAAAAAACATGTAACGAACTAAAAACTTTACAGTATTGTATCTAAAGAGTAAATACCTTCTTTGGCGAGGTGCACCATAAGTTTCAAAGCTGTGTAATAGTTATCGTGATATAATCAATAATTCTTGTGTCGTGGTCGTCTTACCCTTGCTAATCGTAAAACTATACTTGAAGTTACTCGAAAAAAACGAAAAATTTGAAACCACACTTATGGGGTTTCATTGACATGTACTGTTTCATATAATGCCTCACCTTGGTGGAACACATTTGCTCATCTATGCTCAGGTGCTGTTCCAAAGCAACTGACTGAAATTTTTCGTTCAAATATGTAACAAGAGGTCTTATTTTATAGAGTCTATCATGTCCCGGTTGCTCGCGAGGTATAAAAGTTTGATTATCATTGAGATGGATATATTGTCGAATTTTTTCAAACTTGTTTACAAGCATAACATCAGCAATTGGCGAAAATCTAAGTTCTTCACTCCAGAAGGACCTAGTATTCGGCATATGGATCATCAAAATGTATATTATGAGGCCTATATATTGTTTTATGTCCATTTCTGTAAAAACGGGGGGTATTTCGGTTTTTTTCTGTACAGCATATAAGTTAGTTTCAAGTAGGATTTGTTGTATTAGATCATTTGAAAAAAAAGTAGCTGAAGAACTCGTAAGGGGTTTCCAACTTAACAAATATTTGCGCCAAGTTTTGTATCCCCGGTGAAGCGTAACTGGTCTTCATTTAGCTGTAGGGATTTTTCTTTCCACGAAATATCCTTATAGCCGCTCTTTTTTTGACCGATCTCTTAGCACAGATAGCGGCAAATTGTCTTCTTCATCACTAACCGTAGGTCTCGGCGCAGGTACGACTTCATCTCTTTCAGAAAGCTCGTTCTCGCTAACAGTAGCTTCCGCATCATCTACCGAAAAAATGACAGGATCCTCGACAGGATCGTGCCAACTGTCCGCATCACTATCTGCGCCATCATCGCTTTCTAAGCCAGTGAAATTTTCCCAATACTCTATCAAGTATTTTTCTGATAGAAGTTGACCTCGATTTCTTATTCTGAAATACGAAAACAGCATTTAGAGTTTTTTAAGCGTTATCGCACAAAAATACTATATACGCATAATAATTCATATTTATATAACTGAATATTCATCAACATAACTACCAAAAACCAAAAATTTACTTGACTTTCAAAGCGCATATTGGTTACTTCAAAAAAAATAATTACAAACATATTTATACCCTAAACGCATGATGTTGCCGATTGGCATCAAAACAAAACGGTCGCTAACAGAAAAAAAACATGTATAAATCGCAATTCAAAATATTATGGTGTAATACAAACCTTATTAGACTAGCAAATACAATTTTATAATATTGAAATAGTCACTGGAGAATACAATACTGAATTCACAAATAGATTTACTAAAGTTATGTCTACGTACCATGCCTCAACTAAAAATAACGATGCCGGAACGATTTATAGCGCCATCACGTCATAAGTTTTGGAATTATATCATTAAACGGTATATATCCAATTAGCTACAGTATGCAGCGAGCGTAAATTTGCGTTCTGGTGTGTTCAAGTTAGCTAAATATCGGTATGGTAACTAATATCTAAATGGCAACTAGATGCATTTAAGGTTTAAAAGTTATAATAATAATTAGGGAGTCATGCAATTGATAGGGTTAATTGGGATTAAAAAAAAAGCTTATTTGAAAACATATCTTTTCTTTCAATTTTCAGTTATGTAGAAAATTCACAAAAAATGGATAACCAAACTATAAAAATATGTTTTTCAAGGAATATACTAAATCTAATAATTATATCCCAAAGTGATTCCGGATAATCATTCACAGCTATTTATTATCTTTGATGCAGTTGTAGGATCGTAATGTAGTACTCTGTGTTTTAGCAAACAACGGAGCCTTAATTTTAGTACTCCATTGCATCTTTCATTTATAGATCTAGTTCGCATTTGAACAATATTGTATTGTTCTTCAGGCGATTCTGCATCGGCATTTTGAATTGGGGTTAACATCCAGGGTCTTAAGGAATAACCTGAATCACATAAAGAAATGACATAAATTCTAAATCTTGTATTAAA
Source organism: Sitophilus oryzae (assembly GCF_002938485.1). Taxonomy (NCBI): domain Eukaryota; kingdom Metazoa; phylum Arthropoda; class Insecta; order Coleoptera; family Curculionidae; genus Sitophilus; species Sitophilus oryzae. The sequence goes on along the minus strand of NW_022146698.1, from coordinate 1,839,909 downwards.
ATAAAGTTTTTTTAAGCTGTTATTACTCATAAGTTTCTTATAATAGGTACTGTACACCAAAAATGGCAAATAAGTGATGCCCATTATTGTGAGGATTCCTTATGTAATGGAAAGCATTACTATTATTTCATACGTGACTATCATGAGTGCTTCCTGGATATCTAGCAAGTGCATTTATTATTTTGAAGTTGGAGTTACATATCTGAAAAAACTGCCATGAGCATTGTATATTACATTTTTGCAGTGCAATAAAATATGCTTAGGGCTGGTCGCCCAAATGTGCTTCATTTGTGTTTGCAGTTTGGCAGCCGAAGAGTGTAGAAGCGCATTAAACGAAGAATTGATTATTACTTGATTGAACCACAATGCAGCTCAATAGGGTTTTGTGTCATCTATCAGTATCTGACTTAATATTGGATGGCTCCCAGTTAATGGCTCTGTAATTTCGCTATTTAACAACATATCCGTTTTTTCGTCGACGTATTCTAGCTCAGCCGGTGGCAACAAATCATACCGCTTACAAATATACGCATAAAACCAAAACGTTTGCATTTGATAATATGTTTGCATAAACAGTTCAATGCGTCTTAATTGACCAATTATTGCGAACAGCGCTGAAAAATCGTGGTTTTTTCGTATAATAAAATTTTCAATTACATCAAACGGTGTAATTGGTGACCCATAATGGCTAAGATAGTTGTTGATTTTGGCAATTAAAGTGTTAATATGTTGCTCGGAATTGCAATTTGAAACACATATCGTTTGAATATGTTTTATTTCTTCAAGTATTTGGGCAAGGGCAATCGACTTGTGCTGTCGCGGGGGCATATTAATGAAAACACACAGATTTTTTAATTTATCTAACATGTAAAAAAAAATTATTTGCTTATAGATATTTGGTAGTAAGTATTAATGTTAACAATATTCTTAAAATTATATAAATCCCATCATTGCGCGTAGAATTTCTCTGCTAAAATTCTCTTCCTCGACGTCATTTTCGTTTGGCCCATTAGTGTGTTCTTGTGGTTGAACATGACACAAAACAGATGGCGCTACGTGAACATGTGGCGTGTAATAACACGTAAAATATTGTTGGCAAAACGGACAAGTTGGTCTGCGGCTGGCCGTGTAGTGTTCTTTTTTTGTATTAATTCTCACAGCGCACGAGATACACATTTCGTGGCGGCATGGCAGAAAATGTGCAAATAACGCAGGCTCAAACACTTCCATACAAATATTACATTCGCGAGCGCACGCTGCTGCTGCTGCTGCTTGGTTAGTTGTCTTTCTTCCACGACCGCTATCTTCATAGCGCTCTTGTTCTGGTGGTTCGGTGGAGCTGGTATTTGTCACGCAGGCGTTTAATTTTTTGTGTGGTTTAAAACGAATTTGACGCTGTTGTGTGTAAAAAAGGGCCATGTTAATCCAATCCCAAGAGGGTTATCTCATGGGTTAACATAACCCGCGGGTTAGCATGTTATAATAAGTTGTGTCTCCTGGGTGAGCTTAACCCACGGAACTATTCCTGGGTTAGCTTAACCCAGGAGGTAACCCTCTATTGATTGGTCCTTAATTTGTTTTACTTACTAATTGCACGTGTATAGAATGGTACCCCTTACGTTTCACATAAATCTCTTCTCTAAAAATTGGATGTTTTTTTGGTGGATAAATTGCAACGTGTGTGCAATCGACGCATCCAACTATTCCAGGAAACTGATAATTTCTGTAAAACCTAGTAAACAAAATTACCTAATTCTTTGAAATTTAGGTAATATTAAAGCTTAAAATATGGTTAAATATTATGGCAAATCTATCTACGAAAGCTATACACTGTAAACTTACTCTTCTCTTGTTAGACGCAACTCCTCCACATTTCTGGGCATGTTTACAAATGTATTAAAAACTTCTGGAGATGTTAATGCATTTATTACTTCATGAGGAGAGCCTTATAATACATATCCCACTGGAGAGTTGAGCACAACCCCCATGGAGAGTTTTGCAATGTCCCACTGATAAGAACCGCTAGCAAAAAATCCAAGAGCCACCAAAACCTAAAAAATAAAAAATGATAAGTGTCCGAAATAATGTTGGGTAAATATTCGTTATAGTGGTTATTGCTATTATAGTAAATTTTTAAACAATTTTCTTTTAGCCATTACAGAGGTCAAAATTAACCGAAAATTCGCGAGCGCTCATGCATGTTTGTGTGTGAAAAGTATAGCTTTTAGGTATTCAAAGAAGGAAAAATTCCCTTCTTTTTGCAGATTTTGATAACCCAACCGATCATGACAAATGCGTTATCAAAATCTGCACAAAAGAGAGAAAATTCTTCCTTTTGTGAATAACAAACTATACTATACTTTCCATACAAAAGGGAACTAAAAGAAATACCTGTAATAACACTAAGGGGAATTTTTCAAAAATCTACTATAATAGCAGAAACCGCTATAGCGAATATTTAGCTAATGTTGTTTACCTGGCTGTTTTCATTAGCTAAAGTGAATACCTCGACTATAAAGGTAGATTCAGTCAGCAAATCAGATAGTATAAGATAAATGTAACATAAGAAATAAATAATTGTATTCTTACTTTTCTAACTATGCTTAGGGCAGAAATTCTTGTCGGAGCAATGAGATGGGGCTGCAAAATATTGATTAGATCTGTAGCGATAGGTTTAGTGAGTCTGTAAAGTTTTACGAATTGTCTGTCTGAATATTTTTCAAAAGGATTATTAAATGGATGTAACATTCGAGGTGGTCTGTTGGCTAACTCTTCTGCTTCTTGTATAGCATTTGTGAAGTTTAAATGAATTAAATCATCAAAACCTGCCATAGTTGCTTTCCTTTTATTACTATGTAAAAATAAGGAGGTGGTCTTTTGTATAAACTATTATTTGTACTTACCAACAATATCTTGGAACAAAAACAAAGGCCCATTGTCACCTCTATGATTGTCACCATATTGTCACTATCAATCATCAATTTAGGTTGATCGATATATTTTTTAACCATCGTGACTGCTCGAATTTTAATACCCTATGAATTTCTGTTACTATCAGATCATTTATAATTGCTTGTTTGAGTGTTTGATAATGAACAATATATTTTGCTAACATGCCATTGCTAACATTGTCATTGTCCATAAGGGCAAAAACTCTTCTTCGCTTGATGCGTTTTTATGAATTTCTCCATGCATTATATTGCCCATAACTCAGATGGATCTCGTTTAAAATATGCTGTATTACATTATATGTCCTGTATTGTAATTTTCATTAGTGTTGAAATCAAAACAAGCTTTTTTCCTAAGAACTTCTATTAGGCGTTTTCTTTCATGACAACCTGCAGAATTATAACAATTTAAAACAAAGTTGTTTTAATATTTAGGCATATGTCTAATGGCAGAAGATCTAGTAAGCACTAAAAAAAATTGTAATATAAACTTCATTTTTAATATACTATTTTTAGAAAAACAATATATGTTGAAATAGTGTTGGTCTCTGTAGGAAAACATTAAATAATATTTTCTCTTAAACCATATAAGTTTTAATCGAACAAGTCTCAATCTAGATGATGCGTCTAGAGAACTCTCAAGATCAGGATTTAACCGATAACTAACTGATATATCATCAGCTACACATGCCAATTTATTTTCAATGGCTAATTTTACGATAAATTGACACCGTTTCATTGTAAAAACTTAAAGAACTATTCAAAACTGACCAAAACCGAAAAGAATTAAAACGCAATAAAAAACGGTCAACATTTTTTCATCTTCCGTTAACCACGAAACGTGCACTAACTCAATCACATTTTTCCCATTTACAACTTCATTAAATTGTACAATTATAACTGGTTTTTCAATATTGTCATTATCAGACATTTTTTTAAAATAAAGTTTATAAAGTCAAAACGCAATTCACAATAAAGAAGATAATCTTTATTTATTGAATTTAAAAGCACAGTACGGAATAACACAAACTAACGAATACACAACTAAACTGACCGATATAGACTTCCTGTTTTACTGAAAACGTACGAGTGGCAGTTTTGAGTTTAGACGTTTCATCTGTCATTTTTATCAATTTTTAATTGTCATGCTATCAGCTGATGTTTTAGATGTTGTTTGTTTATTGTTTGCATATTTTTATTTTGTTTTGGATTTAAAATAAATTTAAGTGAATTTCAACTATACCATGCTTAGAAAATTTGTTTTATTGTTATTTTGTTGTGTTCACAATTAAGAGAGTCATTTAAGATTATTTCTAAATCTTTTATATCTATCAGAAAGCTTCTTATTGTTTGGATCTTTTAATGTCTGTTTAATCAAATTATGTTTTGTATTTATTGCATTCAAAATCTCATTTGTTATCCATTCCTTTCTTTTTCTATTTTTATGCGTTGATTTAACAATGTTACCACTACTATCAATATGTTTTTGCAGTTTATTAACAAATAAATCTGCTACGGTATTCGCATCTCTCCCATTGTAAATATCAACCCATGTTTCTTTTTCTAATTTATCATTTAATTTTTTGTAATTAATGTATTGTTTGTGTGTTAAGGACTCATTTATACATTTTGTTTCCGATTTAGTCTTGAATGAAATTTTTAGAATGAGATTTAGTCTTGTCTAGAAAATATAACTGTATAGTGATCGGTAATATCTCTTCTATAAAGTATAGAATTAAGCAGTTCATTTGGAATTTGAGATTTTATAAATATGTGATCTATGCAAGAGCCTGATGCTGGTCTAGTAATTGTGTTTATATACAACACATATCTATGTTCATTCATTACATTCATATATTCGTTAATAAATCGTTCAGATGTATCGTGTAAATTAATATTCATATCCCCTACAATAATATTCAGCTAACCCTTAGCAGTATTTCTAGAAAGTACAGTTTCTAAGTTTATGATGAAGTCATATGGCTCTGTAGAGCTGTCTGTAGATTGCAATTACCTCAATTAGTTGGTTATTAATATTTATATCAATTTTAAAAATATACACAAAAATATACTATATTTTAATTATTTAAAAGTCCCAAAATTGCACAGTAAGCAAGTCGCGATATATGCTTATATCTCCAATTAGACTAAAATTACAAGGAAATGTGGCCGCGCACAAACGAGCGCCATCAATGTATATAAATAATTCATTCACATTTTGTTTAAAAAAAAATGTATCTTTACACTTGACGACATCTTCATTTCTACACCGACTTCGAGTAACTTCTTGTTGCTTGTCTTTCCTTATTAGTTGAAGGTAGGAATGTGGTTATAAGGCCAGCCGAACCCCTGCGAGTTTGCGTAGTCGATGCTCCCGGAGTAATGGTAAATTCGATAGTACTGGTCGGCTTAGCTTTTGGATCAGGATAGTGAGTTTCTTGCTGCTGACGCTCTATAGGTTGAACAGGTTGTTCGTTGACGGGGGTCCCCGGAGCACTTAGGCATGGTCTAGATGGAATATCGGTAAACACTTCGCAATCAGATTCGTTACCTTTATTTCCTCTCTCCACCAATTATTCGTAAGTTTCACTGCAAATTACAAGAGTATCCCTTTTAATGTACGCCCTTAAACCCTTTTCCTTTGCCTCTTTCAAGTTTTGTTTGAGTACCTTGCTCACCACTTTCTTGGAAAGATCGTGGTTAATAAAAATGTTCTTTCCCTTCAGCTTATAGGCGCTACGAAGAATTAATGCCTTTTTTAAATATGAATTGAGCTCTATACATAGCGGTTTCGTTGAATCGTTTCCTAAGTAGTATAAATTGTTTATATCGCTTATATTTATATCTACTTCTAACAGATTTCTTAGTTACTCGGTTACCCAAGCAGCTAATTCAACGTCCTTTAGGTTTCTGTGGTCCCGTAGCCCAAATATTATCAGGTTTTCTTCCTAGCTAATTTTTCTAGTACTTGTACTCTGTATTCTATATCGTTTAATTTACTTTGTATTACAGTAATACTCTCTTTAGAACTTCCGTTTGAATTGAAAAATCCTCTATCACCGTTTTAATGTCTTCTTTTAATTCTTTTTTGCTGTTCTGTATTAAAGATTTTATTTCTTGCAATTGTTTGAACATGAGCGTATCTACCATTCTTACGGTGTGTATTAAAGTGTATATAATATATGTTACTCAAATAAAAAATATTGCAATTGGCAACGACGCACAGTGGTCAGAATGATCGATCTGACCCTCCAAAAGTATTTGTCGGCGTTTTTAAATTGGAGAAAAAGCAATACTTTAATTTTATATATATTAGTTAGTAACAAACTATAAATTTAATAAATATATAAAAAAAACTTTAAATTAGGGGATTAAATGGATAATTTAACTAAAATTATATACAAAAAACACATTATTACTAATTACTACAAGTATAGTGCTTCTCATCCCAGGTGGGCCAGGATTTCTAATTTCGCTGGCCATTTTTTTGCTGGGACAGTCAAAATAAATAGGCCAACAAAAAAATGGTCAACGAAATAAAGAAAAGTTGGCTCAAATATCTTGATAATTAATGTTCTAAAACTAACAATTTCCTCACAAATAATTCTCGATATCAGAAACATCTTCTTCATCCCTATCATCTTGCAAATCCAACTCGCTTGCATTATAGGAACTTGTTAGAAGCTTTATTACTTCTGAAGGTAATGGTCCACTTTGTTTGAATGGTCTGCGTATCATGCTAGTGATTACGGGGTCAGATGTTATGAGTGCCATATGCATCATATCCTCCATTGTCTTCTTTCTAGAAATTTTCCTTGTATGGTCTCGTCGAAAGCGCTTGAGCTCCTTGTGTTTTGCCTCTTGGGCCTCCTCAGACATCTGTCCTATTGGGACTATGGAGTGTTTGATAATTTCTTCTCCATGAATTAATATTTTATGGAGTGTTGGAGGCATAAAATACCAGTCATATAGAGAGACATAGAGTTGTGCTGTGTCATAAGCATATTGCCCAAATTTCTGGCTATTGATCTCCAATCCACAAGTGAGAGTTCGCAAAATAATGGATAAACGATATATTAATGTCTGGTCCACACCCGTTATTGCTGCGGCTAATGCGGATTTGCAAAGAATCTTCTCGCCGTATTCCCGTCATTGGTTGTCCCAAATCCTGGTTTTGGTATATCGACGAGAAGACCCATTTCATTCCGTAGTTTGTTCTGGACATTTCTTTTTCGGGCGCTTACAACCTCTTTGTCCTCTTGTCGCGCTTGCCATTTTTTTATGTCTAGACGATAGCTGATATGTAGTATGCACTCAAAACACTTGATTAGAGCATGTAAGCTGGATATCCCAAACGAAAGAGCTTCCTGATCTCTAGCTCTTTTAGAATGACTACTTAGATCATTCATTGCTTTCGGGTTAACTTTACAAATTAAGCACTTAGACGATGGTGTTTCTGTGAGAATATTTCCAATCTTTCCATCGATCATGGTAAGATTCAAAGAATGAGTCACTTCAAAGTTCAAATCATTAATACAAACTAACGTCGATTGCAACCGGGTTATCTGCTGCCTTATTTTTGCGACTTCGGAACGCACAAGTTCTTCAGTTTCTTTTTTAAATAAGAGCTTGATAGGCCTGCAAAAGGATGTAGATGACGGGCGTTGATTTTGCCATAATATTACATCGTTTTCACCAAGGAGGCGAAGGGGAACACATGAAATGACAAACAAAAATGAGTCATCATATCCTTCACTACTTCCTTCTGTAGTGAATCTCTGTTTATAATTCTGCTGCCCAGCTGCTCCGTCGCAACCCCATTTATACAAAGCTTTTATTTTTGAGGTACTACCTCTAGAATTTTCGTAAACTTGTACTAACACATCTTGTTGCACTAACAATAAACGATTCACCGTGTGGTCAAGAAGCGACTGTAACATCACTTCGGCTGAAATTTCAGTGATGGTCATGTCTTTGGGGTAGCAGCGTTCTTTCGCCAACAGTACTTCGTTATAGTTGGGATATATGTCGGCGTTGTGCTCTTTGCTGTCTCTGCTGATACCTGCATATTGAGATCTCGTTAATTTGTTTTTTTATTATTGAAGCTAATGCTTCGTCTGCCGTGAACTTAGTAGGGGTTTTCTGCGTTTTTGAAAGTTTCTTCAAATTCTTTGCTTCTTCTGGGAATTCAGAAACAGTTTTCACTAAATCAGCTGCAGTTCGTAAGCCCTGACGGCGAAGAGAGGCTTGTGTAGCATAGCTAAGCTCATCTTTGTCAATCTCAAGCAACTCTTGGATCCTTCGTCTTTTGGTAGATTCAGACGACTCAGCAAATGCAACTTTTGGTCTTCCATACGAAGATGAGGGCGTATTGTGACACTTTTGTGAGACGGCCTCTTGCTTTTGTAAGACGTCTTCAAATGCAACATAACCGTTTAGCCACTGTTGGTACTTTTTCTTAAGGTTAGTAATGCTATATTGACATTTTCTCCATTTCGCCTGCATCTGCTTGCAAAAATTTTGACATTTCTTTCTTAAAATGTCTTCAGGGGGAACATTTAAATTCAAGCGTTCAACAGCAAATAAATAAATCGCTTTGTCTTTCTCGTGTTTATCTTTTTCATTATGCCATACTTCAAATAGGTCCCGTCGTATGATACCGCCGGCTGGTACTAAAAAAATCATATAAATTAGGGATGGATCAGTATGGATATGATTGTTGCAAATTCAGGTAAGGGACTAAGTAAGCTAAATAAAAACATCAAAAAAAGTTGTTGCAAAGCATTGCGAAAAAATAGCAGCTTCATCAAAATTAAAATTAATTTTTTTTGTATCATATAAACAGCGCTGCATTTGAAAATTTATTAAAAAAGAATAACTGAATGTAAATCGGAAAACGCCTGGCAGAATAATAGACTTACCTTCAGGTAATATCTCCATATCACACTTACATCAAAACTTATAACTGTGTCTCTGTATTAAATACGTAAATATAACAGATAAACTAACACTAAAGTGGTGAAACTATTACACAAGTTTTTTCTTGTCGTTTTGGTGCAATACTCTACCGCTTGGGATTTTTTCATGTGAAACATTCGATCGATACTGAAAGATTTATGTTCTCTGGAACATGTCCAGACAAGTTTTAACTACATCGGTCGTATGCGCATAAGTGACTTTTGGAGGGCTAGAACGCAGATTCTGATCACTGTGCGACGGTCCGCTGTACTTGTCCAAAACTAGGTCAAATAATTATTATTAACAATAAACAAATATATCTTTTCTAGAAAAATTAACTTTTATTTTTTTGGTAAACAACATCGTTATAGGTATTTTTAAAAACCCATTAAAAAACATGGAAAATAAACTTAACCTACTTAAGTTAACATCAAAATCTTAAATATAAAAAATATTGTTTTAACATTTTCCCATTTCGAAAATGTCTAAGGGCTTCAAAAACTTGTAATACATCCTTTCTCTTTTTAGGAAAATGTTGGGATCTGGTGTTATACCAAGAATTTGGTCATACGTTACATAACTAACATCATTATCTACCAATAAAAATGTATTATTTCGTTCATCCACACATTTTAGAGAGATAATTTTACATTCCTGATTTTCATCATCAACACTGTCGATGAGACACAGATACCTATAGACAGATGTCAGTCTTTTGTCACCTTTAAATTGTACAATAGCAAATTTACCCTTTTTCAAGCTTTCCCCATTAACTGGTTCAATCCGCTCAAATTCTTCTTCTATATCCTATGAATCACCTGACTCAGAATAAGACACATCTTCATTTGAAACTGAAGATGAAGATGAGGACGATGAGAGAGAGAAAATACTTTTTTCTTTCCTTTTTTCACCTTTTAGTATTGAAAATACTTCTGGCCGCGTTTATATGGGACCCATCTTTGAAAAAACGACATGCTAGAGGCGACATGGAGTTCAATAACCTGCCTAATCAACTTGTCAACACGTAAGTCGATAGCTGAATAGAGCAAGGCCGTCCGAGGGCCGAAATGAGGTCTTATTAGTGTGGGCCAACTATTTTATGGATATGGATGTTTAGTCTCTAAAAGCCGATATTATTATAAAAAAGAATATGCGTCAAGGCATGGGTTGTTAAGTACAGTTGGGCTATTTTAATCTAACTCTTTCCGTATGAGAAGCAGGGGGCAAATTATACGTGAAAGAGCGAAATAACATAAATAATAAATTTAGACTACTGCGATATTTTTTCTTGGCGCGTAGGATAATGCGCACAATCGATGCATTAAAGGGAATAATTAATTAAATCATTAGGTTCCAAAACATATAATAATTCGGGTCTCATCGGATCTGCTGATATATTTTGATAAAATTTAGGCTATTAGGACCTATATTTTTTATATGATAATTATTTTTTTAATTAACAACTTAGGACAAAGAAAAAGCTTGCATGGTTTCCACCGCCAACGTAAAACAAATGAATTCAAGGCGGTGCCAAATATTTATTGGGATAAGTTTTTATCGTTTAAATATTGTTGTAAATAATAATTATCATTTAATTAGTGCTAACTTATTAAATTTCACAAGACGGCGAAATTTCAACAAAATCGGCTAACGGATGGATCTTTGAGAGATTAATAAGAAAGGTCTATTAGAAAACACCTTGACACCACTGTATCTTTAAAATTATACATTTCCGGACACATGTTTATATGAACTTTTTACCTTAAAAACACTCAAAGAATCACCTCCTGAAGTTTGGCCAGATACTTAATTAACATCCTGTATTTAAAAATGGCTAGCTAGTGATTTAGTAAGCTATGTTGATTTTAATAGAAAAAAAATTCATTTCATAAAAAATAAACAAACCCATAATACAAATACTATACACCAATTAATTAATTTTAATTGTATCTAAAGGCACTCTAATAATTGAAAAATGGACAGGAGCACTTAAAAATAACTTCATAGAGTATACCAAATATGCTAAAAATAATAATTCCAATAAAAAAACACAAATGGCACATTAGAATCTGCATTATCTGAAATCAAACTATAGCTAAACCGCTAATAAAATAATAGAGACAAGACGCCGACATCTATAACAAGATGACCAGTTTTTAATAATTATTCCGAGTTATTATTACATACTTGTTTTACAATTATTGTAATACAGTAGCATTCCTTCAAATGAATTTTGATTTAAGTATTGTTAATATAGTCATTTTAATGATTATAGCCCGTATGATTTCTAAAATAAATAATCAAGCGTGTTTTTATCAGAATTATTAAATGATTAAGTAGAAATAGTTAATATTTAGTAACTTCGTAAGTGTTATATTTTAATATAATTATGGATTTTGAATAATTAAATAATTATCTTAAGTTTAAATTGTGGTAAACTTGTATGAGTTTCAATCATTTATATTTAAAATCTTAGGGAAAGCAATATAGATTTTAGGCAGGAGAACTCAAAAGAACGACTGTGCAATTAGTAATTAAGACTTTACATTTTTTTTACTTGCCATTTTCTTGTCGTTCACGTTGCACGTTGACTCTTCGTTGTGTCACACACAATCTGAATTTCGGATATGATGCAGAACTGATAAATTGGACCAAATATATTAATTGCAGGTTATCAAAGACATATTTTTGTTAACTTTGCAAACATTTAAGGCATGCAATAATTTTTGAAAAATTTTGACGTGAGATTACTTTATAATTCTTGGAAGTCTTGGATGATAAAGATTTGAATTATTATGGGTCTGTTTTGTTTAAGAAGCTAACAAATAATTTCAAAAACTCAACTATCAAAATATAATGGTAGCAAATTTTTAAAATCATGCATAGCTATAATGTTCTATATTAATTGGACATACCGAATGTAAACTAGGTATAGTTGCTGCAATCGATAATATATTTTGTTGCTTTTTCATATCACACAACACTTTCATCATAACAAAAAACCGTCAATACCGCTACTCATATTATGGGCACCTATGACTTAAATCTCATAATGATGTTTAAAAATACATAGGTATACATACTATGAGCAGTGGTTGTGACGGGTTTTTACTAGGTATGATGAAAAGAAGCTGCAAACTAAGTTATCGTGGAACTATATTTTAATTTATTTTTATCTACAGTAACTATTACATATTTTTTGTATGGCGAATTTAAATTTATGGACCGTCCATAAATTTACACCGTAAGTTCGAATATTGGCTAAACCTAGAAATACCCAGGTAATAGCCCGAAATATGCAAAAGAGGGAGTGAGTTTAGGTTAGATTAGAATTTAACATTAGATTATCTAATTAACATTAGATTATCTAATGGGTATGCTGTACACCCATTCTTCTATTCGTTTAGAAATTGTTTCGGGGAACCATTTGACGAGCTTGTGGTTTCCAGATAGGAAATACACTCTTTGTCCATTTTCCAAGGTGCGAAAGATGGATTGCATTTCAGCTCGTTGTTTTTCTAACAGTTTTGTTGATATATCATCAGGTCTCGTTAAAATTGAGGCGAGTGCGTCCTAAGAACAATTGAGCTGGAGACTGTCCTGTGGTGGAATGTGGTGCTTTGCGATATTGTCGAAGGAATTGGTTAAGATTACTCTGTAGTGTCGCACATACCGTTCCGCTTGTCCATTTGTTGATGGATGGTACGGTGCTGATAGTTTGTGGTATTTTACTCCACTATTGTTCAGGGAAAGTCTTGACTTCTTCTGCAATGAATTGTCTACCGTTGTTTGAAACAACAGTGATTGGTGTACCATATGCTGTGAAGAGGTTGTCCATAATAGAGATTGTTGAAGCTTGTCGGCTACTGAACCTGCGTCAATACGTTGGTGCTTTTGGGTACTCCCAATGGTAATCACGAAATTTGGGTGGATCATGCGATTGTGTTTCACATACGGCGCAAGACTTAACAAGTCTCTCAATGTCTTCGTCTATACCTGGTCAAAAAAACAAAGGAACGTGCCAATCCTTTCATCTTGACTATGCCTAGGTGAGCTACATGAAGATCGTTGAGGATGGTGTCTCGTAGAGAAGGCGGAATCACTACTCTTTGTTCAAACATCAAGCAGTTGGCTGCTAGAGTATACTTAACTTCGGGAGTTTTAAAGTTGTGATATACTAAATCCTGTCCACCTTCCAGAATTTTCACGATCTTACCAAGGTGTAGGTCTTTTCTGGTTTCGCGTGCGATTGCTCCTCCTCTCACTGGTAGTTGCTGAGTTTGATGGATAGATTTTCAATCGAAATTGAAAAAAAATCCCTTTGTGAGGAAATATCTCTTCGTCTAGCTCTTGTAGATAGATCTGGAATAAACAAATTATAATAAGTTGCTTTTCCAAGAAACAGCTGTAGTTCTTCTGGAGTTACTGGTTTGGGTGCATCTCGTACTGCACGGATATGTGTATCAGATTTGTGGATTCCGGATGCATCAATCTTGTGATCAAGAGCTTCTAAGACATGTTCCGCAAAGGTACATTTATCTCGGTTTAGCTTGAGCCCATGTTGCCTAAATCGGTCTAAGATTAAGTTCAATGCTTGAATTGTCGGCATATACAATAATGTCATCGAAAAAACTTACAACATTTTCAAGTCCCTGTAGCACTGTCTCCATTCGTCTTGGCCAGATAGCAGGAATGTTGGCTGCGCCATATACTGCTGGTTTTGGCCGGATGAGACCATGAGTTGGAATATTGAACTGGGTATAGGTGGTGCATGGCTGAACTCTTCATCAACTTCGAGATGGGGGGCTGAAGATAGGAGAGATGTGGCAGAAAAGAGAGAAACGCCTCGCATTCGGTTGAACAGGTTTCGATCCTCGGAATCGGATGTTCATGGATGATGATCCTTGGGTTGGGTGTTGACTTGTAATTACCAGTGATTCTCAGTTTCCCATTTTTCTTGACGACAACGTGTGTTGTTGATGCCTACTCTGAATAATCGACTCTTTTGTAGAAGCCTGAAAATATTTTGGACTCGATTTCCTTTGCGTATGCATCACGGAGAGCAACTGGTATATCTCGAGCACGGGCGAAGATAGGAGTAGCACCATTTTTCAAATGCATTTTCGCTGGTGGTCCTGAGATTTTTCCAGGGACGTTGCTGAATACAGTCTTGGTACAGGTTCAGGATGTTGTCAAGTTGTCTTTGACGTTCTAAGAACAGGGGTTGTTTGACTGAAAGATTATGGGAATTAGATCAGGTTTTGCAAAGAGGCGTTCAAAGTTGATCTCTTAAAAACTCGGAGATCCACTCTCGTCCAAGTAGCGTCTCACACTCTCATACCTCACAACTACGTAGAGGTATAAGTTGCTAGTGGTGGTATCAATGGTGGCGTTGATGAACTGTTTGGTCGCTGATTACCATTCTTTCGAGATGGAGGTTTTTCATATCTAATCCGGTTCATTGTATCTGGTTTGGTGGCAGCAGTCTTTACTTCGTCAGCAGTGTTTCGAGTGGCTTCGAGTGCGTAGGCGATTTCGTGTGCAGCGGTCAAGTTCTCTGGCTTCTTGGCTATGATTTCGTCACACATTTCTCTGGACTCTAGACCTGCGAGCATTTGTTAGATCAACATTTTGTCGAGGAATACTTCATATTCGCAATAGGTTGCCGCTTGTCGCAGTCTTAAGGTAAAACTAGCAATGAATTCTCCTGGTTTTTGCATGATTCTTCGAAATTTGATACTTTCAGCAAACTTATTGCGTGTTGCATCGAAATGAACAGTGAGTTTCGCTTGAATTTGAGAATATGTTAAAGATTCTGGATCTTCAGGACTGACAAGGATCTTTAAAGCATTGTTGAGCTCAGAACCCATATAGACACGTGCATAATGTGCATGTTGTTCTTCAGGGATTTTACTCAGATTGAGCGCCCAGGTGAACCGTGTAAAGTAGTCCGTGATTGAAGTTCCGTCGGCAGCGCGATATGCTTGTATGGAGAATTGGGGTGGTCCAAACTGTGCTGTTGACGTTGGTTCTGTTTCACCAGGTATTTGCGATTGTCGTATGGCATTGGCAATTAATTCCGATAGTTGATGGAGTAATTCTGGTGTTACTTGAGTCATGTTGAATAACGTTTATAAACAGGAGACTTACCAACGTGGCGATGAAACTGTATTTGAGCACAAATTTGACGAGGTTGCGTTGCAGTTCATAGATTTCGTTTCTGTGTTGCACTTTCACGAGTTTATATATCTATCCCGCTTCTGACACCACTGTTATGTTTCTTGGGGGGTTTATAGACATATAAAGTGCACTAAAACTCTACTTTTATTTAAAATAAAATTTCAAAATTACAAGTCATTCAAAACTAAATTTATGATATGAGCTTGACAGTTTTCCAGGTATTCACAGGTGGAGGTGTACTCCAATAAATATATAACAGTTTCAGATGTTTCTGCTCGTGTTTCTACGCTGATATTCTTGAAGCTTTTTTAATCTGATTGTCCACTTCAGTCGTTATACTTCTGCCGCTCGATGTTTCTATCCCTAAATAATTGAAACTCATTACCTAATTTATAATGCGCTCATTTAATACTAGTTTGCACCGTATTGGATCTTTGGATATTACCATAGATTGTGTAACTATATGTAGCTAACCCTGTAAATTGCATGTTAAGACTCTGTGCCGCTAAGTTAAATTTATAGAGGAAGCGCTGAAGGTCGTCTTCATTTTCAGCAATCAAGATAGCTGAGTAAGAGATTCAGATCATCTGCATAACAGAGTATTCTCAGGTAACGTTTGTTTCACGTAGATAGACTGAGTTCACTTGTTAAGCCACATTCTGTTCGTATACCTATTTTATTCTTTATACTGATCTGCTTTACTAAGTTTGTGTGGTACTTGTTGACACATTTTTGATTTAATCGATAAATCATATCTTCAAGTTTTACTCTATCAAATGCTTGCTTTAGATCTACGAACCATACTCGTATGTACATGGGTTTATTGAATTCTTTGGATTTCGCTATCGACTATCTATCGATAGCGAACATCAGCGATAGCGTTATGACATTTGATGTAAATGTCATAACTCTAAAATAAAAGAACCCGCAGCGCTGTTATGGAGCTACTTCTTGAGGTATTGGTAGTTCAAAAACTTGATAGAGTTTATTTAATTTTAGAGCAAATGGTGAATAAACGAAAAAAAAAGAGGAGATGGTTTTTGTATGATACTTCGATAACAGTTAAATTTAAGGGTATGGTGTCTTGTACAAATTATCTACAAAATCTTGAGAGGAATCGAAATATTAACTAATATATAGGGTGTTCCTTTATAAAAAAGCAACTTTATATTGCGATATTTTTTGGGACATCCTTTAGAATTATTTTTCCTTCACTTTAATATATTTTTTTAAAACCCTATATGTTTTGTATTAAGCATTTTTGCTAGCTTTTGGGTTGTACTTTAAGACATAATCGACCGTTTCCATACACAACAGCGACCCTGTATATATTTTGCAGTGCGTTGGTCATATACAAGCATCTCTAGTCTAAGTAAGTTCAAGCGTGCAGTAAAGGCCATACTAGCTGAAAAGACCCGTTTTACAAATTGGAGATTTTTTTTAATAATTATAACTTTTAAGTTATAATTATTAAAAAACTACTACTACCTACTTTTTTTTTGAAAAAGTTTTTATGCCTAGGCTGCTATAATCTACTTTGTTTAGTAGTCTATATAAATATCAATTTTGTTACTAGATGTAAATCGAAAAGATTAGAAATCAATTTGATAATAGATTTTGATGATAGAAATATTATTCAATTTTGATAATAGTACCTTTTAAATAAAATTCAGTAGTTTCTACTCACTCATTAGCTGATGGTATAACTTTATCCACCATATTTTGTGTTTGTATACCGCTAGCACTTGGTGACAGATCTTTATTAACACCGTTTGAGATATTTTTTTCTCAAGGGGCTTAAAACATCAACATTTCTGACATCTGATAAATTTTTAACAAATTGTGGTAAATTTTCTATTATTGGTAAATTTCTACTGAGAGTGAATTTCGCACCATTGCATTGTCAAGTTTTTCAAAATCACTAACCAACGCCAACCCAAATAATGACTAAAGAACATAAATAATGACTAAAGAATAAAGGAAATAAGTAGTTTCCTCCAAAATTGAATCGAGTTGCCTTCTCTCTGCTGAGCGCCATTCAACGCCGGCGTCTCTTTTCTTCTGCCGAATGTCACTTTCCAAACTAAATTTGGCATCTAACCAACAAAACGTAGAATAACTGGCTTTATAAAAATACCCACAACTACTAATAAACAATTGTAATTCTAAATTAAAAAAACCTAAAAAACATGGAAGTCGGGAGTTTTACTTTGTGCCCGGGGAATTCGTGTCATAGCATCGTTCACAGGAATTGTAACTGACGAAGAAGTAGATGCACTAGTAGATACCACGTTATGGGGAGTTGAATCCATCGAGTGATATGCCATCTCCAAATTATTTTGAGGCTTGTAGTGTTTCATTTTAGCATTAAAAATTTAGCTCCAAACAGTTTTTGTTCAAAGGCTGCCAATAGGAATCTAGTTGACGCAGTTCTCTAGCTAGATATTCTCCATATATGTCAAACGGATCTATGGATGGAGTTAATAGGAATAGGTGATCATTTTGTTAAGTCGACGAAGGCTTTCGGTTTTATTGGGTGTATTGTGTTATGGTAATTTTATTGTAGTATACTGTCCAGTATACTTTTAGGTTTTATTGCGACTACTAAACTTTTGAACCATTAGAAAAGATGTTTACAATATAGGTATCATAATTAATTTTATGCATTTCAGATTCAGGACCTGTAACTATTGATAAACATGATGTTCAAGATAATATTATTATATTTACTTAACCGGGTTCATTCTGTATATTCCTAAAAATTTAAACTATTTTACTGACTAAAAATAGATGAAGAGAATAATACTTCTGATTTACAAAAATTATGTCTTATACAAGCATTTTCAAATTATTTTATGTACTGTTATACATATAAATAATGTCTCTGCCTTAGTGGTGAAAGACCCAGAAGTCTCACCCAGAAGAAGGAAAAACCCGTCAAGATATTATAATATATACATATGTTATAAAACTTATTAAATTTTATTAAATTAAAATATCTTACAATAAATATACACTTTATTTTTGATGGACCTGGTATGCTAAGAATATCATGTTCCTTATCATACTTCTTTGCTACTGAGGAGCTAATAAAAAAGAATTTAATTATTAGTTAAAAATAAAATGAAGACAATTGCTTTAAATAAGTCCTAAATAAAATTATTTACCTTGGTTTTGATGTTGATTTCTCAGAAGATGTGGAAACACCTGATGTATCCGAGCTAAAATAAAATATTATTTATATAAGATAGATTATAAAATGTTAAACTACAAAATGTTTTACCTATATTGCGATTGAATAAATGGCGACTTAAATGGCTGTGGAAGTGCATCTGTTGTTAAATATTTCCTTCCATTTCTTATATAAAGCATTTTTGCTAGCTTTTGGGTTGTACTTTAAGAAATAATCGACTGTTTCCATACACAACAGCGACCCTGTATATATTTTGCAGGGTGCTGGTCATATACGTATACAGGCATCTCTAGTCTCAGCAAGTTCAAGCGAGCAGTAAAGCCCATACTAGCTGAAAAGGCCCGTTTTACAAATTGGACGATTTTTTTAATTATAACTTTTAAGTTCCTACTTTTTTATGTTTTTGAATAAGTTTTTGTGCATAGGCTACTATAATCTACTTTGTTTAGTAGTCTATATAAAAATCAATTTTGTTACTAGATGTAAATCGAAATGATTAGAAATCAATTTGATGATAGAAATATTATTCAGTTTTGATAAGAGTACCTTTTGAATAAAATTTCTACTCACTCATTAGCTGATGGTATATCTTCTTCCACTATATTTTGTGTTTGTATACCGCTAGCACTTGGTAACAGTTCTTCATTAACCACGTTTGAGATTTTTTTTTCTCAAGGGGCTTAAAATATCAACATTTCTGACGTCTGATAAATTTATAACAAATTGCGGTAAATTTTCTATTATTGGCAAATTTCTACTTTAAGTGAATTTCGCACCATTGTCTAGTTTTTCAAAATCACTTTACTAATGAATATTAAGGATATAAAAACTAAACAACTACAACCACTGTTAAGGTGTTTGGTTTATTTACTTACTTCTTACTTGCTTTGTATTTGGGGGGATACAGATGGGAAAGAAGTTGGTATGTAATCAAACTCACTTATATAAATTAGTGACGTCTTACTCTGATATGCCCACTTCAACCATGCTTAAAGTTTACTCTATCTCGTATTGTTTTACAAATAATGGCTAAAGAATAAAGAGAATAAGTAGTTGCCTTTAAAATCGAATCGAGTTGCCTTCTCTACGGTGAACGCCATTCAACGCCGGCGTCTCTTTTCTTCTGTTGAATGTCACTTTCTAAACTAAATTAGGCATCTCACCAACAAAACGTAGAACAACTAGCTTTATAAAAAAACTCACAACTACTAATAAACAATTGTAATTCTAAATAAAAAAAACTAATAAAAAACATGGAAGTCGGGAGTTTCACTTTGTGCCCGGCGAATTCGTGGCATAGCATCGTGCACAGGAATTGTAACTGACGAAGAAGTAGATTCACTAGTAGCTACCACGTTATGGGGAGTTGAATCTATCGAGTGATATGCCATCTCCAAATTATTTTGAGTCTTGTAGTGGTTCATTTTATCATTAAAAATTTTAGCTCCAAAAAGTTTTTGTGCAAAGGAAGGCTGCCAATAGGAATCTAGTTGACGCAATTCTCCAGCTAGATATTCTCCATACCTCTCAAACGGATCTATGATGGAATTAATAGGAATAGGTAATCCTTTTGTTAAGTCGACGAAGGCTTTTGGTTTTACTGGGTGTATTGTGTTATGGTAGTTTTATTGTAGTATACTGTCCAGTATACTTTTAGGTTTTATTGCGACTACTAAACTTTTGAACCATTAGAAAAGTTGTTTACAATATAGGTATCATAATTAATTTTATGAATTTCAGATTCAGGAGCTGTAACTGTTGATGAAGATGATGTTCAAGATAATATTATTATATTTACTTCACCGGGTTCATTCTGTATATTCCTAAAAATGTAAACTATTTTACTGACTAAAAATAGATGTTTGATTTAAATGTCTTATACAAACTTTTTTAAATTATTTTATGTACTGTTATACGTATAAATAATGTCTCTGTCTTAGTGGTGAAAGACCCAGAAGTCTCACCCAGAAGAAGGAAAAAACCGTCAAGATATTATAATATATATGTTATAAAACTTATTAAATTTTATTAAATTAAAATATCTTACAATAAGCATACACTTACAGTTTTGATGGACTTGGTATGCTAAGAATATTATGTTCCTTATTATACTTCTTTGCTACTGAGGAGCTAATAAAAAAGGATTTTATTATTAGTAAAAAATAAAATGAAGACAATTGATTTAAATAAGTCCTAAATAAAATTATTTACCTTGGTTTTGATGTTGATTTCTCAGAAGATGTGGAAACACTTGATGTATCCGAGCTAAAATAAAATATTTATATAAGATAGGTATATAAAATAATGTTAAGCTACAAAATGTTTTACCTATATTACGATTGAATAAATGGCGACTTAAATGGCTGTGGAAGTGCATCTGTTGTTAAAAATTTCCTTCCATTTCTTATGTAAAATCAGATATTGTAAAGTGATTAGAGTAAACTACTGCACGGCTTTTTAATAGTGTGTTTTCAGTCAATCCCTTTCAATCAATTTTTTGCGGCGCACGGCCCTTTACCGAATTCAAAGCGACCCGCCTTTGAAGGTGCTGTTCGTAGGCGATCAAGTTTCCGACATTTTTTCGGTGATCTAAAAAAGGTAATTGAAATTGAAGCGGTTTTATTTTAATCGTAGTTTCATTATTTTTCGTTTAATTTTTTTTATGTCGATTTTTTGCAATCCGAAATTCCTTTTATTTTCTGATACACCGTTGCCAGTTTCTTAATATCATTGCCAGTCTGTACTAAGTGTTTTACTGAACCTACTTCGGTTAGGTTCCAACTCTACCGAAAGACTTGCTTATGTGGATCTGGATATACCCACATTTGTTTGCAAAATTTGGATATAATCGGTTTTGTTCCAAACGTCGAAATTAACTTGATGATTTTAATGGGGTTTACACGGTTTTGGCACAAAATGAGTGTATAGGTCGAAAGATATTACGACTTAAAATGAATAGTGAAATAATGGATTTTACGTATTATATTACCAAATTATGATTTGCTTTTAGTCGTCTGACTGTTCGATTTTTCCATCGGTGTAAATAATTTTTTCCTGTATAGTAAAGTTTCCTATTCTAATATAATAGATATCTCATCTTCGCTCGGTGTTTTGGCATATTCTTAATTTTATGTCTTTCTCAGCAAAAATATAAAATAATGAGAGGATAGTAGGAAGATTTCAAAATAGGTAGATCTAGATTATTTTCTACACAGTAGGTGTTTGGTTTATTAAATTCCTGTTGTCCTTTTAATAGTACGTAAAATAAATATGCTACTACAGTTCGTGGATCAAATGGCAGTGGGATAATGAAATATTTCTGTCATTTTACTTTTTTATTGGATACTATGTTCAGTTCTAATTGGCTGTGCAGAAATGCAGTTGTGGACTGTATTAATTTTAACTGGTTTTATTTTATCTATATAAGTTAATAGCTGGGAGAAACCGCACAGAGAAATGAAAAACCTGCTCCTACCTTTAATGACCGTCTCAGACAGCTTCAGAGGGCCCTCTTCTCCATCTTAATCTTCTCAGCGCTAATTTTCACACATACACTAACATGAATCGTCTTTAAAGGGACTTAAGTTTTAAGTTCAGACTATCGGCGCGTACCGGTTAGCTGACCAATTTCGTCGTACGAAGGTTTCTAATCGAATGTGTGCCCCACTTGTCCTAGTGTTTGGGCATGCGTACACTAATGTTGTAGGAAGCAGATATAAGTGCGGCAATTTAAATTTTAAATAAATTAAAATGATTAATCTTAATCTAAGAAACTACATAAAATGAAAATAATTTTATATAAAATATTAAGTTTCCTTAACAAAAATATCGTCTATTATTTGAAGCTGTAAATTCGAAAATTCCAAATTGATTTTGTCGTATACAATTCTAGAAATTTGTTGTATTGCTTCGTAACTTCTTCATCGGTAACGTTCGTATCGCTATCATCTTCTTGGTGTGCTTTATTTTGATTATTTAGATTAATTGGCTGCTAAAATTTTTCTTTTTCTTTAAGCTTGACACATTCTTGAATATGGTTGACTTTGATTCTGGATATTGCGATATTCAACTCTCTAATTATACTCTTCTAACTTTAATCGCCAGCGAGCTACTTCCAGGATCTTTGATTGAGAAGAGTCATGTTAAAGATAAACGTAAATTTTCTTCCAAACAAATATGGTTTGAAATGTTTTACAGCCCATACTATCGCTAAAAATTCTCTTTCGATGGTAGAATGTTTTGTCTGTGCGGGGTGCGTAATGCGAAAGCTATAGGAAGATCTTTACCTACACGGCATTGGGATAATACAGCTCCCATAGCAAACGCACTTGCATGGGTTGTGAGTAGGAATGGTTCTTCAAAGTTAAGATAAATGAGTATCGAGTCTGAAATTAGCGTGTTTTTTAATTCTTCAAACGCTAATTTACATTCAGCGTCAAAATTAGGCATTTCCATCACGATTGACGTATGTCATTTGTCACTGAACAGCTGATCGGGAACTTCAAACTGTGGCTCAAGTTATTCCCATGGATGTATCCGAAGAAATAATTTGTAAGGTCGAAAAGTGTTGCAAAATAAAAGCAAATTGTGGTTCTCACTCAGGGCAGGAAGGGTTAATGCTTCTAATTTTCGAGCGGTCTGTGGTACAAAGGTGGAAAAACCTTCACTTTCATTGCTCAAGAGGATATGCTATCCTCATGTACATAAAGCAGTGTTCCAAGCAGGTATTAAGTATAAATTTATTATGAATAGTGTGTACTTGAGAGTATCTTATTTCAGGTATTTACGGGTGTCAACACGGGAAAGTTGCTCTCCAAACATTTGAAACACATCATAAAAACGTGCACAATAATTGTAAATTGGTTCGTTGTGGTATGTTTTTGTCCAGAGATTATCCTTTTTGTGCTGCAACCCCAGATGCTCTGTTAGAATGTGAAATGTGTGGTACATGTTGCGTAGAAGTAAAATGTCCTTACTGTGCTAAGGATACATCAATATCGGAATTCATTGAGGCAAAAAAAGTGTGTATTATTAAAGATCAGATGCAAGGTCCAATTCTCAACAGGAAACATGCATATTATTTTCAAACCCAAATGCAAATGGCCATTACGAACTACCATAGATGTCGGTTCGTTTCCATAAAAAAGATATTTTTATGGAAACGATCAATTTTTTGTAAAGTTTTTGGTTGGAAAAAGTTGAGTTAGCCCAATTTTCCATGAAAAAGTGATATTGCCAGAGATGATAGGCAAATATTACACCAGACAAGAGAAGTCTTGCACAAGTAGTGATGTTCCACTTTGTAGTAGTACAAAATCTACAGAAAAAGTCAGTGAAATAACTTATTTCTAATTTATATACTTACTACACACATTTCTATTTCCAGACTGGGGAATTATGGTGTTCTTGTCAAATTCCTAATGATGGACGACAAATGATTTTATGTGCCAACAAAAAGTGTAGTGTGAAATGGTATCATGTTGAATGTGTAGGCTTGGGAAAGATTCCAAAAAAATGGTTATGTGATCATTGTAAATAAAAAACATTGAATTTGTCGTATCCTTATTTTTTATAGTTCTACTAGCTAGGAACAATAGGAGGGCATAAATTTACAAGAGCTGCACAAACCGTTAAAATTTGGTCGATTACAGCAACATCTCTAGCTTTTTTTTATCAGATACATAGGCATTACATTGTGTAGGATTGTAAATTTTTGTTTCAAAACACCTATCACTCTTTCTACATGAATTCTAACCCGTGCTATGTTTCTAGTCTCCTGAATTTCTTGAGGATCTAACTGTTTTTTTCCTTTTAAAAATGCTGGCACCTTTACTTTTGCCATTCTCAATCCAACACTTTCACGTATCAAAAAGCCTCGATCAGCTAAAACCACATCATCAGGCTGTAAATTATCCAAAATTCCGCAACCTTCAGTTATTTTTTTGTCGCTTATGCGTCCACCGTATCCCTGCGAAATAAATGAAATGGATCCTGCAGGAGTTATCCCAATTAATACTTTCACAGTATTATGAGCTTTATATGAGGACCAAGTAGAACTGTGTGCTTCAAGGTTTCTTGACTTCTCTATATGTATCTCAAAACAGTCAATTATGACAGTAACTTAGTTTCCAAAAGCTTCCTTAAAGCACTGGGTTGTACTTTGTACATTTTGCTCCCTTGAGGGCCAGATAATTAGTTTTCTGAACCTAATGTACATTATCCTAATTGTAGCACTAAAAATTGTAGACACAGTTTGCAGACTTACATGGAACAAATGGGCCAATAAAGTAAAATCTAAATTCAGTCTTAATTTTATCAGCGTTATTAGGAAATGTGTAAACTTATCCTTTATAATTGTTTGAGGAGTTATATTGATAAATGGCTCTACCAGGATTGATATGCTATTTAAGGCAGCAAAACTTGGTATTCCAGTGAAATAAAGAGTTTTTTATCATTGTGCCGAAAAGATTCAATCGAGAGTTTGTAGTCTTCAACCAACTGACGGAGCTCATATAATTCTTTATGAAGCAAGATGTCTTTATCAGTTGTATCTGTCTGTACAGTCTTTTCAAGGTATAATGGGCCAATGACTGCTGCTTCTTCCTCTCTACATATAGTCTCATCTTGTTGATTTTCTGGTTCTAGATTGTCCATGTTTACTCCACAAGACTTGTGAGTATTTTCTTCCTGAATAGATAAACAAACAATAAAAAAATGTTCCCTGTTTAAAAGTAGAAAAAAAACTCTTGTACTTTATTAAAAATTATAGTTATTTAAAATAGGTTTCTAAGAACTTTTTTTATTTTTAACCAGGATAACTCGTAGTTACCTGTAAACTGCTCCCTCGCAGCCTTTTCGTTGTCCTGTTGTATCTATCAACAGCAGTAGTCTGAACTAAGGAGCTTGTTACATATCCCAACTTTTGGGTTGAAACATAATCCGGATGGTTTACTTTACCCTCTGGAGATGGATAGCCTATAAAACATGCACTTTTCAATACTTCTCACATAACACATAAACATAAATGTAGACTTAACCTGTTATGAAATGGTCTGAACATACAGCTGCATATCGTAATTTTTCCTCCGTTAAGTCTTCGCGATGAATTGCCTTTAGCCAAAGGATCCTTCTATTTTTACCTTCCGGTAAATGACGACCTCTCCTGTCTTTTATGCCGGGAAAACCAAAGAATTTCTTATTCTTTTCCCGATTGCTACTATTAGAACACATACACGGCACAAGAACGAGTCATTTTTACGACGTTTTTAGTTGTGGATACAAACGCACTAATTACAGCCAACCCAAAACACTTAATATTAATAAATATCTCCAAAAAGCAACTTATATCTCACTATAATACTTCCAATTTGATAAATCTCATCTAATTTACATATTATGTCATGATAACAATGACCCCAATCAGCTGTTTTTTGGCAGTCGACATTTGTCGTGACGTCACATGGAAGATGTTAATTGAATGGGATATCCTTTTTTAACAGTTTAGTCAATACCTAGTTGAGTTTCAGAAGAGGTTGAGTGAGAGTAGAAAATTTCGTTTGATTTTAAATAATAATAAATAAAGTATTTAACATATAAGGGAATATCGAACAATCTGGTTCCAACACAAATAAAATAATTCGTGATAATTCAATGTTACTTGCATTTGCATAAACGTCGGACTCGTCTGGTTCTATCAATCGGGATGCTACCAGGGGCGTCAGGTGCTAGGTGTTCCGGCCACAGCTGAGGATAAGAGGACGAGTTTCTTTAGTTTTTATTTCTTTTGTTCGGTTTCTTTCTTGAACTTCTCTTGTCACTGTTTCTATTGATCTGGTAACTGCCAGAGGTGTATCGATCTGGTAACTTCCATATTAATACGTTTTTGTTCCACAGTGTCGATAGTCAGGTCCTAGGTTCTTTTTCTTCTTAAGGGATTAGGATCCGCCGTCAACAGTTAGTATTCTCCGCAGAACCGTGTTGTGTTGACGTTTCAGATCCTACCACCTGCGCCAATTGTTATGTGAAAAAAAAACGCATCATTGTATCTCCACTCATAAATGAGACATCCCAAAAAACACACGAAAATGAGACACCCTGTACCCATGTGATGCGCAGTAATGAACGCAACCTACCGGCGCGGCAGCCAGACCATCCTAAACCTATCTAATAATTAGTTACCACAATAATCCTTCAAAACAAATGAAAGTATCAAATTCTACTTATATACACTACGGATCATAAACCCATAAACGCCATCCTTTCTGGTGATAAAAAAATTCACAGATTTTGCAACATGCGCAACCATCATAGGCGTATTGAAAATACCAGACACAAGTCGGCGGTTGTCGGCAATCACCTTTTTTACATTTTATATTAATTTGTGACGTCATTTGGAAGAGCTCAATAGAAATATAAAAGAACTAAACCTTGTTTGAAAAGCAATTTGACATTCGTGACGTCAGCACTCCCGCAGTCTATGGTGCGTCCAGACCTGACGAGCCGAGCGCGAGACGAGAGCAAGACAAGAGCGAGACAAGAGCGAGACGAGAGCGAGACATTTTCTATCCATTTTTTACGCAAACCTGCCACGAGACAAGCCGAGTGGGATCATAGTGAAAGGAAGCCAAACACATATTAAATTGCAATTGAATATAACAAACGATGGCCAAATAATAACGCATACAGTAATACATTTTTGTATCTTTAATATGGTATTCGGTCTTTAACATGGTATTCCTCGTCGGTTTTCCCCCTTTTGGCTGTTTTCCCCTTTATCCTCTTACACGACGTTTTTTACATAATACGTTTTTTAATGTTTTTAGAACAAAATGTTAAATAGAAAAGTTATTGGTAAGGTTAAGAAGCACATTTTAACATTACTATAGAGTATACAGGGTACTTCAAAAAAGTGTTGCGGAACATATTTTCTAATTATTGGGTTATGGCATTTTTTGATATATATCTAAAATTAATAGATGTTGTAATAATTCTATTTGTTTGTTGAAGAATGTTGGATTTCGGTAGGGTAAAAATTATCATTGACGCAAAATTTGTAAATTCTATCAGAAAAAATGATAATACATACGGTGTACGATTTAAAAATTCGAGATTACTTAATTTTAAATAGTCGAAATTTATAAATCAGACCTAATATCTCGCAGTCGGGCGAGCCTACCAAAAACAGGTCCAGACTTTCGAGCTTTCTTTGATCGGCCGTTGAAAAATCGACAGGGGGCGGATAGCAACGAGGCTCCGTGGGTTGACTCGCGAGGCTCTCGCGAGACTCGTCCACACAGCTTGGAATGTCTCGCGCTCGTCTCCATAGGTCTGGACGCACCATCGTATCGCTGATCGCCATTCGCAAATATATTCCAGATACGTATAGTGAACAAGTTCGCAACGTTAAATAATTTTGATATTTAATTTTTATCGTGATGGCTTTTTATGAAAGTGTATACATAGAATTAATTGCCTTAATTTGCAATAGCACCTCGAACCCACAGTTTTGTTATGGAGCCACATTAAACCAATCAGAATGAGTATTATGTTACCGTAAAAGCCCGAATATTGGTTAAACGCAGAGTTGCCCACGTAGGAGCCCGAAATATACCAAAAAGTGGGTCAGTTTCGGTTAAGTTTAGATTAGGTGTATATTTTTATTAATTCAAAACCAACTAAAACCTAATTATACTCTAACCTAAACTCACCCCTTCTTTTGCATATTTCCGGCTATTACCTGGGTATTCCTAGGTTTAACTAATATTCGAACTTACGTATAATGTTCGTGCTTCGTGTAAATTTATGGAGGGCCCATAAATTTAAAATCGCCGTACAACAAAATTTCACCAATTTTCTCAATAAAAATTAAAAGTTATAAATCATACTATTTTTTTATAGAAATGATGGAATAAGGGTGAACGGGGTGCCGGTAGACCAAGAAGATACTTGGAATGTAAGTGTTAATTTATACTCGAATTGAGTTGCCTCACAGTATAGGCATATTTTGAACCCTTACCATGCATAGCTGTAGACATAATTATGTAGATAAAAATAAATTAGAATATAGTTGGCTCCAACGATAATTTAGCTTGCAGCTTCTTTTCATCATACCTAATAAAAAAGCGTGACAACCACTATATATGTATTTTTAAAAATCATTATGAGATTTAAGTATAAAAAGGTGTCCATAATGTGAGTAGCGGTATTGACGGTTTTTTGTTATGAGGAAAATAAGCAGCAAAATATATTATCGATTGCAGCAACTATGTATACCTAGTTTACATTCAGTATGTCCAATTAATATGAAATATTATACCTATATACATGCTTTTAAACATTTTCTACCATTATATTTTGATAGTTGAGTTTTTGAAACTATTTATTAGCTTCTTAAACAAAACAGACCCATTAGAATTAGAATTTTTTTTTCTTCCCACAATCCTTGCAGGGAAGATTGGGAAGTGGCCAAGCTAGTAATAACAGAACAAAAGCTGAAATGGGCGATCGACACCTTTCAGCCCTATAAAGCAGCAGGAGTGGATGGGATCTTTCTTGCCCTTCTAAAGGAGGGTCAGCAAATAGCTACTCACCATCTACTAAGCATTACAAGAAGCAGTCTAGCGATGGGATATATACCAACCACATGGAGAAGAGCAAAAGTAATCTTCATACCCAAAATAGGCAAAACTGACTGGACAAATCCCAAGTCATTTAGGCCTATTTGTCTCACATCGTTCATACTAAAAACGCTGGAGAAAGTAGTTGACAACCATATTGGAGAAAATCATCTAAAGGTTAAACCACTGCATGATAGTCAGCATGCATATAGAACGGGCAGATCCACAGAAACTGCTCTGTACCAATTAACGGAGCTAATACAGACAAGTCTGGATAGCAAAGAAACAGCAATTTGTGCCTTCTTGGATATTGCGGGGGCGTTTGACAATATACCACATAAGGTGGTCAGGCGATCTCTAGAAACAAGAGGGGTGAACAGAACTATTATTCGCTGGTTTTGGGAAATGCTGTCAACACGAACAGCAGAGGCTCAGATGGGCACCAAAACTGTAGCTGTTAAAACAACGCAAGGAACTCCACAAGGTGGAGTAACCTCCCCTTTGCTGTGGAGCTTGGTGGTGGATGAACTACTAGATGAATTAACTCTAGCGGGAATACACTGCATTGGGTATGCAGATACATAGTCATGATCGCTCGGGGGAAACATGCAGGCACCTTGTGTGATATTATCCAAAGAGGACTCCGTATCACTGAGAGATGGTGTAGGACTGTCGGGCTGAGTATCAACTCAGAAAAAACCGCGATAGTGCCATTCACCAGAAGGCGAAGTCTGAAAACCTTGAAAAGAATCCAACTAGATGGAAAGGAAATACTGCCAACACAGGAAGTTAAATACCTGGGAATAACCCTGGACAGTAAACTCCTGTGGAACAGGCATATTAAGAACACTACCAGCAAAGCCATAAAGGCTCTCATGATATGCAGAAGACTGGCGGGAAATAGATGGGGCTGCTCCCCTAACATTTTGCGCTGGATGTATACCATGATAGTAAGACCCATGATTACTTATGGAGCAGTTGCCTGGTACACAAAACTAGAGCAACGGACGGCAAGGCTAAACCTATGCAAAGTCCAGAGACTCAGACTCCAGAGACTCTGTGTTTGCATCACAGGAGCCATGAGAACCTGTCCAACAGCAGCAATGGAGGTTATTCTAGATCTAACACCACTGCACATTGTCATTGGTAGATTGCCAATGCGACAATGATTAGAATGGTCACTAACGGAATGAGTACTGGGAGAATTGTCAGATCAGGGGCTTGGAACACCCTCAAAAGGAAATACCACTCCTGCAACTCCCAGTGGACGATATGCCAAGAACGTACAACTTTGACAAACATGTCAATGTAGTATTGAGCAATAAGAAGGAATGGAAGAGCGAAACGCTTGCCCAGCAGTTAAAAAGACCATACCATAACTTGGTATACTGATGCTTCCAAAACCAATACGGGAACAGGGATCAGGTGTTGGGCCGAGAGCTAATTACTCCGAACCAATGGGCACTTACCCTAGTATCCTACAGGCAGAAATCTACGCTATCGAGAGATGCGTACAACTTATCTTAGATAGGAACTATCGGAAACAAGAAATAGCCATCTTATCTGATAGTCAAGCAGCGTTAAAGGCGATCAACTCAGTCTCAATCAATTCGAAATTGGTCAAAGAATACATAGAGAAGCTGAATAAATTAGGCAAAGAAAACAAAGTCCTCCTACACTGGGTGCCTGCTCACCAAGGGATAAAAGGCAATGAAAAAGCAAATAATCTAGGTAGAAAAGGAGCGAACACTCCACTAACTGGACCAGAACCGTTCTGCTTTCCAAGTGGTAACCAACTCAAGGAGGAACTCAAGAACTTGGAAGATTCCATCCGCAACCTGGAATGGAAATCTTGCAATGGTCTAGGACACTCGAAGAAGTTTCTGAGGGCTTATGATCAATAAAAATCACAGATCTTCCTAGGTCTGAGTAAGAACAATCTTCGGATTGTCACGGGGTTTTTAACAGGACACTGTCTCATCAATGAACACCTCAGTAGATTGAAACTAAGAAGAAACGGCGAATGCAGATTCTGTGGGGAAGATGGTGAAACACCAGTACACCTCATCACTGAGTGCGCCGAGACGACAACCATTCGTGCCATGAATTTTGGTACGACTGATATTGGAGATGGAGAACTACCCTCTATAAAACCGTCCCAGATACTGGCTTTTGTTAAAGCCCTGGGACTGTATGATGAGTTATGATTCAAGAAAGGGGGACACAATGGATCTGTAAGGTCGAAGTGATTAACTCCCCTCCCACTCATTCTAAATTCTAAAAAAACAGACCCATAATAATTAAAGTCTTTATCATCCAAGACTTTCAAGAATTATGAAGTAATCTCACGTCAATTTTTTTAAAAATTATTGCATGCCTTAAGTATTTGCAAAGTTAACAAAAATATTTCTTTGCATACCTTGTAATTAATATATTTGGTCTAATTTATCAGTTCTGCATCATATCCGAAATTCAGATTGTGTGTGACACAACGAAGAGTCAACGTGCAACGTGAAAGACAAGAAAAATGGCAAGTAAAAAAAGTGTAAAGTTTTAATTACTAATTACACAGTCCTTCCCTTGAGTTCTTCTGTCTAAAATCTATATTGCCTCCCTAAGATTTTAAATATAAATGATTGAAACTCATAACAAGTTTACCACAATTTAATTTTAAGATAATTATTTAATTATTAAATCCATAATTATATTAAAATGTAACACTTACGAAGTTAATAAATATTAACTATTTCTATTTAATCATTTAATGATATGACTATATGTATATAAATAATATGACTATATTAACAATACTTAAATTAAAATTTATTTGAAGGAATGCTACTTGAAGTATTAACTCGGAATAATTATTAAAAACTGCTCATCGCGTTATCGATGTCGGCGTCTTGTCACTGTTATCTGGCTGATTGGCCATTTAGGTACCTATAATTTGATTTCAGATAATGCAGATTTTAATGTGCCATTTGTGGATTTTTTATTGGATTTTTTTTTACATATTTGGTATACTCTATGAAGTGCTCATGTCCATTTTTCAATTATTAAAGTGCCTATTTAGATACATTTAAAGTTAATTAATTAGTGTATAGTAATTGAATTATGGGTTTATTTATTTTTTATGAAATGTATTTTTTCTATTAAAATAAACATAGCTTTACTTACAAAATCACTAGCTAGCCATTTTTAAATACAGGGTGATAATTAAGTAGTATCTGGCCAACTTCAGGAGGTGATTCTTTGAGTGTTTTTAAGGAAAAAATTAATTTAAACATGTGTCCGGAAATGCATAATTTTAAAGATACAGGGTGTCAAGATGTTTCCTAATAGACATTTTTTTGTTAATATCTCAAAGATCCGTTGGCCGATTTTATTAAAATTTCGCCGTGTTGTGAACTTTGAGAAGTTAGCACTAATTAAATGATAATAATTATTATTTACAACAATATTCAAACGGTAAAAACTTATCAACTTATCCCAATAAATATTTGACAACGCCTTGGATTCATTTGTTTTAACGCCTGTTGGCGGTGAAAACCATGCAAGCTTTTTCTTTGTCCTAAGTTGTTAATTAAAAAATAATAATCATATAAAAAATATGGTAATTAGTCTAAATTTATTATTTATGTGATTCTGCTCTTTCTCGTATAATTTGCCCCTTACGAAAATAGTTAGATTAAAATAGCCAAACTGTACCTAACAACCCATGCCTTGACATATTTTCTTTTAAAATAATATCGCTTTCTTTATCCGCCGGTCCAGATTTGAACGGCCTTGCCCTATCGACTTAAGTACGTGTTGACAGGCAGGTTATTGAACCCATGTTGCTTCTAGCATGTCGTTTTTTCAAAGATGGGTCCCATATAAACGCGGCCAGAAGTATTTTCAATACTAAAAAAACAAATATTTAATACTTTACTATCAGAATATAAACGAAAAAAAAAATAAAAAAAGTTGCACCCCCAGCCGGTATCGAACCACTGACCTTCGCTTCATAGGCGAAAGCTCTACGCGCCGAGCTAATGGAGACTTCCTCGGTTTTTCTTCAATACTAAAATTTAAAGCGCTAAGTAAAAAATATAGGATCTTCTTTGGATGCGCAGTAGTGAACGCAACGTGTATCGGCAGCTGTTGTATTATGCACGCTGTTCCAGAGAGCATAATAAAAGATATATCTAAGAGCCAGACGTCTTAAAATACTTTCTCGAAAACGTTGCTAGCTCTTAGACTATAAATTGATAAGCCTTTTTTGTGTTCTGCAATGTCTATGTATTAATGTATTAATTTTAATGAAATGTTTTTGAATTGTATATTTTTTAGTATTTATATATTTTGTGTGCTTTTGTTTGTTTTGCAAATGCTTTGTCGATGAAACTATTTTAGCTTTTTGTACAATAAAGCGTTATTTATTATTATGCTCACTCTGTTCACAGAATATTCAGATTTCATCCGATCGACGACATCCACTCCTTCTTTGGTCATATTTTAAAAAGTGATAATGTTTGGTTTATTTTTGTTTGATTCTGAATCAATAGAGTTATCATAATGTTAAGTGGAAATCTTTAATACGTTTTCGTTCTTCTTTGGAACATAGAAAACTAGCATACAATGATTGGATGGAATTCCATAAGCGAACATAGAACTTTGCAGACGTTGGTCTTTTATTTCTAAGAGCCGTCGGCGAATTTACGGCTTGTTTGTCCCTAGCGTTCCTAGTAAAGTCATCTTATAATTTTCAAACGATTCATCGTCTATTTGTAGTTGTTGGGGTTTATTTTAAATTAAAATTAATCGTTAGCCAATCAGTAAAATTCATATGTATTTCTTTACATAATCAAATTTTCACTCTAAAGGTGCGTTTGAGTAGACGATTGGTGGAGCGAGTAGAGTAAAGAACAGAGTACGAAAGGATCATCACGGAAAGAATCTTCAAAACGAACACATAGGAGGAGCGTAGTCACTTCATCTGTCATAATAATGAAAATATTGACATAACCTCAATAGCCGCGTTTTTTTGTGGCTTGAAAATAAATGTCTCTGTAAATCAAATATATATGCTGTAAATGCTGATAATACAATAACACCATATTTAAATAGGCACCAAAATGAGTAATATGGAAATAAGGATAGTGGCGGAACTGTTCATTTTTGACAGTGAAGAGGAAAATGATGGGGAAAAAATTACAAAAAATTGAAAATTAAGCTGAAATAACTCTTTAAAAATTAAAAGATAAACAGTTTTAAAAACATTTTAGAATGACCCATTCAAAATTTGAAGTGTTATTACAATTGCATAGCATGATGCCAGAGTTTTACGTAGGTCTGACTTTGCATCTGGCAGTTTACAAATATTAGTGGATGAACATTTTATTGGAGATTCAGTTTATCCTTTAAGTTATAATTTATTAGTTCCGTTTAAGGACAATGGTTATTTAAGTGACATTCAGAAAATTATAATAAAGTTTTTGCAAAAGCTCGAATTACAATTGAGCATGCTTTTACACTACTCTTCGCCATTATTCTTCTTGAACTATTCTTCTTAAACTAATGTCCAATATGTCTTTTGAATCAATACATATATTATGTAATATACATGAACTAAGTATTATTTGTGGTATATATATATTAGGTTTTCGAGCCTACATTAATTTTAATCGTCTAAGGATGGCTGCAACGACGTCACGTAATCCTGCTGTTAAAACATAACAATTGGTATTAAACAAAACAGGTCAAAATTGGTCAAAAATCAGCTGTTTTTGACAATTAACTTGTGCATCTGATTCTCGTAAAATATACAGGGTTTTGTTTGATTTGAATTAAATAAGTTGTTGCCGTTTTTAAAGCTAGTAATTATTTAATATAATTTTTTAGACACTCTCTATAAGGTAGTATTTTGTTTATTATTGTAACACAATATCTGAATGTGGTAGACAATGATTCAGTATTGAAAATCTTATCCTATCCCTATATATATATAAAGCCAGGTACCTTGAAAACGGTCAGTGATCCTTCTGACCGAAACTTTGTATTAATCAAAATAAATAAAGACAATGGAAGTCCGAAATCCTTTTATTTTAAACTTAAATTAAACTTCAGTAAATATTTAGAATTAAAAACTTCGATACCCTTGGAGAAATGAAGCCTTAAAATTATTACTGCAATTTCATAAAATTGAAAATATTTCAAAACGGTAAGATTTAAGTGCGATAAACCTTAACCAAATTTACTTTTATTTCAATCGTAGAATCTAAAAATAGAATAATATACAGGGTGTTCCATTTAAAAAAATACAACTATAAGAGGTTTTACTTATTTGGGACACTCTGTGTCTTGTAAAAGTATTTTTATATTGTAGCTCTAATAGTCCTTCAAGGAATGCAAAACTTCTTCTTCTTTCTCTGCTTATCCATTAACGGATGTTTGTGACCACACTTTCCATAGCTTTCCTATTTTTGGCTGTGTGGATCAACGTCTGTATGTTACGCATGCCTGTCTACTGTCTTATGTTCCTCAGCCACGACATTTTTTCCGTCCCAGACCTCTTTTGCCTCTTCGTCCCAAACGTTTGTTAAAATCTAATTGTTTAGCTACAATACTCCGTGTCGCATGTGGTGAATAACCTTGTATATAGTTTTAATTATTAAACATTTTCTATTATAAAATAATTAGGAAATAATAATTTTACTTAAACAATAGTAATTCTCAATTGAATAACATTTATAATTCTTGAACTTCTAATCAGATTCTTCACTGCCATGTATATGTTTACCTATTTGGTGCTCTACAGCGACCTGATAGAAGTCAAGAAATCTGTCTAGTCGATGCATTTTGTCTTTGCGACGATTCTCTACTGAATTTTCAGTTCTTCTATTTATGACAACATCAGAATGTGAAGTTGATGGACCTACAAGAGATTTAAAGCTGAGAGTGGTAAAGTATAATTGGTAATGTTAACCCTTACTGGTATCTTCAATTTCTTTAGTGACTGTTAAGCTGTTGTAGAGGTACATATAGCAGGTGCCTTATATTCAGGTTTCGTACTCAAAAACGAATCCATAATATCAAAAAAACTGCCATGTCTTTCTACTTGTCCCTGTTTGGTTGTTATGATCTTTAATTTTTTTATATGTACTTTTTAAACCCTTCTACTTCGTGTCTACTTGTTCGGCCGTGAAACTCTTCTTCGTATGGTTAGACAATTGTAAGGCAGTTTTTTGCCACACAATTTTGTATTGTCAAACGAGCCATAACTGTTTTCAATACTAATAATAAAACAGTGCTCGGTGTCCATAACTTATCAGAGTCACCATCTTTATTTTTATTGTTCGTACCAGGCATAGACTCTTGTGTTGTATTAATATCTAAAGAAGGTTACAAATTAAAAATAATTACGATTTATCTACCTTACTAATATGTAAATAATACTGACCATTATTCTCTGTTTCATTTTTTAAATCATTTTATAAAATATTGTAGTGTTGAAGAAAATGCGTTTGTATTTCACTAAGAGGACTTTCTACACCACAGGTTGCAAATTCCTTCTTTGCCCCAGACAACTTCTTTTGATGAAACATTTCACATAAAGTTTGGTTTGGTAATAAAAAATGGCGGGAAATTAAAAAAAATCGCCGCGCTTAACATGGTGTAGATCGAGTACACTCCAAACGATCGTAGAGTTTAAAAAAATGCAGCAATGTCCTGCCCGATTGTAATAAACGCATAATTGTACTCCGTTTACTCTGATCGTCTACTCGAACGCATCTTAAATCGCTGTTTTCTAGAGACAGATGTAACTTTTGTCATTTGTCATAAAAATGTTATTCATTATTCGATTTTTTTCAGAATGTAGATTTAAAGGTTTATGTTAAAATAAAATTGTAGTCAAGTATAATTGTTTATCTCCATCATTTACCAGATTAATAGTAAAGACACTACAGTTCAATCGCATACATATTTTGGTCCTTCTCGAGCCGGATGGATGGAGATAAAATACATACATATACATGTCGCCATTACTCGCTGACGAGTATTTGACACGCATCAGAAGATGGTCACGCAAGTCGTTTTCTTTCATGAGCTTTTCTGTGACAAAAAAGCCCGATACGTGATGTTATCTGTCTACCGCACTCCAGACATTCACAAGTCTCATTGCTTTGTTGCCTCTTTATTTGTTGGTTGTCGCTGTTAACTGACTTTACAATTCTTCTCCGTTCCGTTCTATTGTGAGCTGCCCCTTCTCACTCATTCTGCTTGTTAATTCCTTTCAAGTTTTCGTGGAAAATATCCTTGAACCTTTTGAGTTGTCCACCCGGCCTCCTCTTACCGTCTACAAGTTCACCGTAAAGCAGAGATTTTGGTATGCGGTTTTCTTGCATTCTGCATACGTGACCAGCCCATCTTAAGCGGGACTTTGTAATCATGACTTCAATACTCTCGCAGTTAGCTTTTTCAAGGACCGATACGTTTGAGACATGATGGAACCATTTTATTCTTAAGAGTTGTCTAAGATGTCTCTGTTGCAACTTATTTAATGCGTTCATGTGTCGGCGGTACGGCACCCAGGTTTCGCTTCCATATAACATGGTGGGAATTATTATCGCTCGGTACACTGCAACTTTCGTTTTTGTGCTCAAGTAATGATTGTAGAAAACCCTGTCTTTTAATTTCCAGAATGCTCTTGAGGCGCCTGCTAATCCTGTGCTGAATTTCAGAGACGATATTGGCCTGTTCGGAAATCAAACTGCCGAGGTAATTGAATTCCGCTACATATTCCAACAGCTCATCTCCGATTTTTATAGCATTGTTGTGATCTTCTGTGGGAGTGCACATGATTTTAATTTTATCGATGTTCAGCTTAAGTCCCAAGGCCTCGTATGCCCATGTATATGTGTTCAACATTTCTTGCAATTGCTGTAACGTATTTGCAACTAGAGCACAGTCATCAGCGTATTGAAGTTCTGTGATGAATTTTGTACGTGTCTTTTTATGTTGAACAGACCGCCGTCGTATCTGTATTTAATGCCCAAACCTCTCTCCTGCAGTTTACTGTCCACTATAATGGAGAGCGCTGCCATGAATATATTGAATAGGAGAGGCGCTAAGTTACATCCCTGCCTAACGCCTGTGTTTGTTAGGAAGGGATCGCTCAGTGATCCATGATATGACACTCTTGATTGGTTGTTGTTATGGAGGCTTTTACACACTGTAAGAAATTTGATGGGTGCTACTTTTTCATAATTGCCCAAAGTGCATCTCTGTTCACAGAGTCGAAGGCTTTTGTTAGATCGATAAATGCAACGTAAAGATTAGACTGGTGTCTTTCACTTTTTCCTGTAGTTGCAGGATGGAGAATATGGAATCGACGGTACCGCGGTTGGTGAGAAAACCCGTTTGCGATTCTGGGAGGATTTTTCTATATGTGGGTGCAGGCGGTTTGACATAATTTTTGCAAGAATTTTTCGTCCGATAGCCAGTAGTGGCTATCGGAGGAATAGTTCCCTTGTGCTACGTTCTCGGCCGACTAGGAATAGTTTATTACTCCTTTTCCCCAGAAAGGTGGTAGGTCTGAGGGTTGTATAATGATATACCGCCTATATTTGGTCGTCAGAACCTCGTTTGTTTAAACAGGGTGCACCACGTGAAGGTGAGGTTGACTTTTGGGTTCAATACCCCTTGCACCCCAAGGAGATAAAATGGTGAACAGTGAAAGGACATGGTGAACAAGAGCACGTCTTTTTCTTTCATTGTAGCATCCATGAGGCTACTTTCCTGTAGTGCAGAATTTCCACCTTCCTCCACAAATTCTACGTCCGCAGTACTTAGATTATTCTGACGTAGAACTTTACATTTGGGGTTCCGTAACATGGATGTACTGTAAGATGCCCAATCTCCATTCAGGGTATCTTAGAACAAAAGAAGTAAGTGTGATTTGCACGATGACACTTGTGCATAAAAAATTAAAACAAAGTTTACCTGAGTCAAACTCGTGCGTTTTCTACTAAAAAAAACTTTAATATTGAAATTGATGTCTCTAGTACATACAAATACATGTTAAGTTAAATTCGGGAAAGATGATGATTATGTCATAATGATGAAACCAGCAACTATCATAAAATTGAGATGACACTTGGTGTCATTGGTGACGTAATCGTCATCGTTCCTGATTTCTGACTTGATTTCTGACTGTAACTGTACCTGAAACACCAACAATAGCATCGGTATGGTCATTATCGTACACATTTACAAGCCCTACAAGAGTTGGTAGAATTAATGGCCAGCACCCTTTCTAGCTGTAGGTCATCCTTAATCATTTTAGCTGGATCGCCACCTAAACAAATATAACATAGTAATGATTTTAAACGTAGCAGACCAATCTGTGTACCAAGTATTTCGCTTCTGCTCTGTTAAATTTCTTCGGGCAGCTTTCTTTAAATTCTCCCACAAAGTTTTCAGGGACTGCCACTCCCTCTCAATAATAAGTGAGGATGCATTAAATTCTTGCGCAATTCTCTTCCACTGCTCAGTTTTTATTTTAAAACTCCCTGCATCTGTTTTCTTGCACTCCACAACTGAATAGTACTTAGTTACTAAATCAATTAAAACTGCTTTCTTAGACTGCTGAAACATTGGTTCTGTCTTCTTTTTTCCTGCAGTAGAAAAAGTCCATATTTCTATATTAAACAGCTAAAAATTAAAGTTAAATAATAAAAGCCTTTTTATTTGAAATTAGTAAAAACCCACTTTACCTAGAAATTAGTAAAGTACAGTCAAACACAAAACTGCCAAATTGGCCCACAAAATCAGACAACAATAATAATTATTATTATTTTCTCTTGTCAGCTCTTGTCTCTGAAGAAAAAACTTAAAAAATAATAGGTTATTTTTTTCCAAACTTTTCCATTCCTCTTTCCCATTTTGGATGGTTGGTTGACTCTCTGATGGATTCCCTCCCTGTGTAGTTGGTCGTTCCCTCCCTTTTACATAGGGTAAGTAGTATATGTTTGTGTTTGTCTTCTGTATATAAAAGAATTCTAACGTTTTTCTAATTATATCGGTGTGTTCGCTTCCATCTGTTATGCAGCACATGTTTTCAACATCCCTGTTTTCGCAAATTTCTTTTATTTTCCTGATACATTGAATTAATTGTTCCACTAGCTCATCCGAAGTGCTTTCTTTATTTACTCCAATAGCAAAATTTCTCATGTCCAAAAACTCCCAGACACCAATTTTCATCCAAATATTGACGTTAATTCTTAAATTATTTGGAAAAAATCGAAATAAAAATGAAACTTCTACACCCTGTATCTCCGAAACTAAATATTTTAGAACATACATTTATACGAACTTTTTTACTTATTTTTATCTGCAGAATCTGCTGCCGAAGTTTCCGGAATACAGTTCGGACCACCCCGTATAAAGCAAATAAATAGAACTAGAGGTGTTCTTCATAGGACAATATAGGACGTAGTAATCACTAATTATACTCTGTTTATACGATCATTGATATATATATCATTATACTGTTATAACCAGCAGCGGTCTTATTTTCCACATTTTATCGGTTGTAGATGGAAAATTGTTGTCAGCGCAATATAGGAATCTTGATATTGTTAAGAACCTATCCCTACGCATAGCTTTGTATACAAACTCATTTCGCAAGCACCGTGTTATACCCCGATAATATCAAAATGCCAAAGAAAACTTCAAGTTCTGCTCTGGTAATATTTTCTCCTGGACGATTGTTCCAGGAAGCATATTTCTTGGTCTCTCGGAGAAGAAGATCATAGGCGTCGTCCCCTAAAATTTCGCAGAATATATCATAGGGGCTCATATCTTGATGTTTCTCCCAACTAGAAACGGGGAAACGATGCGGCGTCGGAAGTATGTCTCCATTTGTCACTTCTTTCCATTACATCATCTCCCAATGGATCCTCTAGATTTCTAAAGACGATTTCGGCCCCTGTGCGGAGCTGTCTACCTGACAGGTTATCTCAAGTCCCCATCTTCATCCCCTGAATCTTCATCCGTAAGCACATCTGATTCTGGAGATTCAATATATATCTGTAATACTTCTTGTTCGTCGTTTTCAACTATAGCCAAGGCTTCTTCTAAGGTTATGCCACTAAAATACAAACAAAAACCGCCTATATTAGCGCCTAGCGTGTGTATATGAACACAGTCAAGTTTAACTTCAATTTATGTCAATTAGAAAGCAACTTGTTCTAAGGCCTAAATGAAGCTTGATATATGTATATTCAATATTATATAAAAAAAACCCAGTCACTATAACAGTTCATACTGCTAAACTACTTACACAAATCTCAAGTCCGAATACGCCATTGTTGAAACACGTGGTGTGTTTCTAAATCTAAATGAATCAGTCTTGAATAAGCGCGAACCGGCAAGTACGACTGCTTTGCATAGACTGAAGGTTAAAAAACGCGACGCCAGGCGCAGAGGAATTTTCCTGGGTCCGTATTCTCGTTTTCATACAGGAAAACGTATCGTTTTCAAAACGCTAAGCGAAACAACTCGCTTAGCAAAACGATAAGCACTTGATTATGATATTCTTATTAAAAAATTTTGCTAAACGCTTCACTTTTAAAATACAGTCTGTAAAATGACTCTTTTACTTTGGCTGTATTTTTTTCTATACACCATTCACTATAAAGGGAGTACATTTTGCTAATATTCCGATTTTCTGGAAGGTACCTCGTGCAGCGATTGTCAACTTGAGAATAGTGGCTTCGGTATCGAGGAAACATTTTGATATGAGTGATGACATCGTTTCTCATGAGGTGACTAATTTTGTTTGTAGGTGAGTGACATCCGCGTTGATCGGTTTGAATAAAACCTTCTTCAGTTTTTTTATTACAAACTGTTAAAAATCTTCTAGTAGTTATATCTAGAGTTTTTAAGAAAAAAAGTTTGCACACCCTAAGACCCATCAGTGTAATTATAGTGCTGAACTGTTTATTTGATACTGCCTGAGCAATTTTTCGTTTGAGAACAATCTTTGAAATACATGAGGCGATGAAGTTGGTTTGTAAGTCATAAGACTTGATTTGATAAAATTTTGTGAACAAATTTTGTCTATCGGCCTCGCTTATTTCATGGCATTTATATCTACATCTGTGTTCATAGGGTTTCAGTCCTTTTTTCATAATCTTTTTCCTCTTTGCAGTATCATATTCCAAACCCCGCGGTCTGGAATTTTTCCTAATTTGTCTTTTATGCCCTTCAGTATTCAACCTTCTCTTCCTCGCTCTCTTAGGAGTAACTGAAATAAAATTTTGTTATTCAAACAATCTAACCAGTTTCATTGGCATTTTTTAAAAATAAGTGA
The DNA here is from genome assembly GCF_002938485.1 of Sitophilus oryzae. Classification (NCBI taxonomy): domain Eukaryota; kingdom Metazoa; phylum Arthropoda; class Insecta; order Coleoptera; family Curculionidae; genus Sitophilus; species Sitophilus oryzae. Next base: position 1,797,657 of record NW_022146698.1, on the reverse strand, counting down.
AACTGTTCACATTAAACGTAACATACCGTGGACAGTGCCTGAGCTATTGCTTTCCGATGATTCACTATCATGCTGGCTCTGGTTAACGTCAAGGTAGGGTACACTTGGGGGCTCATAATCAGAATCCTCATCTGTCTGATGTGGGTCTGAGTTACTAGCATTATAACTGCAACCAGCTAAAAGTAATATCAAAAAACTTAATTTTAGGTTATGTCGACAATATTTTATATTTAAGTTTATTTTCTTCAAATAAAACTACTATAATATAAAGCCTTACCTTTGGGAGTAAAGGGTTCACTCATTTTATTGCAAAAATAGTTCCAAGTCAGTGCAAACTCACAAACAATCGCTTAAACATACAAAAACACACTGCCACGTGGCCGCTCTCTAAATCACTGCTGATCATAACAAACGAAACGTTTAGCGGCAAACAGGTTTAAGCGCACTTGAACCGCTTTACCTCAAACAAATTCTAGTTTTTTCTTCACATACTTTTTCTACCGGTTGAGAGATGGCGCTAAAACCTCGAAAATCACTTGATTCCTTTTTCCACAAAAAATAGTCATTTAAATAGGTAAATTTGCACTTAACTCATTTTTTAAAAAATGTCCCTTGAACCCTTTTACCTCTCACCCCTTCAATTATTTACTAATAACTATCGTACTTCCCGTCCTCATCCAAGGACATTATGGTCGGGGATATGATATTATCATTTAGGTTTTCACCTTCCACCTCATTGAAGCCCAGTTCTTCATCATTGTATAAGGGAATATTGTTTTCAAGACAAATATTATGAAGAAATGCGCAGGTATATACAATTTTTGCAGCTGTTTCTGGCGTATAATGAAGAACACGGTGCTTCAAAAGACATCTAAATCTATTTTTATATATTTTATGGGATATTTTTATATAGATAAAAATTTCCCATAAAAACGGTAAAGTAAAGTGTAGTAATATTATTCCGCTTACTACCTACAGTATCGGACAAAAAGGAAGCAACAAATCTAAATTATATTTTTTTAACTGATTCGATCAAAAACATATGAAACTAATTTTAAAATAAAAACACACCTATTGTTTTGTAATTATTTTTAATATATATTAAAAAATCAAATAAAAAATTATTAAATTTCAATATAAAAACAACATTTTTACATTGTTAAGTTTATGTATTGTACCTAATTGTTATAATAATTATCCTTGTTGATTAGGAAATAATATTTTGTTAGATAGGTATACTATTTTAAACAGGTTGGCCATGTCAGATTGTATTATTCATACTGCATGGTTTTTATGACAGACGCGATAGAATGTTATGGGAGATAAGATATTGTAAGTCAGGCGCCCGGGGATAGTCGGCACCGGGCGCTCGCACGAAGCACATGCTTGTGATGTAATCCTAAGTACTACGATGAAATAAAGGAGTTATGAAGGAAATCCAGTGTTTTATAGGATAAATACAAGTTGTACTGTAATAATTCAGAAGTGGGATAGACAGTACAGTTCACTTTGTATTTTTTTTTGTTTAAAAGTCTCTTTTGTCAAACAAAAAAGAGTGAAGTCGGGATAGGCCTACTAAAAGTACCACAGGAGTTTAAAAGGTGCCAATATGCCATGATGTGTGTGAATCCATAAGTTAAGTTGCTGGAAAAGAACATAAAGCCATAAAGCAACAAGTCCAGCAGTGTTAGTGAATAAAAAGGATAAAGCTACATTCGTAATGAATTCGCTGGCCGAGTGGCACTTTGGCACGCATTCCAGCACGAAATTTGCCATTCATAATAACTTCAGGGCTATGCTTCAGGATTAATGAAGTTAGGTTAGAGTCAGCGGCTTTTGGATTTTGTTTTTGTTTTGAAAAATGGAAAACACGGAATGTAATAGTTGTGTAAATGACGAATTCTTACTGCAGTGTGTTGCCAATTATAAACCACTGTACGACAAAACAGACAAAGGATATAAATCTATTTTACAGAAAGAAAATTGTTGGGCCTCTGTAGCCAAGAGTCTATTTTGCACAGGTTTGTTGGTTGTTGTGATACGGACGAGACGTAGAGCGAACTGTTTTTTGTAATTATGGTATGATATTTGATTTAATCGTATTTGTTTTTAGTTCCTGAAGCGAAAGCTCGATTTAAAAGCCTTAGAGAGAAGTATAGAAGGGAATTGCAAATAATAGAAAAACTAGGAAGAAGTGGGGCTCCTGCTTCAGCAAGACCAGTTTGGCCCCTTATGAGTTTTTTTAAATACATATATAAATGCGGTGAAGAATCCCAGAGGCATACAACATCAAACATTCCTGTTCAAGTTGATGAATCACAAGCCAGTCAATCATCAAGTCTTGTTAATTCAGATGAAGAAAGCATCATACTTCAATTTGAAGAGGAAGATCCTAATACAGTTGCATCAACAAGCACTATAGATAATACACGCTTGACTGCACCTACACCAAAGAAACGCAAAGGAAAATCTACAATGGAAACAGAGATAAAACAAATCGACAGTGTTCTGCTGGATGTTTCTACAGCGATTACAAATTTAAATAGTAATAAAAAATATACTGACAGGTATGAACTATTTGGTCAATTTATGGCTTCCGAACTAAAGAATATTGGAGAGCCAAATGCTAGCATCTTGATGGAGGACTTGCAGGTGACCATTATAAACTTTACAAGAACATTAAGATCTACCGACTAGCAATAATCAAGAATTTCATAGTTTTGCAAATATTAGTTTTAGAAATGTTTTTGTTTTTTATTAATAGTAGATAATTTACAAGCTGTTGATTAATTTGATGTTTCTTTTATTTTTAAATATTTTGTAGGCAAAGCTACCAATTATTTTTGAAAACTTTACAAATTTAGATTAATAGACTATAAGGTTTTTAAGTATATAACTCTGAAGTATTTAGTTTTAGAAACTTTTTTGTTTATTAATATTAGATAAGTAATTTTACAGACTGTTGACTGATTTGATGGTTCTAATATTTTTGTAAGCAAAGAAGTACAAAGTTGTTACTGTTTAGTTTATATAAAGTTTAGAAAAATGTTTTCTTTTATGTTGCTTGCATAATGTGCAATAATATTTATTAAAGCTTTCCTTAAAAATATGTTTTACTTAAGGTTGATTTTTACCATTCAATGATTAAAGAAACACTTGAAGACATTTATTTATTTAGAAAATACTTAAATAAAATGAAAATGTCTAAAATCTTGAGAGAGTTTAGTTCTAAAATTTACTAAGAGCTAATACACCTAAACCAAGGCCTAAACTAAAAATATCGTACCCTTGATTAAAAAAAATAGTTATTGGGATAATACACTACTTCCTATTAAAATAAAAAATATGTATTCAAAATTGCATTTATCCATGTTAGGTAATGTAATACACAAAATTTTCTTAGATAGAAGGACCGAATATGTCCATTTCAAAACTGTCTTAAATATTTAGGAAATATTACATCAATATATTAACAAATTTCTTCTTCATATTAATTTGTTCTGTCAATTGTTTGCCACTGCCATGGTGCAAAGCATGCCTCTGCTCCATTCACATAATTTTTTATATGATTTCTCATTGCCAAAGATGAAAATGGGGCATTTCTAGCACCAAGTCTAATAGAAACCTTTTCAAAACCAGTACCTCCTTCAGGAATTTCATTCCTCCATCTCCCTGGTATAATGTTACCCTCAACTTCCCTATCCAAATCACCATCTGTTATTTCATTTTTTTCATTTCATTTATTTATTCATGCCAGTACAAAAATAGTTTACACACGTCAATATATAAAAACAATATACTAATACAAAATAGAAAAACTTAAATGTGAAAAATACAAAAAAGCACTAATATAAAATTGGAAAAGTTTTACAATGCAAAAATTCACAAGATACAAACCACAGATATTAAAATTCACAAAACATTTAGTCAAAATCTGTACGACAAGAACTCGTCAAAAGAGTAAAATGCGTTTTTAACAAGAATCTCCCTCAGTTGTCTGCAAAAGGAACTGTAAGGTAGGCCCCTGATACTCTCTGGAAGAATATTAAAAAATTTAATGGCCCAGTATCCTGGTCCATCTTGACATCCCTTCAATCGCCAGTACAGAGGTATCAGATTATTTTTATTACGGGTGTCATAACTGTGCACGCCCATGTGCGTCTGCAGATGCTCAGCCCGCCTTGAAAAGCATAGGTTCTCAAATATGTATATTACCGGAACTGTAAGAATACCAAAGGAAGTGAAAGCTGCCCTGCAATCGTCCATATATCCCAGCACAGCCATAACCCTCACTACCCTTCTCTGTATGCCAAACAATTTGCGAACCCCCGCGGAATGTCCCCAGGCTAAAACTGCATACGATATATGAGACTGGAATAACGCATAATAAGCCGTTACCAGTACAGTCGGGGATACACAAGCAGAGAGATTCCGGATGACATACACTGTTTTTGTCAGTTTTTTGGCTACTTGGTCAATGTGGGCGCCCCAGTGTAAACCCAGATCCAATGTAATAAAACTGGTTACTTTCATTTCTAATAAAATTGTGAAGGCATACAGCAGACTTCACAATTCCATCTACAGTTTCTGCATTACCATTGATAACCCGGTGGATGATTCGAAACCGTGCCACCATAATACCAAAGGTATTCTCAATTATTCTTCTAGCCCTCGATAGACGATAATTAAAAATTCTTTCATCACGAGCTAAAGATCCTTCTCTAGGTTTACTATATGGACGCATTAAGTTTTCTTTTAACGGAAAAGCCTCATCACCCACAAAAAAATGAGGTATTTTAATTTTTGTGGGGCAGTTTGGTAGTTCTTCTGATTGTGGTATATCCAGGTCATCAGCCAATAACTTTTTGCCAAAGGAAGCATTATTTAATACCCCACAGTCACTGTGAGACCCATATGCACCAATGTCTACACAGATGAAATTATACTTGGCATCACAAACTGCCAATAGAATGATACTAAATGATTTCTTATAATTATAAAACAAAGATCCGGTGTTGGATGGCGCTTGCATAATGATGTGCTTGCCATCAATTGCTCCCACACAGTTTGGTAATGACCACAAAGACAAGAAATTTTCAGAAATACTTTTCCACTCTTTTTTTGTCAAAACAGGCAACTGTAAAGGCTGTAGTAAATTCCAAATAATGCAACATGTTTCTTTAATTATCTCACAGATTGTAGATACTCCAACTCGGAAACCATATGAAAGGCTCGGATAACTGTCACCAGTAGCCAAAAATCGTAATGTAATGGCTAATCTGAAACAAAGAAACCATACAATGTAACATTGGAACCAGGTGTTTATAGTAGCTAATCAGCGCTGGTACTAATTATTAATCATACCTACAACCTGGAGAGATGGGTTCTCTGTTGGATCCCTTTTAATATTTGGACCTATTATTGCTAGCAGTTTATCGAAGCTAGTTGCTGACATCCTTGTAAAATTATAGAAAATATATGGATCACTTAAACGGGCTTCTTGTAAAAGATTTTCATAATATCCAAACTTTTTTCGTGCCATTAACATTGGACGAATGCCCCATCTTTTTGGCCTTATTGGACAACTCTTTTTGTCAAACTGCATCAATAATTGTCTTCTTTTTAGTAGCAAAACTAGCATTGTGGCAAATAAAATTGAAAGACTGTTTTCTTCAGCCATTTTTTCCAAATGTCTTTAACTTTGGTCTTTAATTAGAAAAAAACCATAAGAAAAAACGCAAGAGAAGCGTATTTCATCTCAAATTTACAAGAACAAGTACAAAGGGCTGCAAAGGACACAAAGACAAATTGTAAACACCACCGTAATATCAAATTTGAAATGTCAAAACATCAAACAAAAGCAATGCGCATGTCCTATAGCCGGGACGAAAGCGCGAGTCGAAGTGAAAGTTTGCAGCTTGCAAGAAATATTTTCCACTCCAACTTCAACGCTGGCGTCGAATTCCATTACGAACGAAAACATATTGAAACCAGTTTCCTAGCTTGCGTGCTAAAGTGCCACTCGGCCAGCGAATTCATTACGAATGTAGCTTAACAGTACCTACAGGAAAACTCGGAAATTAGCTATTATCAAAACATCATTTGGGAAAATATCACCTACTTCAAAAATGGAAAAAACCAGGGCTGTTACGATGTGCAAGATCCAAACTACAAGGGTTACTACAACTACCTACTATCTCAGGGCACATCAATGCAGAATCTCATTGGACATTTCAAATTGGCCATACCACGGTCCACAAAATTATCCACGAAACATGTAGGGCAATTTGGAACGTGTTAAGTCCAGAGTACTTGAAATCCCCTTCGACAGCTGCTGAGTGGCTAAATATTAGCCATAAATTTACTGAGAGATGGAATTTTCCCCATTGTGTGGGTGCCTTAGATGGGAAACACATGAAGCTCCTGCACGTAGCGGCTCATTATTTTACAACTATAAGAACACGTTTAGTATTGTCCTGCTAGCAGCATGTGACAGCAAATATTGTTTTACCCTTGTTGATATTGGGGCATATGGGTCGCAAAGTGATGGAGGGATCTTCAGACACAGTGTTTTTGGCCAACGACTGAAGGAAAATGACCTAAACATCCCAGAAGCCACAACTTTAAACGTGTGTAGTACTAGACTATCATAGTTTTTGGCGGCAGACGAGGCTTTTCCCTTGAAATCATTTATAATGCGCCCTTATGGAGGTAGAAATCTGACAGATACACAGAGGATATTCAATTATAGACTGTCGAGAGCACGGCAAGTAATTGAAAACACTTTCGGTATCCTAGTTGCCAGATGGCGAATTTTACAGACGACGATAAATGCGAAAATCGAAAATGTGGATGAAATTGTCAAAGCAGTAACAGTACTCCACAATTACTGCTAAACAGAACTTGGTAATGGTGAAAATGGTGAAAATATTTATTGTCCACAGGGATTTGTAACAGCTCAACGATTGTTATATTCCATTAGAGATAGTTTAGCCCAATATTTTATATCACCACATGGTGCAGTGGTATGGCAAAATAATGTCATTAATAACGGGAGATTAATTTAGTTTTTGTCTGTTTAATGCAATGTGTTTTTTTTTAATTTTAAGTAATTATGTTTTGTATAATGTAACTTCTTATTTATAATATTAATATATTTTATAATTTAAAATAAGTTATTAGTAGTTAGGTTTTCCAAATATTTCTGTACTTTTTTTTCATTTTAATGGATCTTATGTGAAATATATGTACTTATATTTTATATACTTTTTTTGCTTGATTTATTTTTTGTTACTTCAATATTTAGCTCCAATAAATAATTTGTATGTCAAATTGAATGACATTAAAATAAATATTAAAGATAAAATATTTTAAAATAACTTTACTTTTACAGGGAAGAATATTATTTTTCTTATCTTTTCTATTTCTGTGTAACCATATTTTTTTTTAATATTTCAGCACCATGTTTTAAATTGTACAACTATTAATGGTTACTTATTAAGAAATTATGCTTTTTAAAACTCAAATAACAAAATAAAGGAAGTAGTTTCTTTAGAATTAATAAAAAACATGTATTTTATAATAATTATAATATAATTAAAATGTAAAATATAATAAAAACGTAAACACTGTTAAGAATTTGTATTCTCATCTTCTTCTTCCAACATCCTAAGAAATTGTCTTCTTTTTGCCCTGGCTACCTCTGTAGGCATTTCTTCCAGGAGCGAATATACATACTTTACAAACGCTCTATTTGGATCGGATCTTTTGGGCTGTCCCACTTTTGATGCTATTTCCTTTGCTACTGCTAGCATTTCTTTCTCAGCAGTTGACATTTTGGGTTCATCTGTAAATAAATATAAACTTAATATAATCCTATAACTATATTCAGTATACTCTAGACTTTAATACTTGACAGAAAATGAATGTGTAATCTGTTTAATAACTGTTGTCGCTATCCAGTAATAATGTAATTAGTATGTCAAACGAGTCTGGGAATATTTTGATAGAAGATATCTAAAAAATGTTCCAAAAGACAGACACAACTGTCATGAATCTTCTCGTTGGACAGATTACATATATTAATAGTCTTCTATAAACTTACTTTTTCTACCTTGGGATCCTTGCCTCAATGGTGTGGTGTGGAGCTAGGTCCTGCCTCATCACACAATGAGGACACCTGTGTGTCCTCCAAACCACTGCTGTCGCCGCTGACCGTTCGAAGCCTCGAGGAAGAAGGTGTTTCTTCCCCCGTATCTTCCGTTGATGTCAACTTTGTGTTCCACAGTGAGGGCGTGGCCCGTGGGGCATCAGTAGATAGTTTTGGAGTTGTCGTGTAAGTTCTAGAAAATTACGTTTAATATTAATAAATAAAATGCTAATAGAGTTAGGTATATATTTATAAACTAAATGCTTACTTTCTTTGTTTAGAAAATTTGGCGTAAAAGGACATTCTCTCGTAGTATATCCACTTCGACGCCGGTGCCTCGGATCCAGATTTAGAGGCAATCCTTTTTTCTTTGGTATAGCGGTCTCTTAAGGCCTTCCACCGCTTTTGGCATTCTTCAACTGAAAAATAACTATTAGTAAATACTATACACTAAAATTAAGTAAAAAATAATTAACTTACCACTGATGTTCAACATCTGTGCGATTTCCACCCAACTTTGGTGTTTTTTAATACATTTTTATAATCCCGGTGTTCGAGATTGTACAGATGTTTATAGTTGGTTATTATATCTAATAATAACCCACTTACATCGTCAATCTCGCAGAATTCTGTCTCTACTAAAGACATATACATAATTATAATTACTAATAGAGAAATTAATAAAATTAATTAAAAATAGAGAAATTTGACCAAAATTTAACCATGAGGACAACGACCAACCATGACCAACGACAGAAACAAAATGAAAACGCCGACGCTATGGCCATAGATGAACTAAACTTTCATATCGCCACAGAACGACAGAACATACTTTAAGCGTCATCCATAGAGAAAGTTAATTTCTCTATTTGTCTATGGCGTCACCCATAGAAGCTTCACCCGAGCGTAATATATCACGTGTTCAAATTTAGCCCACTGATTGGCTGTGCCGAACGGTCGCGAACTGCCGACTTAAGCTGCATTTCTAATCACTTCGCTAGTGAATTGACAATTCGGCACGCTAGCTTGCTAAATAGATCATCAGTGTGATCGTTTATAACCAATTTAGCGCCAGCACGTAAGTGAAAGTCGTGCTCACTTCAGGATTCGTGCTTGCAAGAAGCAATCTTTTTACGCCCGTGCTGGCTCTGACACCTGCGTATTGGACATCTTACGGCTGTCATTTTAGTTTGAAGTTAGTTTTTTTGTTTATATAAACAAGTTATTTAGATAAGTTTTTTGTGTTTATGAGTACCTTTTTTAATTAATATGGATGAAAACAGTGATTGTTTAATGTTGCTTTATTTGAGCACCGTTTTATTATTAATAAAAAAACAGCAAATTACCAGAAGATATCGCCGTAAACCAAAAAGGTTCGGGGTTCATCCAATATTTCTTGCTCGAGAAAGACAAGGATTTTATCAAAACCTGTTAAAAGAAGCACGTTTAAGCGATCCACTAATATTTTTTAATTTCACAAGAATGTCTGCAGCCAGTTTTGATAAATTACTAAGTTTTACAGGACCCTTTTTGACTAAAACCTCAAGAAGGGAACCAATATCCCCTGGATGCAGGTAACTACTAATTTTATTAAATAATAAATAATAAATTATTTTATAATTTATGATATATAGGTATTTTTTTATTTCAGATTGGCTTTAACCTTTAGATTCTTGGCTACAGGGGATTCATACCCAAGTCTGTCCTATTCATTTAGAATTGGTGTAACAACAATTTGTAACATAATAAGAGAAACTACCCTTATTATATGGAATGTATTGCATCCAAGAGTTTTACCCATTCCATCAGAACAAAAGTTAAGAGAAATTTCTAATGGTTTTTTAAGAAAGTGGTCCTTACCAAATTGTGTCGGAGCCATTGATGGTAAACATGTGACAATTCAAGCTCCAAACAACTCTGGCTCTACATATTTCAATTACAAAAAAAACTTTAGTATTGTTTTGCTAGCAGTGTGTGATTCAAGTTATATGTTTACATATGTTGATGTTGGTGCTTACGGTTCACAGAGTGATAGTGGTGTTTTGCATCAGTCCTCAATTGGCAAAAAATTATTTGAAAATAATTTAAACTTGCCAGTGGCAGAAGAACTACCAAACTGTCCTTTAAAGACAAAAGTTCCGTATTTTTTTGTTGGTGATGAGGCTTTTCCTCTAAGAGAAAATTTAATGCGGCCCTTTAGCAAACCCAGAGTAGGCCCTTTGCCAAGAGAACAAAGAATATATAATTACCGCTTGTCAAGAGCTAGACGCACAATAGAAAATACATTTGGCATAATGGTTGCTAGATTTCGAGTTCTACATAGGGTGATTAATGCCAATCCAGTAAATGTGGATAATATTATTAAAGCTATTGTATGTCTACATAATTTTATAATTAAAGAAAATAATCCACATTACATTCGAGAAAGTGATGTAGATAAAGAACAACCAAATTTACAAATTCAACCAGGGGCTTGGCGAAACGACATACCCAAGAACGGTCTAGCAATAGAAAATCTAAATGTACGTATTGGTGCTCGAAATGCATCTTTTTCAGCCTTAGCAATTAGAAATTATTTAAAAGATTATGTGAATGGTCCAGGTGCAGGTCTAGCTCCCTGGCAATGGGAAATTATTGATCAAACAAATTAATTATAATATTGTATAAAAATTATGGACATTTTCTTTATTATGGTGTCAAAAATTGATAATATGTATAACAACAAAAAAATGTCCTACAAAAAACTTCTAAAGCTAAAAAATAACAATAACTTGAAAATTGTTTTAGTTTGGTTTCCAAACTTATTTAAAAAATTGAAAAATAAAAAATTTTATTTAAATAAGCTTTTTTATTTAAAATATACTATATATTTTCTATAAATTTTTGGATACCTACCATAAGAACAAATATTTATTTTTTTAGAACTGTTAATATGATGTAAGTAGGAATATTTATTTGTATAATTTTAGTTGTAGGTATACTTTAGTTTTTAATGTTTGTAGTTTTTATTTTTAATAAACCATAATTATTAATAATATTTTTTACATAATAATTATTGTTAATGGTTGTAATGTTTTATTAGGATATTTTCAAGTAAAAAACAAAAAGCAGAAAAAAATTGTGTTTATTTATTCCTACTTAGATAATGTATTATAAAATATATTTAGGTAGGTTTTATATAAAACTAAATTAAAAAACAAAACTTAACTAGAAAATTAACCTATACATTGCAAATTTTACCTATCAATAAAAACTCACTAAACTAAATATTGCAAAAACTCACTTAAACTAATAAATAATGCAAACACATTTAAATTATAAATTCTTATCCCGAAGGGATCTTTTATAATTAATTATGAGGAGTTGAATTTCTTCAAGTAAAATTGAACCATGTGGCTCCCCAATTTCATGCAATTCTGTTTTTAAATATTGTGCAAAACAGTCATATTTATCTGCTTTTGGTACAGCTTGCCTTTGTATTTTTAATTGCTTCTGAAACATCAGTTAGCACAGAATCTATTTCTTTCGTTGCCCCATAAGCAAGCTTCCTTTTTTTTCCACCGCTCGAAGTCTGAATGCTGGCTACTGAACTTGTTGCAACCTCACTTGTTGTTGGGGTTGCAACATTAGCTGTAGGCATTTCTGTATTTATATGATCAATCTCTATTAGTTCTGAGTCATCATCCGTGCCACAATAATAATCAGTATTTGGTTCATTGCTTGTCTCACTATCCACAGTGTCCACTTCAAAATTTGATGTGGTGGCCCTTTGTTGTTCTGTACCACATTTATACATAAACTTTAAAAAGCTTAAAAGTGGCCATATCGGTCTTGTGGAGGCTGGTGCGCCACTTCTTTTTAATTTTTCCTCAATTATGAGTTCTCTCCTGTATTTTTCTCTTAAGGCTTTAAACCTTGCCTTTACAGCCGAAACTAAAACATTTACACAATACATAAATTTGGAAATAATAAAACAATATCGTTTTTTACCTGAAGTATTTAACGATCTTGCTACCGATGCCCAACAATTTTCTTTTTGGATTACGGATTTGTACCCTTTATCCCCCTTATCATACAAGGGTTTGTAGTTTGCCACACATTGTAATAGAAATTCATCATTTATTTCATCTGTTGAATCCATAATAATAAAAACAAAAACTTATTTTAAACACCCATGCGATCGAAATCAAAACAAAATGAATGATGGATGACAGATGATGACATATCTCGGCATACAACGCGCATGTGCGAGCACGAAATTCCGGCTATTAAAAATGCCACTCGAATTGGCGATCAGATTTCAGATTGGCGATCAGAGTCGTGCTGAAGTTTAACTTGGCCCGCAAATTGATTAGAAATGCAACTTAAGCATTGACCATCTCTGAACTCCCCTGAACGTAAAACGAACTGCCAACTTTTCGACCAACTGACTTTATAAATGTGCGCGTTCATTTCATAGCGTTGAACATTTTGAACGGCAACTGAACCTCAACTTCCGAATTTATAAATCCAGCTTAAAGCAGTGAGAAAATATAGCTTTGGAGGATACATTTGAATAAGATAAGTACACAGATATTAATTAAGTTACGAATATAAAGGTTTTGCTTGCTTGTTTATGCTTTTAAAGGCATAAAATTAATACTCCTGTAAGAACTCTATTTTTCTATGCTAAGTTTTCTTTATATGACGTAATAAAAAACAGACATTTCAAAAGCCGAAGCGCAATGGAATTTCGAATGTAAACAAAAACAAGCCCAAAATTCATGCTACATGCACTTTTCAAAAAGGTTTCAGATAACATTCAATACAGTATCGCCGTCTAAAACAGTATTAGACAGCGTCAGAGAAAGAAGTGGTACGCGCTTATTAAATTAAAACTATTAAAGTTTGTGGGCTTTAATTAAGGTTTTGTGGTAGTTCTGAGTTCCATTGCCGTGCCGAATAAGAAGTTTAATTAAGGTGAGTTTATTTTATCTCACTGAGCAACTAGTTGGTTACTGTTTTTTGTTTTTATTGAGATATATTATATTTCTGAATCTCAGATAAATTTTAAGATATTTGATTGAATATAAAGAAAAGATAATTTGCAGATGATAATACTGAAGTATTTCTTCTTTCTTCTATAACTAGTTGGTTACTGTTTATTGTTTTTATTGAGATATATTATATTTCTGAATCTCAGATAAATTTTAAGATATTTGATTGAATATAAAGAAAAGATAATTTGCAGATGATAATATTGAAGTATTTCTTTATAGTGAGTTATTTATAATTTGCCTATGTGACTTTTAACAGAAGATAAGAATATATTTGTGTATTAATATTATCAAATTAATCTTGATTGAATATTAAGAAAATATGATTTGCAGATGATAATATTGAAGTATTTCTTTACAGTGATTTATTTATATTTTGTCTAAGTGACTTTAATAGAAGATAAGAATATATTTCTGTATTTGTATTATCAAATTGATCTTGAATGAATTATGTTTAGCTTTATTATTTTCTACAGTTAGCCTTTGGGGCGTAGTGACCCTGTGTAGCGTAGTTAGACTTGAAGAGTAGTTCGTCCTGTAGCGTAATTAGCCTTGACAAGGAGTTAGTCCCGTAGCGTAATTAGACATGAAGAGTAGTTAGCCCCTTAGTGTAGTTTGACTATTAACTTGTGTATTTTTTTAGCCTGTGTGGCACTTTGCTGGCCTGTGTGGCATTTTGATAGCCTGTGTGGCACTTTGATAGCCTGTGTGGCATTTTGATAGCCTGTGTGACATTTTGATAGACTATGTGGCAATTTTTTTAGCCTGTGTGGCACTTTGATAGCCTGTGTGGCATTGTTTAGCCTGTGTGCCACTTTGATAGCCTGTGTGGCATTTTATTATTTTATTTAAACTTGTATTTTTAAGTTGGACTATTGATAAATCATTCAAGTACCTGTTTAATTTTAAATTCACTTTATTTTAATAATAACTGGTAACATTGTTGCTCACACCATGTTTTTTTTCTTTAATTGCAGGTAGGTCATCTCGGTAGCCATACAAGACTTTTGTTGCTATACAACATTTGTCCATTTGCAGCGCCCAGATCAAAGTTGGCTATTACCATTAGTAACGTACCATCTATTAGTATTATTTTTATTTTATATTATTAGTTGTATTTTATTATACAACATTTACGCCCTTTAAATTTGTTTTATGGTTTTTATTTTTAATTTGAGTTGACCGCTTGAAAAAAAAATTTGGCCCGGACACTCCAATAAATTAAATTTGTAAAACAATATAATAAAAATAAATGGTTCAAATCAATAATTAATGATAGTGATATCACTATAGGACAGCCTGTATAACGATAAACAAAATGTTTTAACTAAAATTAGAAACAAGTATCTTTTATAATCTCCTGACAAATTTGATCCAAGCAATATCAAATTCTTAATGCCAAAATTATTTAAATTTATTTTGTAAATCTATTCATTTCCAGTGAGTGGAATGAAACAATAAGCCTGTTTAAAATATCACCAAGGTTTAAATTTACATTGTGAACCAATAATCACAAAAATAAGTCTCTACAAACATTATAGACCGATTATAGTCTAAAAATAATTATTGTTTTAATAAATTTTATGATTCAAAAATTATTTCTGTTTCATATAAAGATATAACGTTCTTTTTAAAATAATTAAGGACTAATTATTATTTTCAGGACGGTCTTAGAAAATAGTCAGTTAATAATAAATAATAAACAATAAAAGTAGTTACATAATACGTTTGAAAAATATGGTGATAATTGATAACAGAAAATGTTCGTACACCGCTCGATAAATACATAGAGTTTTTTACATAACACAATAATATTTGTTTGGATTTGTAAAAAGAAATTAGTATGCACAAAAAATTGTTTTGTAGGTTTAACAATTTATACAGAGTAGTTTAAAACAAACCATTTAATTAATTTCTTGTGGTGTTGATTATATTTTATGTATTGTTATGTTTTTAGTAAAACCTTCGAGATTTTACCAGAACATAGAGTGTCAGAGGAATACAAAAGTTTAAATAATTACTTTTGTTCAGTCTAAAAGAAAATAAAATAAAAAAAAATAAAAATAAATAGAAAGTTTGGAATACCAAAAGCTACAACTTCAGACAATAGTAAAGTTTATCAATATAAGAAATCAAGAGTGAAATGTGAGAGAGAGAGAGAGAGAGAGAGAGACAGCTTTGCAAAAAAATAACATTGAAAGCAATATCCTCACAACATTCTACTTTTTTTTTAAAAACAAATGTTTATCCTGAATTCTGTTCGGAAATATTATGTTATTTCACTTTTTAAATAATTATTATTCTGTTCCATGATGTATTCGCTAATCTCTTTTATTGCATTTTGTTTTAGTGATATGGAAGGCATATTTAAAGTAATTCATGAATTAGAAAATGATAAATGAATTGGAAGATATTATCAACATTCTAGAACCCTAGAGAGATCATAGTGTCTTTTTGGTAGCTTGCCCGAATGAAGTAATTTATAGATGATGAGTTTGCTGAGAGATTTGGAATATGAAGTTTAGAAGAATAAGATGTATCTGTTTCTGTTATATAGAAACAAATTGAGCTACTAACTACTACTCATTTTATTGGAACTTGATTTCAACTATCATATTTGTCCTTTCAAGGCATCACACCATTTTATCTATTTAACAAAATTCTTAAATGCTTTTCAAGACCACTGCGATAGTTTAATAAAATATTTGAAGCATATTGATAAAAATTAAAGTTCTTTGGTAAAAAAAATAACTTATAATAAAAAACTGTTACAAACAAATTACTGTGAGAGCCCCCCGTTTTTAGAGAAAGGTCACTGACGTCGAGTTGCCTTGGTTCGGTTCCTCGGGCGCCACCCCCAAGTTTAAAGTGTTTGAGAGACCACTAGTGCCAATACGGATAGCTTTTATACAGTGGAGATACCAGGGAGTAATGAGATGAAAAGAAAATAAAACACACAATTAACTATAAGGGAACACTAGGCTTTTATTTAACTAATTAATTATGTACAACAATAATCCAGGAAGGTTCACGTCCTCGAATCGTAACCACAGTGAAATAAAATGTATATCTAATGACCCGTAAAGTAAAGTTTACAATAATAAAAATAAAGTAAATATTTAGTACCTCGCAGAACAAAATTTACACTAACAACCGTGTACCTCTAGAGTTTTGATCGATTATTCCCGAGATGCAACTGTAACGTTTTTAGTTCGTTACATGTCTTTTTTACATATGATATATGATGTCTGGCCTATCATCACCGGATTCCCTCTCGTTCAGGCCGGATAGTTTATTTGACACGCAATTTCTACGTTCCCTAGTCGCCAACCCTGTTATCGTTCGACACAACCCTGTTACTATTCTGTGGAGGCGCGCGCTGTCAACGTCGCTTCTGTCAACACTCTCCGTGCTTAACCTCACTTTGTTTTGACGCTCTGTTGTATCCTAGCTTTTAGAAATGGTGATTATTTAAATCTTGCTGTATAATTTGAATCAGCTGCTATTTCGAGGCTACAGAATAAAGATAGTTATTACCTTTTATCGATTCGATATTATTATTGAATATTTTTAGGGTAGAGTTACGGATGTTAACTTGTATTTGTATTTTTTGCTATTGGCACGTGGCGTCCCTTTTCTTTTGTCCTCCAGAATGTCACATGGAAGAAAGGACATGTTTATTATTTATTGAGCCCTCAGGGAAGTATTTCGAGGTAGGTTTATTTTGTTTATTAGACCTTGTTTGGTTTTAAACAAAGAGTTTCATATTTTTAGGGTCAAGGTACGGACTGTGTCCAGGATACGGACTGTGTCAAAGGCTGGATAATTTCAAAGGGGTACGGACTGTGTCCAAAGGTACGGACTGTGTCCAAGGTACGGACTATTTTCAAAGATTTTGGACTATTTCCAAAGGTACGGACTATTTCCAGGGAACGGACTGTGTCAAGGTACGGACTGTGTCCAAGGTAGTGTGTCATGTATGGACATTATCTTATGTACGGATGTCCTGTGGACAGTGTCCCCAATCAAGAACGATTTTTTCTTACATCTAAGTGCCACAGCGTGGATGTAGCTTGAAGTCCCAATGCTTCGTTCCCAGCTGTAAGCTGGTTTAACTACAGCTGTACCAATTTATGGTGTCTCATGCTGGCTCCTTTGGTTGTGTTGGATGGCTGAGTACAGAGATGCGAGACCACCTCACGCTGCTACTGTTTGAAGCAAGATTACATAAAGAACAGCTAAGGGCCGATTTCATAATCAATTTAAAGTTAACTTTAACTACTAAAGCTCCTTTAACTTCTAATATGGATTTCATAATTCATTTTTAAACCTCCTTTAGTGCTAAAGGCACTTTAAATTTAAACCGCCAGGTTATCCACTTTAGACGCTAAAGTTGACTTTAAAGCTTCTTTAAAGTGATAACCTAACCTCAATTCAGTTTAATCTTTAGTTTTGGTTCAGCCACGTTTTGTCATTTGTGCGTTTTGTAAAAACTTCGTTGTTTTTTATTTGATTATAAAATGAATTTAATGGATACGGATACTTCATCAAGTTCGAGTTCATCAGAAGAAGAATTAGTTTTTGTTCGGAGAAGAAAAATATACCGAGATCGTCAAAATTATTACGAACTATACGATGATTTGGATTTTTTCTGTAGATTTCGTTTGACGAAACCTACAGTAATGCAAGTACTAGGAGAGATTGAACCGCAAATCCGTTTACCTACAAATAGGTTTGTATAATATAACAGGTAGTATTAATTGGTATTAATTCAATGTCAATTTCAGAGGAGGATGTGTCCCACCCTTGCTACAATTATTGCTAACATTAAGATTTTTTGCCACTGGGTGTATGCAGATTACTGCTGCTGATTTTATCGGTGTATCGAGGGCTACGGCATGTCGTGTTATATCAAGGGTAACAACAGCATTAGCAGCTCTAAGGCCTAGATATGTGAAGATGTATTCCGATAATGCCGAAATGCAAAGAGCATCAGAAGATTTTTATGGCTTAGCGTCGTTTCCAAGAGCAATAGGAGCAATAGACTGCACTCTGATAAAAATTGATTCGCCTGGAGGAGAAGATGCAGAAATCTTCAGGTGCAGAAAGGGTTTTTTTGCATTAAATGTTCAGACTATTAGTGATGCTAAATTAAAAATCCGAAACATTGTTGCAAGGTGGCCAGGATCTGTACACGACCAAACTATTTTTAATAATAGTCAAGTCAAAAGAGAATTTGAAACAGGCAGGTACGGAAGGTATATTTTAGTTGGAGATAGTGGATATGCATTAAAAAAATATCTAATGACAAAACTGTTGGAGACCAATACCGATGCTGAAAATTTATACAATGAATCCATAATACGAACCAGAAATGTTGTCGAGCGTCAGTATGGTGTGTGGAAGAGGCGGTTTCCAATTTTAAAGAATGGGATGCGGGTAAAGTTGGAAACTGCAATGGATATTATTGTTGCTACGGCTGTATTGCACAATATTGCCCTCGACATGTCTGAAGACATCCCAGGGGAATGGCTAGAAGATGCTGAAGAGGGAGAAAATGCTGAAGAGGGAGATGGCATTTTGGAATTGCCAAATGAAAATATTAATTTTGGTAGACAATTTAGACAAGTACTAATAAACCAACACTTTGCTGGACTTTTGTAACTATCGAACTTGTAATATAATTGTTTGAAATACCTTTTTAGCTAAATAAAAATTTATTTATTTGTTTATATGTAATTTATTTTAATCAAAATGCAAACTAAAAAAAACAATTAAAATTATAAACTTTAACTATACCTAAAATTAATACGAAAAACACGTTATTTTGACAATTCCTTTTTTTTTAGTTCGATTTCCAAATCGAGTAATATCATTTTTTTCATATGTTCCTGGTCTTCTCTCTGTTGTTTTTTTTCGTATTCCAACTGTTGCAATCCCATACTCTTCTCCATTAATTCAGTTTTCACCCTGTAATATTCTAATTTAACTGTATGCAGAGGATTCGATACTGTAGGTCTCAGCTGCTTAGCAGTTTTTTTTTCAATTTTGTAGGAGTATAATTGCTCCAGTCTTCGGTTTTCTATAATAGAAAAGAATATTAAGGCAGATTCTCACGATTCATGTACTTGACAAACATTTGTAATTGGTATACAGGATGCATCGGACATCTATACAGACTGTATGCCAATAAAAAATACTTGCCAAGTACATGAGTCGTGAGAGCGCGCCTTTAGATAGGTACTATAAGATTTTTTTTTCATTTAATAACACTTTAAAATAATATATTATTACAATTACCCTTTTACATTCACTTTCTAATTGTTTTTCTACCACTGGCAAATTTGTATTTGGTGTTTCAGGATTGTCAGTACTTCCTTCCTTTTCTTTCTGGTCGAGCTGAATCTGTAAAAAAAATGTCATAGTTAACCAGGTTCCCATTTAAAAGAAGATAAAAATAAGGGACAACCTTAACAAACTGATTCGAAAGATCTAATTACTTACAATGTATGGTGGCGAAACGGGAATAATAGTGAATCCAGTCAATGACTGTTGATCCCTGGAGGTCGATGGTTGTGGTCCACTGGAGGTCGATGATTGTGGCTCACAGGGGGTCGATGGCTGTGGCCCACTGGAGGTTGATGGTTGTGGCTCACTGGGGGTCGATGGTTGTGGCTCACTGGGGGTCGATGGTTGTGACTCACTTACACAAACCTAAAATAATTATATTTAAAAAAGTCAAGAGCAACTAATATTGTTCTTACCACATCAGTATCACAATCATGTTGTGGTTTAAGTCCAGCCACTAACTTAGAATTTAAAATATTCAAAACTGCTTGTATGACTGGATCTATGTGATCATTATTTGATGGACCACCGCCAGTACCCAAAATATTCTTTTTAGATTCAGCAACAACTTTTTTTGCTTTCGTTTTTAAGTTGTCGTACTTCCCCTGCAGCTGCTCAACTTTTTTTGTTACTACTCCTACTCTTTGACTATAGGAAGCTAATATTTTGTCCCAAACATAGTCCTAAAATAAAATAAATAATCCAGTTTAATTGTGTTATTCGACCACCAAACTTCATAAAAAATAAATAAATTTATATATACATATATCTTTATATAACAAATATCTGTAGTCATACCTTCTCCTTTTTGTTTATTTTGTTTGTAGTTTTGCATTCTATAATGTTCCAATATTTTGCTACTTCTTCTAATAGTATCAATTCCTCCTCCTTGGTAAAATTAGCACCCCGGCTTCTTTTCGGAGTTTTAAAAAGACTAAAATAAAAATAATATAAATACCTGTTTTGGCCATTACATTATTTATTAACTTACCTTTCAGACATCTCTATACAAAATATTAGAAACAACTAGGAAATATAAAATAAAAACGATATTACAGTAAACAAACACGTCAACACACGCCAAACACCAAGAATAAAATGAAATGATCTCGTGGTGAACACGTGGACAGAGAAATAAAAATCTGTAACAGCAGATAACTCAGCATCTGTGGTATAACCATAGATCAAATAACATACAATTTCATACTCATTTGAACTATTAACTAGGAATCGGTGTTACCAACATGAATTTTTAACGTTAAAGTATGGTTAAAGTCGCCTTTAGCTAAAGTCGCTTTACTTCAGGTTATGAAACTGAACAAATTTTAAAGTCACTTTTATCCTAAAGTCCCATTTAGCTAAGGTCGCTTTAAGTGAATGATTATGAAATCGGCCCTAAGTGTAGATTTACGTTCTAGTTTTTATGTTTTAGATCTTCTATAAATTCAGTCTTAAACAATAACGTACATCTTAAGTAATATCGTACAGACTATGTTCAGTGGTTAGATTGTTAAGAACATTTATGTCGATATAATCTTTAAAATATAATTTAGATCTTAGGTTTCATTGCATTACGCCTGTAATAGTATTACTTTCTATGCAATATTATTATTGCGCTATATTAACAGATGAATAACGAGACATAGATTCTAGAAATCTACAGGTTGCAACACATCAGATTTAACACCGCATAAAAATTTAACAATTTAAATGAAGTAATGCTACTTTTTCTTATATTTTCTATAACGTTACACGCATTGTATTTTTTCATAGTCTTTTCATAGAACATATTTAATATTATTTACATACCTACGTTTTACTCAACAAATAACCACTATAATAATTATTAAAATTGTACAATGCTATTTACCATCAGAATTCATCATGAATAAATATATTGATCATTAGTTTTAAGTAATATACAACTGTCTTTTCTTTCTCTGTACATGCCTGGCGCCCAATATCTATTTTTTTTGTTTATTGTTCTTAATTAGTTTTCTTTCCAGTGAAATACCTTATCCACGACTGCTCTCCGATGAAAAGCTGCCGTTCGCAGTGGTAGTTGTTTAAAAAACGCTACACTTAATTTGGCACCCATAAGCGTCGGGCCTCGAGAAAATTCGAAACTATATTATTCAGTCTGTTTTATATTTTTTACTCGTAATGTATTTCACTGGAGTCTGACAATTTTCCTGATTAATTTTCTTAAATAAATTTTTGTAGTTTAATTTTTTTTGGCACGATACAGAGGAGGAAACAGTTGTTGTTTTCTTGGTACGATTTAAGACTGAAGTTTTTATTCTCTTTCTTATTTTTGATATTTCTATTTATTATTATTTGGGTCTATGGAATTTGGACAATTTCATATAACGGAGATAATGTGTCAGCTGTGTGTTTTGATATTTTTGATATATTTTTTGAACCTGGTATACAGGGCGGTCAAGATTTAATGCTTGGACCTGAATTTTCTTTAAGGGGTTAAAATTTTTTTTAATAGTTGTTTAAAAATTTTTTCTTGGTAGATAAACTTGAAAGTTTATCTATTGTTGAGAACTTCCTTATACAGAGGTGGTCAATATTTTTTTTGTGACTTTGAAATTTTTTAAATTTCAAGGTGTTTGACATTTGATAAGGTTTGAAGCTTTGTATTTACAGACATTTTGGTTTGTATTTTCCCTAAACAGAATTGGACAAGCATTAAATTTTTCGACTTTTGATTTTGTTTATATCTCTGGGTGTTTGAAATTTGATATAAATTTTTGAACGTTATATAGTTGAGATTATTTTGATAATTTTTACTATACAGGGTGGTCACAACTTGACCATTTTGATTTTGTTTGTGTTGATTAATTGATTGCAATTAATTTTACAAGTTTTTGTGATTATCGATAACTGTTAGGGCGAGCTGCTAAACTTACATTTAGGGTTATTTTTTTGTATAGAAGTACGTTAGAGTTAATCTCATCTCGTTTATTGTTTAGTTTACCTTCAGGTTTCTATGCCCAATGTTTTTTATGCCAATATTTTTATTTAGTATCGCATTCACTATGTTTCACCATCTGAACCTTCAGTGTTGTCAGTTACTATCGACAGTTGCTAGACTGTCCTGTTTGGTACTTTAGGTACATTTTGAATTTTTTGGTTGTCATGACAGTTATACTAGGACTGTTATGTTGATACAGGAAGTGTATCCTTTGAGTTTTTTTGAGTGTATGACGAGGGTGACTTGTCATATTTGATACGTGAGGTATCGTTTTTTTTTTGGCAGCTGTCTATGTACGTGTCAAAGGAATGTTTGGTACTTGTTCTGTTATGATTGTTGCCGAATAACTTTTCATACAGACATTTACCGCGTGGTTATTTAGTGTCATTAGGACATTAAATTTTTTTGCAGTGTTGCAGATGACATATGCGGGGAGGATTTGTCGTATTTATGGTTTACAGTTAGCAGGAGGCTACTGTGAACATTTTGGTTGTTAATGATTTTTTTTGGAGACGTCCAAGGTCATTAACGTGTTGTCATCATTTGACATGATGATTGTTTTTGAGTTATTTGAGCGATTTAGCGCTCGTGACTCAAGTTTATGGAGGATTGACGTTTGACATCTCTGTTTTCGGATTCTGTTGCCTGGTTTTAATAGTTTTTACTAGATCTGATAGCCAATGCAATCTTTCCGAAGAACTATATCTGTGTCAAGATGCGTCAATAGGTTGAGTTTAGTTGGAGTTCTAGTTTTCTCGTAATTTGGAGAGATATTTTTTTGATGACACTTGTGTCAGGTTTAGATCTCTTTGTATTGTGAGATATTTTTGTCTTGGTGACATCTATATTATTTTTAGTTTTTTTTAGTGAATTTTGGCAGTGTCTGTATGGAATGTGCAGATGCATTGAGTTTTTAGCTTGGCGTGCATAGCAGAAGAGATGATGATTGCTCTGTTTATTAGTTTTCTGGTTTTTTTAGTCCAGGTGTATTGTTTCGCGAGCAATTACACCACTTTTTTAGTTTATTTTTTATTTATGATGGGTTGTCATAGAGACAATTTCATCTTTTAGTCCCTATGTATAGTTTAGTTTAGCTCGTTAGTTTTATTTGGCCCTACAGTTTTTGCGTTTGGCTTGGTGTGATTTTTGAGTCTGGCTTTGAGCAGTGTCGTGTTTGACATTTTTTGTGATTTTTTGACTTTACAGTTTTCTGTAAGTCTTTGAGTTTGTTTGATTGTCATTTTTTAGATGTATTTTTTTGTTTCGATCTATGGCTATTACCTAGCCTATGGTCGTGGTTTGTGGCCTTGTGGCCTGTATCCGCTCTACATGGTGGGCGAGTTGAGTGTGCTACTGATTAGTTGCATACTCAACAGTAAAGAATAATCATGTACGGGTTCCTCGTGACGGTAAGAGTCCGTCAAATGCCATCGTAGTATGTGATAAGTCTCAGAACATCGAGAGTGTCGGAAATTCTTTCCGTCCACCCTATCCACATACTACGGATATAGTATTATGTATGTGATGTCACGTATATAATATTATGTATGTGATGTTACGTATATGGTGCTACGTATATGGTGTTGCGTGTGTGGTGTTATATGGGTGATGTTACGTATGTGGTACTATGTGAATAGTATTACGTATGTGGCAGGGGCGTAGATTAGTGTATGCTATGGGGGTGGTACTATGATTAAGTCGCAAAAAAAAATCACCGTCGGATTTTTTTTGTCGATTAAAACGACGGCGATTTTTTTGTCTTCAAACAGATATAAAAACATAACACAAAAATTAAAATATAGATTTGTAAATAACATAAACAAAAACGAAACAACGACGTTTATTAATTATTTTCTATAAACTATAAATAAAAAACTCTAAACTATAAAAAAAAACTATAAAAACTATAAACTATAAATAAAACTACAAAACAAAATCAAGTTTTCTAGTGCGCTGTTTGGAAAACCTATCAATAACAGCATCAACATTTATTTCAATATCTTTATGGATATTGATTAGAGTTAACCCCACTAATCTGTCCTGGTCAATGGTAGATCTTAGCCACGTTTTAAGTCTCTTAAGTGTGGAAAATGATCGTTCAGCACTTGCCACACTTAGAGGCAAAATCGAAATTATTTGAAGCAGCGTGTAGATGTTGGGAAATATTTCCTTGTTGCAAAGATGCAAGGTGTCTAACGCTGTTTCTGGCAAAACAGTTGTTCCATTTTTTATCTCTTTCCATTTTTTAATCCATAGATCCATTTCCGCTTGCAACAAATCCGAAAAAAAATCCACACGATCGTTTTTAAATTTAGTAAGATGTTCCGCTACATTTTTTATTTATTTTTTATTTACTAAAGGCGCTAATTCAATGTCCCTTTGGTGTAAAATATTTGTTGGTATAAAGTTATTGATATCCAAAATTTTGAAAAATTGAGAATTAAAGCGGAACTCGAGATCTTGAAAAATGTTGTCTAGAAGTGGTATAAAAATTGACACTCTAAAATATTCTTCAGGGATTTTTGTCTGGATATTGTTGCGATGAATCTGTGTGGCATTAATTCTTGGCAAAAGTATAGGAACGTCTAGTTTTTCATGGACTCTGGCAACTTCTTCAAAAATAACTTTAAAAACATTTTCAGCATCTTCCCTTTTTTTCTTAAATACCGATAATATATCATTTACTAAAGACTGAGCAGCAATTTTGTCTAGACTTTTAGATTGCAAAATTTTACTTAAGCTTACAGTAATATTTAATACATGTGACAAGCAATGTAAAGATACTAAGAAATTTGTTTTAAGCATTGCATCCATTAATCTTTGCGCTTTTGAAGATGATTCAGCATCTTTCCACTGCGTTATTAGTTGTAAAGTTGTTATGATGTTTTCAAAAGAAATTTTGAATTTAAGAACAGCCGTATGACGTTCTGTCCATCTAGTTTCACATAAGCTTTCCAAAACATTAGGGTTTGTAGATTTTAAAACATTAGATCTTTTCGATGATGCGTTAAAAAAAGCAATAGTTTCTTTAATTGTACCAACTGCGTTACGAATATCTTGAACATTGCTAGATTTTGATATTGATAAATTAAGTGAATGGCTATAACAAGGGCATTTAAAAGCATTTTTTAATTTTTTTTGAATTTCGGACACTGCACCCATTTGGTCAGACAGCATGACACTACAAGTATCTGTTCCAATACCAACGCAATTCTCAAACGGTATTCCAATTTTATCTAAAAATGAAACAACTGTCTTTCCCAATATTTCACCAGTCAAAATTGGCTCTTTAGTAAAATCGTCATAATTTGATTTATGACAATCGATGAATCCTAGAAAGTCCTCTCGAATATTATTTTCAAGATCTAGGTATCTCACTAAAATTGACATTTGTGATACCTTACTTATATCCGTTGTTTCATCAAAAATTATACTATAAAACTTATTGACTGAAATTTTTGAAAGTATTGTATTTAAAATTTCGTCGCCACAACACTTAATTAATTCATTTTGTACCGTAGGACTTAGGTATTTGGTACGGGACGTTGCAGTTTCAAAATGAGATTTTAATTTTAAGTCATCGCCACAAGTTTGAATACGGTGTCTGATAATTTCTCTTAAATTGCCTTCATTCACTTTGGAGACTTCTAACAATTCTGACAGAGTTCCGTAACCATGACCACGAAATGCAATACCCTGTTTTCCCAAAAAAATTATGCTGTTAATGATAGGTTTTATTTTTTCTCTGTTCTCTTTTATTTGAACTAATCGGCCGCAGTCAATCAAGTTTAATATATCTCTTTCAGGTTCATTAAAAGTCAATAAAAAATTCTCTCCACTTAAAATAGCATTTTTATGATACTTAGCTGAATTATGTGATAATAAATCCCCCTCTTTTCCAAATAACTTTGAAAATTTGTTTAACGGGACAGTAACCAAAGATTTAAGGGGAATATTTTTATGCATTCCTCCTTGTTTTGCAAATAAGACGCAATATTTGCAAAATAATCCCTTTTTAGACTTAGAATAAACTAGCCAATTGAATGATTTAAAATGATTTACAGAAAGGTAACATTTTTTTTCTTTTTGATTTTTTACATGAAGAGAATATGGATACACAAATGTGTGGTCTGGAACGAAAGAGTTTTTTAATATATTTACTTTTTCCAGATCGGTAATATTTGTTTGATCGATACATTCTCCAATATCAACATCTATTTGTCCAAATTTTGCTGCTTTAGGTTGATCTATAACTTCATTATTGGTTTGAACGGGGGCGGCTGCAACTTGATAGTCTGTCGGACTGTAGCGACTTAGTAGTGATCTTATATTACAACCTGATGTACTTGGTCCCGCTTCACTTACTTCCTTTTCTTTTTCCTGTTCTGGTTTATTTTTTTACCGAAAAAAGAATCCAACGTGGGCTGGTCTTTTCGTTTGCTCATTTTCAGCAAACTAAATGAAATAATACTATATGTTTATAAAATAAATCCCTTTTTTAAAACTAATTTACTCACATTATGATTTAGGTGTTACGTGGGCTCGTGTATACTTTACTCACTCCAATCCCAATTTTGGCCAATTCAAATCAATAATATAAACTCCGTGGTATCTCAGGTTACTTTTACGCGCTGTGCTTACGCGAGAATATTAATACATTAAATAGATAGGCAACTTATAATACATTTCAATTTTATTATACAAGGGCGCCTCTGGTATTCGGAGGAAGAAATACTAAGGGAAGAGAAGGGTCCCGTGAAGGGGGAAGGGGGGTTGTTTTAGTTAATTTAAAATAAATTTAGACATATATGTAAGAACACTTTGTGTGCTTTTAATTAGGTCGAACATATTATAAACGATAAATCAACATAATTAAAAGCATACAAAGTGTTCTTATATGTCGGATATTAATTAAAAAAAATCCTTTCATAGTCAATGACTATTTCAATTCTCGTATCTCGTCAAGCGTCAGGGGGGGGTACTGTCCCCCAGTACCCCCCCTTATCTACGCCCTTGGTATGTGGTATTACGTGTATAGTATTACTTTATCGTAATACCTATTTAATAGGTTTTACCTTGGTAAGTAAAACTTATATTTATTCATTTTATTAAATTGATTTGATTGACATACCTGGTTAGGGTTCCGTCGCCATTTGCTTGACAGGGCGTTGACATTCCGTCAACTACCCTAGGCGATGCGTATTTTGTTTTTTCTTTCTTTCTGAGCTAAGGCTCAGAAGGTTTTTAGTTGTATTTTTTTTATGTAGAGTCATTTTGGGGTATCGTTATAGATATGCTCTATTTATCCCATTTTAGTTTATGTACAGGGTGGGTCAAATTCGACGCTTTTAAATGGAAACACCCTTTTATATAGGAGATAGACAAAAACTAATATCAGTGTCTGGAGCTTAATTTTTGCCAAAAACATGATGGTGAAAACCGCATATCGATATCTGTTACCGTTTCGAAGTTATGGGGTGTTTTTCAAAAATATACATTTTTAACAAATCGCTGTAACTTTTTTGCTATGGAAAATTTTGTATTTTTATGAAAACATTTCCAAAGCACCTTTTTACGTAGAATTTAATGATTTAAGTATAATTTTTTTAAAATTAATAATTTAAGAATTATCAACAGAAAATTAGATTTTTTCTATGGGACACTCTGTATATTTTTAATTTATTAAAAATAACTTAAAATTACCTTTCCAAAAATATAACACACTTGATATTTTGCTCGATTCCTCTTCGAAATACAGAGTATATAAAAATTCGCCCGCTTTAAATAAGTAGGCTTTGAACGGCACCGGCTGTAATGCAAAAAAAATCTAGCTGTGAGCATCAATTGAAACGTAACCTAACAATTTAAAATATATTTAAACTATATCTAATAACAATAAAAATAAATAGCAAACCAAAACATGAGATTTTGCTACAGATGTTCGACATATCGACCGTCTTCTGCTATGGACAGACGGGGCTGTTTTTGAATATTTCTCGCGGAATTCATTAACTCAGTGGGGGTGAAAGATACACTCTCATAACTGCTAAGTATTTCTAATTCTTGTCTAGAATATACGAAAGAATAAGGAACCTTTATTCTTCCGCAAATATATCCATAGGATTAGATCCATAGGCACTAAGTCAGGCGGCCTCGACGGCCAACGGCTGGGATCTTGGTTAGTTATTCAATTATTCTTGAAATTGGCTTCAAAAAAACGCTGATAACTTCAGCGTTCTGAGGCGGTGCGTCATCTTGTGGAAAAATATGTTTTCGAGTTCCATTAAGGGCATATCATCTATAAGGGGTCCAAAGCCTACTAGTTAAAAGTGGCGAACTTTTCAAAATTCTGTATTTCGAAGGGGATTATAACAGAATATCAAGTGTGCCATATTTTTGGAAAGGTAATTTTAAATTCTTTTCAGTTAATTAAAAATATAGAGGGTGTCCCAAATAAAAAATCGATTTTTCTGTTGATAACTCCTAAATTATTAATTTTAAAAAAATTATACTTAAACCATTAAATTCTACGTAAAAAGGTGCTTTGGAAATGTTTTCATAGAAATACAAAATTTTCCATAACAAAAAAGTTACAGCGATTAACGATAACAGATATTGATGTGCGATTTCCACCATCATGTTTTTGATGAAAATTGAGGTCCAGACACCGATACTAGTTTTCGTCTATCTCCTATAGAAAAGGGTGTTTCCATTTAAAAGCGTCGAATTTGACCCACCCTGTACACTACAGTGCATCCCCTCATGCTGACAGATGTAGGGTATTAATTTTCCATATTCATTTCATTTTGATCTTTCTTTGCAGTTCTGTCTCTTGGTGATTATCTCTGGTTTTTGTTGTTGTTGGTTCCAGTCACTGCGTTGGAGAGAAGGGTTGAGCTAGTGCAAATTTTGTTGAGGTGTTTAGGCTCGGTTAGCCTTCTTCAGCCTCTGTTGCTCTAGTCTGTAATTCCTTGTCTGACGTCGTTAGTATGATACATTCCGTTTGAGAGAAGGTTTGAGCTGGAACAGTATATTTGTCTGGTTACCTTGGTCTTGTAGTACCGACCGTCAACCTTTAACTGCTCTAGTTCCATATAATTCCTTGTCTGGCGTTGTTAGTATTGTTCATTCCGTCCGAGAGAAGGTTTGTACTTGCACAGTAAATTTGTTTGGTTGTTTTGGTTTTAGGTTACCGGCCGTCGTATACCTCTAGCTGCTCTAGTAGTGTAGTGTTCCTTCTCTGGCGTAGTTGATCTGACATGAACTAGAATGTTGGTTTCAGAAACTATCACCAAGGTTATAAACCGAGACGTATCGATACCATGAATGGATCGACGTTCTCTTTAATTATTGTTGAGTCGCGTTGTTTTAGAACATAGCGTTATTAATTTTGAGTCTACACTTGTCTAGCCTGAGTTATTGATAATTTACACCTATATCATTATAAAACACCTAACTATAGCAGTATTTATTAATCTTGCGTACCATGCTAGCTGATGTACCTCCATATTATTTTTTTTTTAATGAACAGTGGAGTATCTCTGTACTTTACGGCATATCCAGTGACTGTCATAAACTGACTTTAGTAATTTTAAACCTTTAGTTTTTTTATCTCCTGCATCATATATTCTTTACTGGTACTTTTCGTTTTTATTTTGGTTTACCGCTTCCTTTTTGAGAACCTGATCAATTTTCAAATGGGTTTCGTCTATTCTGAAATTCACGAAATAATTTTTCTTCTTTTGATTTTTTACCATCCCCAGATTTGTGAAAAAAGAAAGTGTACCTTACAGGTCCATTTCTTTTCTTTTCGGAGGAGGGCAGTGTAACGTTTTTAGTTCGTTACATGTCTTTTTTACATATGATATATGATGTCTGGCCTATCATCACCGGATTCCCTCTCGTTCAGGCCGGATAGTTTATTTGACGCGCAATTTCTACGTTCCCTAGTCGCCAACCCTGTTATCGTTCGACACAACCCTGTTACTATTCTGTGGAGGCGCGCGTTGTCAACGTCGCTTCTGTCAACTCTCTCCGTGCTTAACCTCACTTTGTTTTGACGCTCTGTTGTATCCCAGCTTTTAGAAATGGTGATTATTTAAATCTTGCTGTATAATTTGAATCAGCTGCTATTTCGAGGCTACAGGTAAATATAGTTATTACCTTTTATCGATTCGATATTATTATTGAATATTTTTAGGGTAGAGTTACGGATATCCCAACTTGTATTTGTATTTTGCTGGCACGTTGGCGTCCCTTTTCTTTTGTCCTCCAGAATGTCACATGGAAGAAAGGACATGTTGTTTATTATTTATTGAGCCCTCGGAAGTATTTCGAGGTAGGTTTATTTTGTTTATTAGACCTTGTTTGGTTTTAAACAAGAGTTTCATATTTTTAGGGTCCAAGGTACGGACTGTGTCCAAGATACGGACTGTGTCCAAGGTACGGACTATTTCCAAGGTACGGACTGTGTCCAAGGTACGAACTGTGTCCAAGGTACGGACTATTTCCAAGGTACGGACTGTGTCCAAGGTACGGACTGTGTCCAAGGTAGTGTCTTGTGTATGGACATTATCTTATGTACGGATGTCCTGTGGACGAGTGTCCCCAGTAAGAACGATTTTTTCTTACATCTAAGTGCCACGGCGTGGATGTAGCTTGAGTCCCATGCTGCTTCGTTCCCAGCTGTAAGCTAGTTAGTTACGGCTGTACCAATTTATGGTGTCTCATGCTGGCTCCTTTGGTTGTGTTGGATGGCTGAGTACAGAGATGCGAGACCACCTCACGCTGCTACTGTTTGAAGCAAGATTACATAAAGAACAGCTAAGTGTAGATTTACGTTCTAGTTTTTATGTTTTAGATCTTCTATATTTTCAGTCTTAAACAATAACGTACATCTTAAGTAATATCGTACAGACTATGTTCAGTGGTTAGATTGTTAAGAACATTTATGTCGATATAATCTTTTAAAAATATAATTTAGATCTTAGGTTTCATTGCATTACGCCTTGTAATAGTATTACTTTCTATAGATATTATTATTGCGCTATATTAACAGATGAATAACGAGACATAGATTCTAGAATCTACAGGTTGCAACACATCAGATTTAACACCGCATAAAATTTAACAATTTAAATAAAGTAATGCTACTTTTCTTATATTTTCTATAACGTTACACGCATTGTATTTTTTCATAGTCTTTTCATAGAACATATTTAATATTATTTACATACATAGTTTTACTCAACAAATAACCACTATAATAATTATTAAAATTGTACAATGCTATTTACCATCAGAATTCATCATGAATAAATATAGTCATTAGTTTTAAGTATTATACAACTGTGTTTTCTTTCTCTGTACATGCCTGGCGCCCAATATCTATTTTTTTTGTTTATTGTTCTTAATTAGTTTTCTTTCCAGCGAAATACTTTATCCACGACTGCTCTCCGATGAAAAGCTGCCGTTCGCAGTGGTAGTTGTTTAAAAAACGCTACAGTTAGTATAGTTGTTTAAAAAATGCAACTCTCTGACTGATTCTATCACGCGAATTCAAAACGCGTTCCCGAAATGACGTCCTATTAAATAAGATGACGAGAGTTCCTGATCGACGTTGAATTTAGCGGCGTCCTAATGAACACGGACACGTAAGTACCGGAGCAACGTACTCTACTATGACGCGATTCTCTAAACGGCGGCAACGTCGTTTCAGGCGTCCCGATGGTCGCAGCTAAACATTTCTTGGAACGGCGTCCGTTTTGACAACGTAACACGAACCTCGGATCGGCGTCGACGTTAAAAGCGTCCCGTGATACCCAAACGCGAGTCCTGGATTGATCGCGAAACTAACAGCGTCCTGTGGGATATACACACACGCGAGCCCTGGATAGATCGCGAAATTAACAGCGTCCCGAGGGATATACAAACGCGAGTCCTGGATCGATCGCAAAAATAATCGGCGTCCTGTGGGATAATCACACACGCGAGCCCTGGATAGATCGCGAAATTAACAGCGTCCCGTGATACCCAAACGCGAGTCCTGGATTGATCGCGAAACTAACAGCGTCCTGTGGGATATACACACACGCGAGCCCTGGATCGATCATGAAATTAGCGACGTCTCGGCGAGTTGTACGTCGTTTCGAGAAGCGCAGGCCGCACACACACCGCCCGGTCAGGACAACCTCGGGATTTCGGCGAGATCCCGTTCAGCGTCACTGATGCAGGGTGTCGTCCGGACGACACACCTAGAAAAATACGGGAGCTACAGAACCAACTTCGGGATTTGGGTGAAGTCCTGTGTTAGCTCCGTGAACCTTCGCGACCCGTGCGTTTACTGAACTGCCCGGACTGTCCCTTAGAAAGATGAATTAATTATTAGCCCATAATTAGCTTTCTCCGAGAGGTACACTGAGCCGGAGCAGATGTCAGACAACCTTTTCAGGACATCATTCCTGGCGACCTGCCCGTAGCACCGCGTAGTCCCTTTTTGCCTGCTCGGCAATCCTGCGAATTAATTATTAGCCCGTAATTAGTTTTCCCCGAGAGGTACACTGAGCCGGAGCAGATGTCAGACAACCTTTTCAGGACATCATTCCTGGCGACCTGCCCGTAGCACAGCGTAGTCCCTCTTTGCCTGGTCGGCAACGGTTGTTCTCCCGCGCTTTTAATATCCTAACAATCCCGTCAACTAACTCCCTTATCCCTATAACGCATCCAGGTAGTCGAGTAAACGCTTAATAACAATAAAATAATACGACCTACCCTCGATCACTTTGGCGGCGAGTGCTTACCTTATACAGTGCGGCGGCAGGCGGCTGGCAGCAGGACACTTGGCAGGGCACTCCGGACTCGAACCTCACTGGTTCACGTGCGACCACTAACTAACTCTCTAGTGCTGGTGCGGCCGAGGTACTCGACTGACGCTCCCCTCCACTCAACCTGCACTGGTAGGGAGAGCGGCGCAAACGTCTCGGTTTCTCGCACTCAACTCATTCCATGTTTTACCCTCATATAAAATAACGGTATCATCAGCAAACGCAATCATAGAACCTTTTGACTTTAACTTAAAAAAATCATTTATATACACATTGAATAGAATAGGACCCAAAATCGTTCCTTGTGGAACTCCGCACGTGATGGTTCGTTCTTGGCTAACTATATTTTCTACTAAGACGCTCTGTTTTCTATCATCTAGATAGTTATAGAAAATTTTAAAGGTATTACCCCTTAGTCCTAAATTGAATATTTTTTTAAGTAATAGGTCATGATCGATGGTGTCAAAAGCCTTTGCCAAATCAACAAAGACTGCTATAGATTTGATTTTCTTATCAATATTTGAGTATAACCTGGATGTTAGCAATGTAATTGCATGTTCTGTACTCAATCCTTTCTGAAAGCCAAACTGATTATTAGATATGATTTTGTTCTTTTCTAAATAAGAGTTAAAACGATCCTTTATGATTATTTCAAAAATTTTTGCAAAATTTGTTATTAGACTAATAGGTCTATAATTATTTACAGCAGCCCTGTCACCCGATTTATAAAGTGGCTTAACAATAGACTTTTTGAACGAAGTTGGTATATTTCCAGTTTCAATAATTTTATTTATGATGTATGCCAAAGGCTGCAGGATAAAATTTCCTATCTTTTTAATTATTTCACTCTGAATATTGTCGTGTCCAGGTGCTTTGTTACATTTTAAACGACTTATAGAATTTCTAACTTCTTCTGGCACTACAGGTATTATATACATAGAATCTTTTAAAATTTCTTGTTCAAATTCATGCTTAACATTTCTATTAATATTTGCGCTTAGTCTTTTACCCGTCTCTACAAAGTGCTTGTTAAAAATTTCAGCTATTTCTCTTTTATTTTTATATTCAATATTTGATCCGTCTCTTATTAGACTTACATTCAGTGGATTTTGTTTGTGTTAGTTAATTTATTTACAACTTTCCATAAATCTTTTGATTTACCAGAACTTTCCTGTATAAGATTGCTATAATAATTAATTTTCAACTTTTTAACCAGTGTATTAATTTTCTTTCTATATGTAGTATATTGACGTTTAAGTAATTCGTTATTTCTATCTTTTAAAAGTTTTTGATATAAGATGTCCCGTCTTTTTATAGAGGTTATTAATCCCGCGGTCATCCATTCTTTTCGTTTTTTTAATATTATAGATTTGACTTTACTGCAATTTTCTATGTGCTTTTTGATGGTATTCTCAAAGGCAGTATAAGCAGTTTCCACAGATTCTGCATTATATATTTCATTCCACCGACTCTTTTTCCAATATATTATTCAATTTTTTTTATGTTTTGTACTTTTATTTTTTGTTGAATGCGATTTAAATTTGGTTAGGGTTTTGAAAAATTATTGCTAATACTAATTATTGTTATGTAGTGATCTGTTATACTAGATTGAATTATCATTGGAATCACCTTGTCCTCATAAAGAGAGCTTTGCGTTCGCTTTTTTATAAGCATATGGTCTATGCATGTCCGTGAATCTAATTGTTCACGGGTTGGTCGGTTCATGTATGACTCATATCCATGTTCACATAATATTGTTAAATATTTCTCGGTTTGAGTCGAACTTTTCAGTAAGTCGATATTTATGTCGCCTATGAACATAGAATAATCATACCTAATATTTCGACTGTTTTGTAATAAAACCATTTCCAATGCAGATAGAAAATCATTAATATCAGTAGATGGTGGTCGATATATGCAAATAATTGAAAATTTTATATTTATTTTCTCTAATTTTACCTCAATAAAATTAAAAGCATTTATAATTTTTATCTCAAATGTTTGATTGAGATTTGATTTTAAAAACATTAGCAACCCATCATTTTGATTAATTTTACTCCCGTTGTATATGGAAGTATACCCTTTTATTTGAAAATCATCTTTATTTATAATTGCTCTAGTTTCAGAAAGAATCAAGCAATCGAGTTCGAGGG
This sequence comes from Sitophilus oryzae, assembly GCF_002938485.1. Classification (NCBI taxonomy): domain Eukaryota; kingdom Metazoa; phylum Arthropoda; class Insecta; order Coleoptera; family Curculionidae; genus Sitophilus; species Sitophilus oryzae. The sequence continues at coordinate 1,762,165 of NW_022146698.1, read as the reverse complement.
GCAAATTTTCGATATATACTAAAAATTCATCATAGTTTTTATAAATACTTCTTATGTTCAAATGCAGAACGTTAAAAACCCTATTTGTTCCCACCAGAACATTCTCAACACCATCAATATCCGGTATTTCATTAGTAACTATAATATTGTTGGCATAATCTCTTATAAATGGGTCCATGATATTAAATTTAATGTCTATGTGTATGCTTATACTTATAAATCTACAGCTAGCGACTAAAAAATAATAACAATACAAGGGTATATAAAACCATTCACAAAATCTACAGTAAACTGGTAAAAAATTCAAAAAAACAATAGTTTGAAGATTTATCTTAAGAAGAATAAAAGAGATATAGAATTCAATACATTGATATGACCGAGATTAATGTATATAATTTGTCCGCACCAATATAATTTCTTTATTATTTGCTTTTTAATGCCGAACGGAGTAACACAGTTGTTTTTGTAGTAGTTTCACAGTCAGTCTTTTTTTTCTTACTTTGAGCTGAGTCTGGAGTGTTCACTTTTTTACAGTTGGTGCCGGTTACAGAGTCCCGTTCCCGTTTCTTCGTGTCAGCTTCTTTTTGAGGAGAAAATATCCTAGGCTGGTTCAGTTGCGTATAATCAAATATATCACTGTTCAGGTTTATACTGAAGGGAGTTGATGGTAAGCTACTTGAGTCTTTTTCAACACGCACACTAGTTTCCTGACTTCATTCTGCACTTTTTAATTGAGCTGATGTGAATATCTGTTAATAATTATCCTATTTTGGCTAATCAGTTTAGCAGAATAATTTTTAGATCTAGCTTGTTTTAAATGTTCACGTAATATATTTTGTTCTTGGCGATCTTCCCAGCACAAATCTTGTCCAATAAAAATATTTGTACACTTTAATTTAGGCGCGTTTGTCAGAACTTCTTGTTTCTTAAGAAGCATAGAATACAGTTCATTATTTGAAATATCATTCATTTTATATTGGTGCTGGCAGGCTATGACCTTATAACAGAGTTTTTCCTACAATCAATTGTGGAATCTTCGTTAACTTGGTTTTTTGTTTCGTTTGTTTTTTATCTATGCAAATCACAGAATCACTTCACCACTAACTAATACCAAAAGTTTGTTTATACAATTTGTATAACAGCCGATTTGACGGAGCAAAAATAAAACGCTGTTCACTACTCGACGCTCAAACTCGATTCGAGTTTGAGCAATGTCAATAACAATGAGCAATGAGCTGATCCAAACAAGGGCCGTAAACAAAATCACAATAATTAAATCTAGACAGTACCAATGACTCTCACAATTTTTTTCTTAAATTTTGACTCAATAAATATCTGTTGGAATATAATACCTTCAAAGACAAATAAGACTTTTGTATGATCTGCTTGAGATGTTCCTTAAATCTGAGTTGCGAATCGAATACAATTTCCAGGTTCTTTGCTTTTTCAGTAAAATTCAATTTAGATCTGTCAATAAAGATATTTAAGTTCTTTTTAATATCATCGCTCTTTTTCTTATTACTGAACAACATAAGGCACGATGTTCAGGCTAGCTAAGACATTTTTTGTTAGATTATAATAATTGTTTATAGTTTAAAGTTACTCTAGTCTTTTAACATAGTTGAAGAAATTTCCCATTATAAAAACCTTATTAAGGTACCTTACTTTTAAGATGATAAACGACCCTACTTTATATTCGTAAAATTATAACTTTAACTTAACTATTACCACTGGGAATTTTGATCGTAAAACTATATAGCTGTCGCAGATGTCTGTCTATCTAAACAATGTAAGTTTAGGGCAGTGTCGTCCACTGTTATGAATATTAGATTTAAGAACATGAAAATTGTATTGTACGCCTATGGCTATTTTTGAAGTGAGACATTATTTAAGAGACTGGAACGTGGTTCTGGGGAGAGTGGTCAGTCAGAGTTGAGTACCGCGCTTCGTTCAGTGAACATCGCAGCCCTCACAGTAAATTCGCGCTCGGTTTGTACCGCGCCGGCAGTGTAGTGTATTAGTGTAGTGATTTATCCCCAGGAAAAATTTTCAGGTAAGTGAATACTTTATATTATTATTGTTCTGTCATCGAATAACCTCTCTACATCCCTGGACATCGTCCAGGGACCCCCAAAAATGAACCCTAGTGGTTCAGTAAATTCCTCCCAATCTCCCATAAACGACATTTCAATGGAATCAGACGATTCCTCTATTACTCCTTATGTATCAGATTCGAGTGAACCGCGTTCTCCCGTCCTCCCAGAAGATCTAGACCAGTATGAGGCTCAATTCCTCGAGCTCATGATCCAAATAAATAACCTCCGCGAAATTCTCGAGTCAAACGGCCGTAAAACCCCAAAAATACCAAAAACATCGTCTGAAAAGCCAGAGGATCCTAGCCCAAAGAGGAAGGTCCTTAGAAAGAAGAGGGCACGTCAGAGTAATTCTGACGACTCCCTCTCATCAATCCAAAACAACAAGAAAATAGCAGCGAGGGCTGCTTCCCCCCAACGAGAAAATTTCCCCCCACTCCCCACTCCAGGCCCATCTTCCACAGGTCCACCTTCCTCAGGTACCTCTGTGGAAGATCCTAAAATTCGCCCCAGCAGCCCTGCTAGCCAGGTTCCTGCTGAAATTACTTCCTCTGCAGCTCCTCAAACGTAGCAAGAAAAACCCACCAAACAAATATCCACCAAGCCCACTCCGATAGTTTAGAGAGATACTCGACTATGGTCGAGTATAACTCGCAGACTAATGGAGCAAAAAATTGTCATTAAAAGCTCCAAAACCGTGCAACACGGTATACAAATTAACCCAGCAACTATCGCCGATCACAGGCTAATAACAGCTTATTTTAGGAGTCAGAAAATAAACTATTATTCCTTCTTTCTCCCTGAAGAAAGGGACTTAAATATTGTTATCAAAAACTTGGAAACTGACATCGAAAATGAGATGATCATCGATGACTTGACCTCGCAAGGGTTCGAAGTCAAAGAAATTCATCGACTTACCCGTAAAGGTAAGCCCCTTCCCGTAGTTAAAATTCGTATCCCGCGTAGCCAGACTCACATCTTCCAAGTCCAAACTGTGGCCCAACTCAGGGTCAAAATCCAACCCCAACATCGTGGTATTGGCACTCGCCAATGCCACAATTGTCAACTTTTCGGGCACTCTGCCACGAACTGTTTCTGTCCACCCCGCTGTGTTAAGTGTGGCGGTCACCACAGCACCAAATCCTGCGAAAAAACAGCGGACACTGCCGCAGTTTGCACGAACTGTGGCGGTCCACACCCCGCAAACCACATCCTATGCCCAAAAAACCCCAACAACCCGGAAAATCGACCCTCCTCTAATAAGGACCGACCAAATGACACTAGAAAACCCTCTGGCTTTAGTTCAACCACCCAATCGTTTTCCTATGCAAGTGTAGCTAAAGGTAGCACAACCCCGCAGTCTGGACCTCCACCCCCCCTTCCCCCTAGTCCAGATTTCCAAAAACTTCTAGCTGAGCAAATCTCAGCTCAAAACCTCTTCGGCCCCGCATTCCAGCGGCTTTTTACTCGAGCAAATCAAGCTCAAGTCCAAGCCGCAGTTGCGAACATGCTTTCCGGCATGCTCGCTTCCCCCTAAACCCCAGCCTAAGCAATGACTTCCACTCATGCCAAAGGCCTCCTCATAGTCTCTTGGAATGCAAATTCCGTTTTTCCCAAACGGCTCGAACTTCTCGACTTCATCACTCAATCCAGTCCCGACTTAATACTAATCCAAGAGACTTACCTTCGCCCTCACACTTCTTTCAAATTTCCCAACCACCTTGTCTACCGCAACGACCGCCCTGACTGACGAGGCGGAGGCACCGCCATACTCGTCAAAAACTCACATCGCCACACTCCCCTTCCAACACCCCTGCTCCGTTCCATCGAAGCAACAATAGTCCAAATACAAACATCCAACAGCCCCGTCGTTGTGGCATCCATCTACATCCCCAACCAGACCTCTCGCGAGGACACAAGACACGATCTCGAAATGCTTCTCTCCTCTACCAACTTCCCAATCCTACTTGCTGGGGACTTTAACGCCAGACACCGGCGTTGGGGATCTCGGCAAAGAAACCCCTGAGGAACGGCAGTAGCCGAACTTTCAACGACCTCCCCATTCAGGGCCACTTTCCAAGTGACCCGACATGTTTCCTCGCGGCATACCATCGACCATAGACTTTGGACTTTCCCAAAACATAACGTCCCACATGTCAGTTTCAGTGCATGATGAGCTTAGTTCTGATCATTCCCCCGGTGTTCTTTACTATCACTAATACCCACACAATCTCCACCCATAAAACACGAAAACCACCAACTGGCAAAATTTGCCAAAACTCTCCAAGAACACCCGCCCACCCTACCGCGCATCGCGGACGCCGCCTCGCTCGAGGCGGCGGTCTCCCCACCTTCACTTCAGCCATAACCCAAGCCATAGATCATAGCACTTCAACAGTGCCGTCTTAAACAACCCCTTTCTAGCCCCCCACATATCCAGGCCACTTATCCGCGAGAAAAACTGGCTCAAACGCCAGTATCGTGCCCTTCTCGACCCCAATCTAAAGCGACAGATTAACAGTCTGGTACGCGAGATTAGGAAAAGCTCAAACTTTTCAGAGATGAAAGGTGGGAGAGCTTCCTATCTACGCAGGAGGACGATAAAAGTCGCTTTGGAAGGTTCAAAAGCGAATGAAAACACAAACTCACGCTACGTCCCCCCAATTCACGGCCTAAACGGAGTGGTCTATTCCGACGAAGCGAAGGCAGAGGCCTTTGCCGACTCGAAACTTCGTAGCTCCCATTCCCCCTCTCGAGGCCCCTATCCCCCCAGCAACTCCTAAAGAAATTTCGTCCATCATCTCCACACTGCGCAGCAGAAAAGCCCCAGGTCACGACCAAGTAAACAACATCGCACTGAAACACCTCCCTGAGGTTCTTATAACCCAATTTACCACCATCATTAATCTGATAATGTCCCTTAGATATTTTCCGAACGTTTGGAAATTAGCTATAATTATTCTAATCCCAAAGTCAAATAAGAACCTCACTTTCCCAGAAAACTGGCGCCCCATCAGCCTCCTCTCCTCCCTCTCGAAACTGGCTGAGAAAATTATTCTCTCTAGAATTAACGACTTCTTGGCTAGTGCCGAGATCATCCCTCAGGAGCAGTTCGGATTTAGCCAATCCCTCTCCTGCGAACAGCAAGTTGAAGTTGAGAACATGTCACGCAGGGTCTAAACGCCAAGCGGGGCACTGGTCTTGTCATGTTTGACATCGAGAAGGCCTTTGACAAGGTTTGGCACGAGGGACTTGTGTACAAACTTCACCACGTCCTCCACTTTCCCCAACAGATCACTCTCATCATTAAATCCTTTCTTGTCGATAGGAGATTCCGGGTCCGCATCGGAGACTCCCTTTCCACTCCTCGTGCTATAGAGGCGGGGGGTACCGCAGGGCTCTGTCCTGTCGCCCACACTCTATAATACCTTCACTTCCGATATCCCAAAATCCTGGAGACTCGTCTTGCGTTATTCGCAGACGACACCTGTCTCTACTCCACTGCCTCGAGCAATGGAATTTTGAGCAGGCTCCAACCCCACATCGCCCAGCTGCTTGATTGGTTTTCCCATTGGAAAATCAAAATCAATGCAGCAAAAACCCAAACCTTGTTCGTCTCCGGACGAATGAGGCTCCCACTACCTCCTCCGCTAGTCATAGACGACGAAGAGATCCCTTGGGGGGAAACCGCCAAGTATCTCGGAGTCACACTAGACCGACGGCTAGACCGACGCGTCCAGAGTACGCACGACGCGTCGAAAGACGCCATCCGCATATCGACAGTTTTTTCTTTGGCTTTTATAATATTGTTACGAGAAATTTTAAACGTTGTTATTTTAAGTATAATTAATAAGTTTCACTTGTGTTATATTTGTCTACAATATAAGTGTGTAAAAGTTATCGTTGTTGAATGTTATTTCAACTGGTCCTTCGACAGTCCGACTACCAGAATCATCCAGATTTTGGTTCTCCGCCAAGATACATTTTGGTCCTACAAGCCAGAAACATTTTGGTTTTACGAGCCCCAACCATTTTGGTCACTTCGCCCGGATCAAGGAATCAGAAAAACCTATGGAAAATTGATGTTATGAAGATATCGAAGCAGTTTGAAGATTGAAGAAGATGATTTGGTGAGATCGTTTTTGATTAGCGCTATATCCTTATTTCCTTTTACCTACTCCTTCCTTATTTTTCATAATCTCGTATTTGTTAGTTCAGCGTAAAATTGTAGCATATATATCTCGTATTTCTAGATGTCAAATAGACATATTTCACGTAAAAATATATTTTCTTGTTGTTTATTTCTCGTAATCACGTCTCGTAATATCTTGTATTGAAATATCTCGTATATTATTAGTTTAAATAGTATACTACACGTAACGATTTATTCTCGAAAGAAATTTAATCCTCGTACAATTGTTATAGCATCGTTTTTCAATCGTTTCTCGTTAATCAATGCACGTTTTGGTTTAAAAAATACGTATTTTCTCGAATTTCTCGAACGTCACGAATTTCTCGAACTTCACGAATAATAAGTTGATTCTCGTCTCGCATTATATTTATTGATTTAATCGTTATCTCGCACGTATATACTCGCTAGAATAAGTTCTCGTTCTCGAATCAATATTGAAAAGCCATTTTATACGAATCGTAAGTCAAAATGCCACGAAACAAATCGTCGAAAACTAACAGTAACTCTAATTCAAACGATGATGAAAAATCAGAACTTATACACGCACGTAAGGTAATTTCAGCTCATTTATCTCGTTTTTCTCAGTTTTTAAAAATTCAGGAAGATATCGAAAATATTCTAGACGTTGATGTATTTCAAATTGAAAGCAGGTTAAAAATCGTGGAAGAGGATATGAGTAAATTTAATCGAATTCAAACCCGTCTAGAGTACTTAGTACCAGATGAAGATGATCAAGGCTTACATTTGGAAACGTTATTTTATTCGGAAATATCGTTGGCAAAAAAGATAATATCATGTTTTAACAAATCTCAGCAAGAGATAATCGAAAATAAAGTAAATTTCAATTCATCTCGCACGCAACAAGGAACGCAAGGCTCTGCAGTTGCGAGGTTACCACATTTAGGTCTGCCTACATTTTTTGGCAATTACGAGAGCTGGTTTAGTTTTATTGACACTTTCGACTCGATTGTTAATAATCACACGGATCTATCGGATGTAGACAAATTTATATATTTGAGGTTATCATGTAAGGGAGATGCCTTAAAATTAATAGAATCGCTAGACGTCACGGCAAGTAATTACTCGGTTGCCATAGAACTATTAAGGAAGCGTTATGAAAATCGAAGAGCAATAATTAACACGCACGTAAAAAATAATAGAAGCGCCAACAATGTACCACATAGTCCAAGCAATAACGGATCGCAGGTACGACAGCAAACCGATGGCCCAGCCAACCCTGCATCTCAAAGAAATGAACAGGTGAATTTTGGAGAAGAAAACGTTAGGCATACTATGTGCATCGTAGACCGGAATACTGACCGAATTGAAACGGATTTAAATAACAAAAATGTTACAGAAAATCATATAGTTAACGACAAACCGATCTGTAATTTTGTCTCGGAATTAACGAACCAAGATCTTGATAAATCTTTAACGAAATTTTGGCAGATTCAAGAGTTAGAAAATAAAAAGCATTTGTCGAAAGATGAAAAATACTGCGAAGAATACTTTAAGATGACAACAAGGCGAAAGTCAGTGGGTCAATTTATAGTTAAATATCCATTTAAACAAAATTTAAATTATCAGTTAGGCAATTCGAGGAAATGTGCATTAAAACGGTTTTATAATTTGGAAACACGCTTTAAGAAAAATGAAAATTTTAAAGATCTTTATACAAAATTCATACACGAATACGAAGATTTAGATCACATGCAATTTAATTGTTATTTAGAAGATGACAAATCAATAGAAAAGGAATCGTTCTTTTTACCTCACAGTGCGGTAATAAAAGACTCAATTACTACACGGTGTAGGGTTGTATTCGACGCGAGTGCGAAAAGTGAATCAGGCGTATCACTGAATGATCTTATGATAGTAGGTCCGACTGTTCAAGACGATCTATACAGCATTTTAATTCGGTTGCTGTTAAGAAAATTTGTCTTAAGTGCAGATGTTAAACAAATGTACCGATGTATTTTAATTGACAAAAGCGAACAGAGTTTTCAAAAAATTTTATGGAGAGACGATCCGAAAGAAAAAATTAAAGTTTTCGATTTAAAAACCGTAACCTACGGTACCGCAAGCGCTCCATACCAAGCCACACGCTGTTTAAAGAGTTGTCAGAAATGAATAAACTTAAATTTCCACGTACTGCATCAATAATTAATAATTCCTTTACATTGACGACTTGTTGATTAGTATAGATACAGAACAAGAAGCTATGGAAATTTATCACGAGCTAGTAGATATTTTATCGAGCGCGAAATTCGAATTACGAAAATGGTCGTCGAATAGCGAAAAAGTATTAAATTATATTTTAAGTACAAGTGAGAAACATGACGACAAGTTAGTATTATTTCACGACGACAAGGGAGTTAAAAACTTTAGGTATTGCGTGGGAGCCCTAACGAAGATGTTTTAAAATATTCAATAAAGATCACAAAGAGCGAAGAAAAGGTAACAAAACGATCTGTGTTATCTATAATTTCTGGTATTTACGATCCGCTTGGATGGATTAGTCCAGCCATAATTAAAAGCAAATTAATAATACAAAAATTGTGGCACCTTAAACTAGATTGGGACCAAGATATACCGAATGATCTAAAAGAACGTTGGTTACAATTTTTATCAGAAATCAAGCATCTTAATAACGTAAGAATCGATCGTCACGTTTTGACAATTAACGTAGAAATGGTGGAGATGTATGGGTTTAGTGATAGTAGCGAAATAGCATATGGTGCTTGTATCTATTTAGCTTCAATAAAAAACGGTGAAAAAGAAATTAAACTTTTAACGGCAAAATCACGTGTTGCTCCGCTTAAAAAACAAACACTACCACGACTTGAACTTTTAGCAGCTCATTTGTTAGCAGAGTTAGTTTATAAGATAAAAAATACTTTGGATATCGAAATATCTAGAACAATATATTTTACGGATTCGACAATTGTTCTAGCATGGCTAAAAACCGAACCATGTAATTTAAAAACCTTTGTTGCCAACAGGGTAGCAAATATTATTGAAATTTCAAACATTCACGATTGGAGACACGTAAAAAGTAAAGATAATGCGGCAGACATCATATCGCGTGGTGTTAATCCAAAGGAACTTTCTGAAAACAATATGTGGTTTTTCGGACCTCAATTTTTAAGGTTGAAAAATTTAGACAGTGATATACAAAGTAACTTTGATTTAGAAATTTTACCCGAATTAAAAAAGAACACATTAAGCTTAAACGTTACTGAGCAAACTAAATTTGACAACAATGATATAACGGTGTTTACAATTTTCGAAAAATATACATCTTTTTGGAAATTAGTACGTGTTTTTGGATACGTGCGTAGATTAAAAAATCGTTGTTTATTGAAAGTCCCTATATCATCAGAAAATCTTAGCATACAGGAACTTAACGAAACACAGGAAATGTTAATACGACTAGCACAGCGCGAATGTTTTACGGAGGAAATATCATTACTTGAATCGAAAAATAGTAGAAACGTACATAAAAATAGTAAAATACTAAGCTTACACCCGTTCTTAGATTCTAAAGGCATATTACGAGTCGGCGGTAGATTATCAAACGCAAATGTCAGTTACGATCAACAACACCCGAAAATATTACCCTACAAACATAAGTTAACGGACTTAATAATTTTAGATTCACATATTAGAAACTTCCATGCTGGAATTCAGACTTTACTATCAATTCTACGTTTAAAATATTGGCCTGTTAACGGAAAAAATGCTTTAAAGCGGTTCTTTTCACGACGAGGTAAATCAAGTCAAATTTTTAGCGATAACGGATTGAACTTTGTTGGTGCAAATAATCAATTTTTGGAACTTTATAAGTTGATTAATAACAAACAACATAATTTAGAGGTGGACAATTTTTTGGCTCGGGATTCTATAAAATGGAATTTCATTCCATTCACTTCATATGGTTGGTTTGTGGGAGAGCGCGGTTAAGTCAATAAAATATCATTTAAAACGTACAATTGGTGACGCTTCTTTAACGTATGAGGAGACTTACACTGTTCTTGTATCTATCGAAGCGTGTTTAAATTCGTGTCCTTTAACGCCCTTGTCCAATGATATCCTAGATTTTACTCCATTAACCCCAGCGCATTTCATTATTGGCGATTCTCTAAGAAGTATGCCTGAACAAACGATTTCTGAAGAAAGAATGAACCGTCTCACTCGTTATCAACGAATACAAGTGCTGTATACTCAGTTTTGGAGAAGATGGTCCAGAGAATATCTGGCGACTTTGCAAACAAGAAACAAATGGAAAACCGACGAAGACCAGAAGGTGAAAATTGGATCCCTTGTGGTTTTGGTTGAAGATGACATATCTCCGCTTAGATGGCCCATGGCACGCATTACCGAACTACATAGAGGTCAAGACAATATTGTGCGAGTAGTGTCAGTGCGATTACCAAACGGTCACGGTACCAAACGTTCAATCAAGAAAGTGTGTGTTCTACCCTTGCCAGACGAAGATAAACTAGATCACTGATTTATCCTTGATTTGTGTTGAAAAGCTCGGACCTTTTCAAGGGGCCGGCATGTTCAGGGCTAGCTAAGACATTTTTGTTAGATTATAATAATTGTTTATAGTTTAAAGTTACTCTACTCTTTTAACAAAGTTGAAGAAATTTCCCATTATAAAAACCTTATTAAGGTACCTTACCTTTAAGATGATAAACGACCCTACTTTATATTCGTAAAATTATAACTTTAACTTAACTATTACCACTGGGAATTTTGATCGTAAAACTATATAGCAGACGTCTGTCTATCTAAACAATGTAAGTTTAGGGCAGTGTCGTCCACTGTTATGAATATTAGATTTAAGAACATGAAAATTGTATTGTACGCATATGGCTATTTTTGAAGTGAGACATTATTTAAGAGACTTGAACGTGGTTCCAGGGAGAGTACGCTTTACGCGTCCAGAGTACGCACGACGCGTCGAAAGACGCCATCCGCATATCGACAGTTTTTTCTTTGGCTTTTATAATATTGTTACGAGAAATTTTAAACGTTGTTATTTTAAGTATAATTAATAAGTTTCACTTGTGTTATATTTGTCTACAATATAAGTGTGTAAAAGTTATCGTTGTTGAATGTTATTTCAATTGGTCCCTGGGGTACTGGGTAACTGCGGTACCCCAGAGCATATTTTAGCCTCATTAGAAAATATATTATTCGAAAATATTTTTTGAGATCTATTACTCAGATATGACTCTAACAAAATATGAGACATATTATCGAAGCCATAATATTTTAATTTTGAAATCAAAAGTGAGTGATTAATAGTATCAAAGACCTTGGAAATATCTAATAAAATTAAAAGACTATAATTTTTTGATCATAAGAAGTTATTATATCATCCAGAACATTTAAAAGAGCCGTTGTTGTACTAAAATTACGTCGAAAACCACACTGAGTAGGAGGAATAATCTTGTTATCAATAAAATACTCATACATTTGATTATAAAGAACTCTCTCAAAAACCTTGGAAACAGCTGGTAGAATACTAATTACCTAATAAATACTAATTACATTAAAACTTTCCGGTTTAGATGTTTTAGCCAATGGTTTTCCAATAGACTTCTTCCAAAGATCAGGAAAATACCCTATTTGTATACAACAGTTAATAATATGAGTGATATATTTATCAATAAACGGGCTACAATACCTGATCATAAGTGGAGATATGTTGTCAACTCCAGAAGCATTACTCTTGATATCGCATAAGGCCCTGTTTACATCAGATACTTGTGCCAACTTAAATGAAAAATACAGGTTGTTATCAAATCTGCAACTCGAAAAAAAATCAATACTCTCCAAACAGTTGGAAACATTTTGAACAAAAGGTGCAACAAAATCATTTATCTGGTTAAGATTACTCAATGCCTCTGGAATTAGATTAACATTCTTAGAATGTAAGTTAAAGTTTTTAACAGCGTTCCAGAGTTTACGCGAATCATTGAGTGAAGATAAATTATCCAAATATCTTTTTTTCTCTCTTCGTAGCAAGTAAAATTTCTTAAAAATTTGAATTGATTCCAATCTTCGATATTTTTTGTTTTCTTAAATTTTTGTAAAGCAGTATCTCTTTGTTTCATAAATATTCTCAAGTTAGCAGTTAACCAAGGTGGCTTAGTTATTCGTGATTCTTTCATAGGGGCATGTTTATCAAACAATTTTAGAACAAAGCTATTTAATAATAAAATTTTTGTACAAATATCCCTCTCATACAAGATATCATCCCAACCTAATGAATGCAGATCAACATTAAAATCATTAATACTGAAATTCGAGAAAGTACGATATTTTATTAACTTAGGAATTATTGGCTTTTTCTCCAGGTTCAAGATGCAGTAGATCATTTTATGGTCCGAAATATTATCAGCAGATATGACTCAGATATCATCACCACATTTAAAGCACAATTTTGTTCTATCGGGTCCATCACATTCAGCAGTATCATGGTCGTAAGACCAGCATTTGTAACACCGACTGACTTGTACTCTTTTAATGACCGGGCACCTTACTAGACCCACTCTTAATGTCTTATCTCTTAAAATTAAGTTTGCACTATCTTCGTCAGTTGTCAATGTGACTGCGAGCGTTTCGCCTGAATTTGGGCGTAGGTCACTAAGTTTGTAAGATGTGTCCTCGAGGGATCCAAGTTTATTTTTACCGCCTACAGCACTTCTTCTTTTGTCGTTGTAGCATCTATGCCTCTTATATGTATGGTTGTATGTTGTTGTTTAGTGTCACCCCTGCGTGTTGTTCTTATTTCTGAGTTTTCTTTTAGTAGATTATCTAGTAGCTCAAGTGCACTTTCATCTTTGTCCGTTGTGATCAGTATCTTCTCTGGTTTTTCTAAAACTTTGAATGGAATTACTAACCGAACTGTTGCTATTAATGATGTTTTTGCAGCTATTAAGTATTTCCTTGTATTCTCTTCCTTGTTGGTGTACTATCATAGTTTAGGTATTGCAGGAGGTAAGTATATCTCCTCGCGTCGTCAGAAGCAAAAAATACAAAGAACAAAGAAAAAAAGTATTTAAAATATCTAAGTACAACTATTCAGGAGCATGTTATTTTTTTTAGCAGACAGGTCTATTATAACAGGTTCACGTTCTTACAACAATGGTTTAATTTGAAAGCTGTAAATTAAATAAGTTGATTTTTCTTTTTTCAATTACAGATTAGATCTCTAAATGTTTAGTTTAACAGGAGAGTAAAATGTCATATTTGAAAAAGAAATGTTAGTGTTACTATTGGTATCAATAAATGATAATGGCTTGAGACTAAGAAATAAATGTTAGTCAAATACAGTCAAAATGGAATTAGCCAATGTAATCGTCCATTTTTCTGTAGTTTGTATTTTCTTTAAAGAGAAATAAAAAGATCATTCATCATTCATCAACCTCATTCGTCGTTTGACACATCAGAGTCATCATTTAGATTTTGACACATCAGAGTCATCATTGGCTTCTGGACACTAACTATTAATTTCTCTTTCTCCCATGTGTCCTTAATTAATTTAGTACACTGGCCCACATAATTTGCCCATTGTTCCACAATGACTTGCTCCAAAGCTGCTTTCCAGCATTCCTCTGGGTTTTTTATTTTGAGAATATGCTGGTCATAGTATATTTTTGTTTGACTCCATACCCACTCAATAGCGTTAAATTGGCAGTGGTATGGAGGCAAACGCAATACTTCGTGACCAGCATCTTCTATAATTTTATTTACCGCATATATTTTATCATTTTTTGGGATTTTATTAATTACATCACATAACACACCCAATGTAGAATGTTCTGGAAAGCTAATGTCTTTGGAGCGAAGCCACTGTTGAATATAATTCTTTTTCCAGGTTTTGGTGAGCCATTTATCTATTTGACGACTGTGATATGCCGCATTATCCAATATTATTAATGAAGGTTTCTTCAAATTTAGTAATAATTGTTTATGCAGCCACTTTTCAAAGTTAACTGAATTCATGTGTGTGCTGTATGCTGAAGAGAGTCGGGAGGTTAGTCCGTCGATGTGAGTCGTATTATACAGTTAGTAATTCGCGTCATCAGTCCGTTAGCAGAAGACAGCGCAGACTGAAGATGTTCCTGTAAGTACTTAGTTAACTAAACCATTAAGTCTTGGCATTCCCCAAAATTGTTATATACTGTGAACTTAATATTAAATAAATGCACATTTTGTTCAATGGTTGTTTTGATTGAGAGAGAGAACCTGGTATAGCGACCCTAGCAAACAACCCCCAGCTAGGTCGCGACAATATTCTTCATTAATACTTATTCTTGTTAAGACAGAGTCAAAATATAATCGATTGAAAATATGCTTGGTTGATTACTGAATGAGAAACAAGGTAATTCTCATATTTAGAGAACTACTGTAAACTACTGTAAACAAAAAAAAATAAATCAGTTTATGAAAGCTTTTGGCAGATAAATATTTCTAAATTAAAAAAAATACAGTTCCATAATAAATAAAATTTTGAGACAAAAACTAAATAAAATCTATGAATATATTTTTATGATCGGTCATTCATTTTCTAAATACTTGTTTGCCAGGCCAACAAAAACGACAAACTCAAAAGAAGTAGTTGAATTGCAGCGTTGAAGCTGACCAATTACATTTAGACGGCTGAATTGGGGATGCAGTGTTTGCAATTTCTTCTGTCTGTTCGCGATCTCTTTTGTCTTTGAAAATGGAAAATTGTCCCCCCCAGAATCCTTGGGACAGCCCTCCTTAGAGGAGTGGGATTCTCCGGCTCTGCCGGTCCCATCTGGTGTAGATTCTTTGTAGTTTTATCTCCCATTGTTTCTTGTTTTAGGTTTTCTTTGAGTCTCCTTCTCTAGACGGGTTGCCTTCTCTGCGGCTAAGGGGCCCATCCCCCCTATGAGCTGTTCTTGGCTTCACTACTACCCCTCGGCCTTACCGGCATGGGTGACCCTACCAGGAGCCGAGGCTCCCGCCGGCTTTGCTCTTAAGGTCCCACGCATCTGGTAGCCCATCATCGGCGGCGAATGTGCGCCCAGCTGGTACAGCTCCTCGGGGGTCCCGCGGGATTTCATCCTGATCATCCCGACCAAGTGCGTATTCCTCCACAACAATTCCTTAGCCAAATCCATCGATACGTAGGTACCCTGCACGTTGACCACTCGGCCAACGTCCAGCAGGCCGGCTAAGCTGTTCATGATATGTTTCTTGGTCAGGGTTTGCCTGAGGGGGGCGGTCTCGCATTCCGGATGCACCAGAGGTCCGCGTCCAGATATTAAAACTCACGAAAACCTCGGAAATATTCGGATCCTACACGGAGAGTTCGGTTTTGTTCGGCGAGAAGCGCTTTACGGGAGTTTTGAACATTATGAATAATCGAGCATCGAACAATAATAATTTTATTATGATTGCTAACAGTAGTTGACTGTTTTGCTTGCTCATTTTGTTTTTTATAGTTTTTAGACTATTTTTAGAAATATGGCTATATTTAAAAACTGATCTGCATTCATATATTTTTAAAACATACAAATATCATTAAAGTTACGAAATGTAATTTGTCATTATTTGGGAGGAAGGTGGTTAATGTATTTGGCTGATAGGCTGATATTTGGTAATATCAGAGGTAATATACCTATATTGCCTACATCAAGTGATTTTAGTCAAAGTTGCATTGATTATTGGTGCAAATTAAAAATTGTTTCATTTACAGATTACTATCTAATTTGATGCATAAGTGAGAACCGTAGCTTTACTTGGAGATAGCTCATTATTCTCGAATTCTACTCTAGTTATCAGATCGGTTAGAATTTTTTTTTAATACAGTACAGGGCACAGAAATATTATGTTCCGAATCAAGTTGAAATGACAAGATTACGATGACATAAATTATATGACAAGTAAGCTTAGAGAAGAATATCAGAAATGGGGACTCGAGATCAATACTAACAAAACAGAATATATGTGTATCGGAGGAGAACAACAAGATCTAATACTAGAAGAAGGGAAAAAAATTAAGTGCTGCACAAAATACAAATATTTGGGCATGCAAATCACAAATGATGGACTGTTGGATACAGCAATTAGGGAACGAAACCAACTTGGAAGGAATGCTATCACGGTATTGAATGGGATACTGTGGGACACAGTTGGATACAGCAATTAAGGAACGAAACCAACTTGGAAGGAATGCTATCACGGTATTGAATGGGATACTGTGGGACAGAAGCATAAACAACAAGAACAAAACTCTAATATACAATACCATGATAAAGAGTATAACCACGTACAGCTGTGAAGTCTTGCCAATTAAGGAAACCACAAAACGAATGCTGGAAGCTACAGAGATGGATTTTTGGAGAAGATCAGCAGGCAAATCAACACTCGAGCGAATAACTAATGAACGCATAAGAGAGATTATGGAAGTTAAACATACGATAGTGACGACATAAAGAACAGTCAACTCATATGGTACGGGCATGTCCAAAGAATGGCAGAAATAAGAATCCCAAAGCAAATTATAAACTGGAAACCTGCAGGAATAAGAAAACCGGGTAGACCGACAAGAAGTTGGCAGGAAGGGATTGACACGTTTATGGAGGAAAGATCTCTCGGAGACGGTGCATGGAGAGACAGACAGGCATGGAGAGATGGCATCGGAAGACGTAGAACGTTTTAAACCGATTAATATATATATATATATATATATATATATATATAGCAGAGTATATATATATATATATATATATATATATATATATATATATATATATATATATATATATACATATATATTACACATATATATATATATATATATATATATATATATACATATATATATACACATTATATATATATATATTACATATATATATATATATATATATATATATATATATATATATATACATATATATATATATATATATATATATATATATATATATATATATATATATATATATATATATATATACATATATATATATATATATATATATATATATATATATATATATATAGCATAGTATATATATATATATATATATATATATATATATATATATATATATATATATATATATATATATATATATATATATATATATATATATATATATATATATATATAAATGGAATGAAATTCGGTATATTTGGAGAGCAAACCGAGTGCATGCGGCCGTTCGCCATTCGGTTCGCTCCATCATCCGTTTTCAGTCGGTATATCAGAGACGTTCGCAAACGAATGAAAATTATAGAACCGCGCGAACAAGACTGGACGTTCGCTCGTTGGATAGTAGCATTCGTTCGTTCGGATAGTGAATACGCACCTTTATGTAGATGAAAGGGTGGGGAAAGGAAATAGATCACCTGAGATCCAAACTATTTTTGCATCATTCTTTTCGCCTAGCTGTTTCGGTATGTACGTTAAGTGTTTCAAAAATGGCTATTTATACGACCGAAGAGAAGGTGCATATCGTTAAATGGTTTTACATTTCGTCTAGTGTGGAAGAGGTCATTGGGCGTTTTGTGTTAGATCGCCCTGTGCCTTGTGCCACAACTGTACGCAACATTGTCCATAAATTTGAGCAAACAGCTTGCTCAAATAAAAAGCGAACCTTGTTCAAGCCGAAATATAGCCGAACAAGTTGGTTGCAATGCTCGAACGGTGCGCAGGGTTTTAAAAAAGCATGGATATAAGTCCTACAAAATCAGTACCACGCAAGAATAATTTATTTTTGGAAAATATATTATTCTCAGATGAAAGCTCGTTTCCCTTATATGGCTACCACAATCCTTCGATAGTACGTTATTGGTCTCGAGAAAATAAGCACCTTAGTATGGCACTGCGGACACAATATCCACAAAAACTAAATGTTTGGGCTGGCATGCTGCAAAATCATATCATTGGGCCTTTTTTTATTGATGGTATGTTAACAGCTGCCAAATATTTGGATATGCTACAAAACCAAATTGTACCAGCAGTTCGAAATTTGCCAATCAATTTTGAGGAAGTGTGGTTTCAGCAGGATGGCTGTCCTGCGCATAACGCGCGGAACGTAAATCTGTTCCTTCAAACCACATTTCCCAATCGGCTAATTTCCACACAAGGCACAATTAATTGGCCACCACGTTCTCCTGATTTGTCGCCCAATGACTTCTTTCTGTGGGGATATGTAAAAAACTCCATTTATGGCCATAACCATGAACGACCCATGAATATTGACGAGCTGCGATTAAAAATCGTTCAGTCGTTAGAAAATATCCCCGCTGTTATGTTAGCTAAAGTTAGGTCAGAGTTTTATAACCGTCTTGGCTATTGCGAAGCACAACAGGGAGGTATTTTTGAACCTTTGATTTAATTTTTTATAATTATTTTGCTAATTGTCCTTTTTTAAAGTTGATTTTTAGTCATTTTTTTAATGCTTGTTTTAACTTATGCTGAAACAGCAACAAAAACATGAGCAGTATAGATACAACCGGACGTTTAATTATTTTTATTGTTAAAAGATTAAACGTCTCGAGATGTATGGATAACCTTCAAAATCGTAAATATATTGTAGAATGATGTACACCCAACCCCTTTCAAAATCCGACTGATTTGATTTCTGTCTACCGTTCTAGGACTTCGATACTGTCAGTGTTGCCAGATGAAGTTTGAAAATTTCCTGAAGCCTGGTTGGCACGGTCAATCAACCAACAAAAAATATTCTTTTAAAATATTTTTCTGATGATACTTTTTAGAAATGCCAAGTTTGAGAAAACAAATTAAATACACAAACTAAATTGTGTCCAAAAATATGCTTTCTAAAAGGTATTTCTTGATAGAAACCTTAATGTTAGGGAATATTTCCTAGACCTGGCATCTACGGCCATATTCTCTCCCACCACTTGATTTGTCTCACCCCGCCTCTCGAAATGTGGAAGCCATGCATATCTCTTCGCACGTGTCGCCACCAAACCAAACCAAATTCTTGAGTCATAGGCGTACTAATATTTTATTTTCATTTAGATTTAGTATTACAGCCAATTTTAGTTTAAAAGTTTTGCTTATGAATTCTGTAAAAAATTTAATTTATTAGAATTTTAATAATAATCTTTTATGACAGCTGACAATGTTTAAGATGCAAACAGTGGA
This sequence comes from Sitophilus oryzae, assembly GCF_002938485.1. Taxonomy (NCBI): domain Eukaryota; kingdom Metazoa; phylum Arthropoda; class Insecta; order Coleoptera; family Curculionidae; genus Sitophilus; species Sitophilus oryzae. Next base: position 1,742,706 of record NW_022146698.1, on the reverse strand, counting down.
ACAACGCCTTCACCACGCTGCTTCTTAAGCCCCATACATACTCAATATAAAAAAAAACTCATCGACATGATCAAAAAGTTTTATGATCAAGCGGGTTTTGTATCATAAATAAAACAGATAAACAATTTTATGTAAAACGACCTTTAAAATTAACATTATAAACATTATGTAACTGTTAAGTGGTATCGTTTTTATGATTCTAATTGTGCTACACTTTAAGGGGTGTGAAATAAATTACTTATTTATAATAATACTGAATTTATGCGGGGTGGTATAACTAGTGTTATAACAGTTGTAGCTATAGTATTACGGGCAACCAACGGTCCAGCTACGTCGAAACACCGGTTCCCATTAGAACACCGAAGTTAAGCGATACTAGTGGATAGACGGGTGACCAGTTCGAAACTCTGTATCGTGCTGTTGTCCAATAAAGGCAAAAGTGTAAAATATTTTGACACACACTGCTCATTCACGCCGGTTCAAATTAGCCCTGGCAGCAAAAAGGAGATGTTAACTTCAAATCTTTTACTTTACTTTATAGTATTACATTATAACATTATCATGTCATAATATTACTTATCTTTATCCTTTTTATTGCTATTTATAATTCTGAATACGAGGATAAGAAATTTTAGTTTTCAGTACGCCTATGACCGAAAGCGAACGTCTACCTCCCGCTTCATCAGCGGCCTTAGTTGGATGGAATCAGGGATGAGTAAATATAAAGGACCATAAAATTAATAAATTTTGCTGGTCTGCTGCAACACGTAAGAAATATTTATTGATGGATCAGTATGACAGAGAAGTAATAAAAAGACCTTTTTTATGAATAACAAAATGGTATTTGAACATCATAATATAATCATATTGAATTGACAATAGATTAATTTATCAGCTATCCGCAGAAAATTGACAATAATAATAAAAACATGACACATGGCAATTAATATAATTCCAAATTAAAAATGGATAAGAGTTTTCATTCATAATAGTAATACAGATATATTTCAAAGAACTTTACTTAAAATTAAGTTTTTTAACAATGTAATCAGTATGATTACAGATTAAATAATTATGGAGGTGCATATGAAACATTAAACGATTCATCATTGTGTTAAGTTATACCACGTAATTTAACAAAAAGATCAATCATTTAATGTCTCACTTCACACTGGCTCACTCCATTATTATTTAATACTGATTAGAATGGTCGACAATAGAATTTGCACCATTTACTACGTAATACAGCATATTTTTTGGTTAGTTTATTTAATGATATAACCGATAATGTACACACGGCTTTGGGTGCCGATTGTTGTGCACAGAGTCTATAGACTCTGTGATTGTATAAATGAACAAAGAGAAAAGAGCAAGAATTTTCCCAAGCGTATGAAGTTGAGCTCCGAATTAAGTGGATAGGTAATAATTTTCTCTCCCCGACTTACAAGATTGCCATAGCGATTCACTTCTAGACATGTAGGTAAATGATGACTAAAATAAACGACCCAAGATTTTCTCTCTGCCGACCAGTATATTATCGTAGTCTTAAAGAAATTAGAATAAAATAAACTATGTTAAAAATGTTCATGTATACTACTGAAATGAAGATAATATATTTAAGCTAAATGTAATCTATTACAGTTGTAGTAAAATGAGTAACTAATTGTTGAAAATCCAGATCCAACCCTAGATGCCACATTTTTTGAAACGTCTACTTATGCGGTTTGAAATTTTGATGCAAAATCTGGCAATACCGCTCAGAAGAAATGTTCCCACCCATACCCACCCAACTTTTTTCTCTTTTTAATACATTTGATTTGCCATTAAGCTGCCTACATCACTGTCTTACACGTTAAAATCCTATACACAGAGTTGACCTGTCCCGATGTGTATATATATGCCTATATATAAATTTATAGTTCTAATTTTATTAGAATGTTGCAGTTTCGATTACGGCCTATAAGAAGAAACTTATGGGTGTTCTATATCAAGAAAATACAATAATTACAACAATACAATACAATAATTTTAACAATAAACAATACCATATTGTACAGGAAGTAAGTACTACAAAATAAATATAAAACTCTTAACCAACAGTCAATACATATTTACTTAAGTAAGACCAAAAACAAAATAAATAAAGCCTACCAATAACATCTTTCACTTTGTTGGGAATAATTCTTGCTTATCCATTTTCCTTTTATGGCTCATTATATGGTCTTTTATTGAACCATTGGCCTTCTCTGTTCATTTAGAACAATTGTTTAGAACAAATGTGTAATGTGTCCTAAAAATAAAAAGAGACTATTTGGTATAGTGTTTTTTTTCATTTCTATTTTACCTACCTGGCTGATTTACTATGATTACAATAATAATTGTAAGTTTTTTCCACATAGTCATTATATTTTCTTGACTTGGCGAATGCATAATTTATCTTGATCTTCTGTTTTTCGTACCACAGTTTATAACTTTTCTTTGTAGCAAAGTCATAGGCAAAAGTTATGTGTTTCCATTTCCAATTTTACTTCATGGTTGTTGCAATATATAGTGCAACTTCCACAAACTATACAGACTACCATCACAGATAACACATACTTGTTGAGTGGTTTGAGCAGGATCGTGATTAATCAGTGAGTCAGTCACTTAAGGATTTTATATATTAGTATAGATTTAATACACCTATTTCATGTTTGTAAATTACATAATATTTAAATTTATCTACCTATGTGGTGCCCAAGCCATTGCCGCTTCCAACGGTATCAGGCCCGAAGGTTCGACGGCGCAAACAGCTACTCCAACCTCGAGAAGTTTTCTCTTGCCGGTCATGAAGGCCAAGTCCACAGAGAAAAGAAGAACCGAGTGACAGTCCGCGCTGTCATCCGTCAACGAAGCCACTGAAGTCAGTCTCAGTCAGTCAGTCAAGATGGCCGCCGGCTAGTCCGATTGTGCTCCTTCGTTTCTGTTAAATTTCAGTCCAATTTATATTAATGTTAAATAAAAGTTGTTAGAACACGCGCCTCATTTCAATACAATCACGTCACATTCTCCAAACCTATTAATAAATAAAATGAAATATATTTCGATATAACGTCTGACAACCACGCAACCGAAGTGTAGTAGCGACATCTCTGCAAAAGAGGTGAAACCTAAACAATTACGAAAGTATCCTACAATCACCCAAGGTTATTAAAAGGTAAGGTTGTCTCGTAACTCGATCCGCCATTATCGAAAAAATCATCTACTACGTCATAGGAATGATACCACTCATAGATAAAGGGATAAAAACTGCCCACAGTCCGACAGTGCATTTCCGAATCGATATTCATTGTGTACTTTATTGTTTATAGTCAATCAAGCCATCCTAGATTTTCCAAAGCCCGACGACTCCACACAACTCAGAAGATTCTTTGGTATGGTAAACTACTACCGGCGTTGTATCCCGCACGCCGCTGAGTTACAATCACCTTTGACCGAGCTGTTAAAAGGTTCCACTGCCAAGAAATCGACACTCAACTGGACTCCTGAAGCCGATGCCGCCTTCGAGTCTTGCAAGAAGGGGATTGCATCAGCTACGACCTCTGCCTTCCTTTCGCAAACCAAGCCGTTAGCTCTACGCACGGACGCTTCCAGCACAGCTATCGGCGCAGCACTCGACCAACAACGTTCTGATGGATCATGGAACCCCCTAGGATTCTTCTCCAGGAAACTTTCACCAACAGAGCAGCGTTATTCAACATACGACCGCGAACTCCTGGCAGTCTTCGCGGCCATCAAACACTTCCAGCGCATCCTGGAAGGAAGACATTTCACCATCTTCACAGACCATCGTCCACTCACGTTCGCGCTAGCGCAACGATCTGACAAGGCATCACCTCGCCAATGCAGGCAGTTGGATTTTGTTGCGCAGTTCGACACCAAGTTTGAGTACACACCAGGGGACAAGAATGCTGTTGCTGATGCTCTCTCGCGCATAGAAACCATCTCTATGCCAGCCACACTGACCTCCGAGAAAATCAGCACAGAACAAACCTCTGACAGGCAGCTTCCTCATCTTTTAGCCAATCCACGGTTAAACCTACAACGCAGCAACATCGACGGTCACAGCATAGTCTATTGCAGTTCCAATAACACTATTAAACCGTACCTCCCAGTTGCCCTGCGTCAACAAGCCTTTGACAGCTTTCACCAGCTCTCACACCCAAGCGGACGAGCCACAGCCAAGCGCCTGGCGCTGAAGTACTTCTGGCCAAGTCTCCGCAAGGACGTGTATCGCTGGGCCAAGCAGTGCGTTCCTTGTCAGCAATCCAAAGTGAATCGTCACAATCGTGCCGAACTCGGAAACTTCACCACAACCAGACGCTCGCTTTGACCACATACACGTGGACCTGATCAAGCTCACACTATCCGAAGGTTTCGAACACGGCCTCACAATCATCGACCGCTACACCCGTTGGCCCGTAGCAGTCCCAGTTCCAGACACCAAAGCTCCCACAATAGCTCGAGCTCTCATTGACAGATGGATAGCTACCTTCGGCACTCCACTGACAATCACCTCGGACCAAGGACGTCAGTTCGAAGCTGATCTTTTCGCCCAGCTCAGCCAACTTGTTGGAGCCAAGCACATACACACAACTCCGTATCACCCACAGGCAAACGGCATGGTGGAACGCATGCACCGCACCCTAAAAGCAGCTCTCAAGTGCTCTCCAGAGACACCCTGGACTCGCGCGCTCCCTGCAGCTCTTTTAGGCCTCCGCACAACCTTCAAGGAAGACCTTCAAGCTTCGCCAGCAGAAATGGTTTTCGGATCGTCTCTCCGCATTCCCGGCGAGTTCATCGCCCCTCAAAACGTTTCTCACAGCAGCCCAAGCGATTTTGTAAGCGATCTGCGTAGCTTATTCAGAGCTATCCGTCCTGTGCCAGCCGCCAGACACGCCAAACACCACCCGTTCGTTTTCAAGGACCTGAGAACATGTGACCACGTTTTCCGTCGCATAGATGCTGTCAGGAAACCTTTAGAACTGCCTTACACCGGACCTCACCGAGTCATCGAAAGAATCGACGACCGTTCCTACATCATTGACATCAATGGTTCTCCGAAGACTATCTCCACGGATCATCTCAAGCCAGCTTACCTCGCATCTGCAGACGATCACAATGCCCAGACGCAGTCTCAAGCACGCAAACCAGCGCCGACTCAGTCTTCGCAATCCCAGCTTCCACCATCTACCTCAGATGAACCATCTCAACAAATCCCGACTAACACGCCGCCTCCGCTGCAGCATCCATCTCAGTCGCAGCGACATCAGCCCAGCATCCTCCTTCCGAAGAAGCGAGTTACATTTTCATGTCCTTCGCAACCCGCGAAGTCCATTGGGGAGGGAGTGACTGTGGCGCCCAAGCCATTGCCGCCTCCAACGGTATCAGGCCCGGAGGTTCGACGGCGCAAACAGCTACTAACCTCGAGAAGTTTCTCTCTGCCGGTCATGAAGGCCAAGTCCACAGAGAAAAGAAGAACCGAGTGACAGTCCGCGCTGTCATCCGTCAACGAAGCCACTGAAGTCAGTCTCAGTCAGTCAGTCAAGATGGCCGCCGGCTAGTCCGATTGTGCTCCTTCGTTTCTGTTAAATTTCAGTCCAATTTATATTAATGTTAAATAAAAGTTGTTAGAACACGCGCCTCATTTCAATACAATCACGTCACATTCTCCAAACCTATTAATAAATAAAATGAAATATATTTCGATATAACGTCTGACAACCACGCAACCGAAGTGTAGTAGCGACATCTCTGCAAAAGAGGTGAAACCTAAACAATTACGAAAGTATCCTACAATCACCCAAGGTTATTAAAAGGTAAGGTTGTCTCGTAACTCGATCCGCCATTATCGAAAAAATCATCTACTACGTCATAGGAATGATACCACTCATAGATAAAGGGATAAAAACTGCCCACAGTCCGACAGTGCATTTCCGAATCGATATTCATTGTGTACTTTATTGTTTATAGTGTATGGCGTCAATAGTTTTCAGTTGTTTGATGTGTGTTTTCTTTATTGTATTGTCCATTTATCTCTCTTTGTCGGTTGCATTTTATTTTCTATTCCTTTTATCTATGATTTTATACGTTCTATCTACGTCACAGGGATGCAATTCCGCTTCGCTCCTATTGGTCCAAAAGTTACGAGACAACCTTACCTTTTAATAACCTTGACAATCACCTTAGTTTTCAAAAAACAAAGGTGATTTCTGGTCTACAATTTTTAACACGTAAGGAGCCATCTGGATTATGTGTTATCTGTGCTACCATATTTATTACACAGTGGGCAAATAAAAATACGTTTCTTCTTATTATAGTATTTTTCATAAAATTAAGTGAAACAACACAAATTAAAAATAATCCAGTCTGTAATATTAATTATCAGAGTTCTATGAATCAATGTTCAATGAATTCACAAATTCTAAATCTTCTTTAAAGTGCTTTTAGTATTTTTTGTATTATTTAAAAATACAGGTATGCTGATGAGTTTTTAACTTTATTTTTAAATAGGGCCATATTTACTCTAATATTTTTATAAAAGTGCCGTTGTTTACAAAGTCCATCGGCGGTAAAGTTCAGCTGAGTTTGACGTAGACCGCAGTTGCGCGGTTCAGCTTCCGATTATTTTGTCCTTAGAGAAGGAAAGAGAGACTCTCTTTCCTTGTCTTGGGTATCGTGAGTTTTAGTGTCGTCTCGCGTCCAGGACGCGGAGCATGCGGCACCAATTTTGTCAATAAAAATTAAAAGTTATAAATCATACTATTTTTTATAGAAATGATGGAATAAGGGTGAACGGGGTGCCGGTAGTTCATGAAGATACTTGGAATGTAAGTGTTAATTTATACTCGAATTGAGTTGCATCACAGTATAGGCATATTTTGAACCCTTACCGTGCATAGTTACTGTAGATAAAAATAAATTAAAATATAGTTGGCTCCAACGATAATTTAGTTTGCAGCTTCTTTTCATCATACCTAATAAAAAAACTGTGACAACCACTACTTATAGTATGTACCTACATATGTATTTTTAAACATCATTATGAGATTTAAGTATAAAAAGGTATAATACAATAATACATATAATGTGAGTAGCGGTATTGACGGTTTTTTGTTATGTGGAAAATAAGCAGCAAAATATATTATCGATTGCAGCAACTATGTATACCTAGTTTACATTCAGTATGTCCAATTAATATGGAATATTATACCTATACAACTATACATGCTTTTAAATATTTTCTACCATTATATTTTGATAGTTGAGTTTTTGAAATTATATTTTAGCTTCTTAAACAAAATAGACCCACAATAATTCAATCCAAGACTTTCAAGAATTATGAAGTAATTTCACGTCAATTTTTTTTTTAATTATTGCATGCCTTAAGTATTTGCAAAGTTAAGAAAAATATTTCTTTGCATACCTTGCAATTAATATATTTGGTCTAATTTATCAGTTCTGCATCATATCCGAAATTCAGATTGTGTGTGACACAACGAGTGTCACACAGTGTCAACGTGCTACGTGAAAGACAAGAAAAATGGCAAGTAAAAAAATGTAAAGTTTTAATTACTAATTACACAGCCCTTCCCTTGAGTTCTTCTGCCTAAAATCTATATTGCCGTCCCTAAGATTTTAAATACAAATGATTGAAACTCATAACAAATTTACCACAATTTAAACTTAAGATAATTATTTAATTAATAAATTCATAATTATATTAAAATATAACACTTACGAAGTTAATAAATATTAACTATTTCTATTTAATTATTTAATAATTATTCTGATAAAAACACACAATATTTCTTTGCATACCTTGCAATTAATATATTTGGTCTAATTTATCAGTTCTGCATCATATTCGAAATTCAGATTGTGTGTGACGCAACGAAGAGTCAACGTGCAACGTGAAAGACAAGAAAAATGGCAAGTAAAAAAAATGTAAAATTTTAATTACTAATTTCACAGCCCTTCCCTTGAGTTCTTCTGTCTAAAATCTATATTGCCTTCCCTAAGATTTTAAATATAAATGATTGAAACTCATAACAAGTTTACCACAATTTAAACTTAAGATAATTATTTAATTATTAAATCCATAATTATATTAAAATATAACACTTACGAACTTAATAAATATTAACTATTTCTATTTGATAAAAACACACTTGATTTTTTATTTTAGAAATCATACAGGCTATAATCATTAATATGACTATTATTAACAATACTTAAATTAAAATTTATTTGAAGGAATGCTACTTAAATGCCTATTAACTCGGAATAATTATTAAAAACTGCTCATCGCGTTATCGATGTCGGCGTCTTGTCACTGTTATCTGGCTGATTGGCCGTTTAGGTACCTATAGTTAGATAATGCAGATTTTAATGTACCATTTGTGGTTTTCTTTTTGGATTTTTTTCTACATATTTGGTATACTCTATGAAGTGCTCATGTCCATTTTTCAATGATTAAAGTGCCTATTTAGATACATTTAAAATTAATTAATTAGTGTATAGTAATTGAATTTTGGGTTTGTTTATTTTTTATGAATGTATTTTTTTCTATTAAAATAAACATAGCTTTACTTACAAAATCACTAGCTAGCCATTTTTAAATACACGGTGTTAATTAAGTATCTGGCCAAATTCAGGAGGTGATTCTTTGAGTGTTTTTAAGGTAAAAAGTTAATATGTGTCCGGAAATGCATAATTTTAAAGATACAGGGTGTCAAGATGTTTCCTAATAGACATTTTTTTATTAATATCTCAAAGATCCGTTGGCCGATTTTGTTGAAATTTCGCCGTGTTGTGAACTTTGATAAGTTAGCACTAATTAACAATATTCAAACGGTAAAAACTTATCAACTTATCCCAATAAATATTTGATATCGCCTTGGATTCATTTGTTTTAACGCCTGTTGGCGGTGGAAACCATGCAAGCTTTTTCTTTGTCCTAAGTTCTTAATTAAAAAAATAATAATCATATAAAAAAATATGGTAATTAGTCTAAATTTATTTTTTATGTGATTCTACTCTTTCCCGTATAATTTGCCCCTTGCTTCTCATACGGAAATAGTTGGATTAAAATAGCCAAACTGTACCTAACAACCCATGCCTTGACATATTTTCTTTAAAATAATATCCCTTTCTATTATTTTTTTATTTATCCGCCGGTCCAGAGTCGAACGTCCTAGCCCTATTCGCCCATCAACGCCGGCTCTATCGACTTAAGTACGTGTTGACAGGCAGGTTATTGAACCCATGTCGCTTCTAGCATGTCGTTTTTTCAAAGACGGGTCCCATATAAACGCGGCCAGAAGTATTTTCAATACTGAAAACAACGTCAATTCAATAATTAACTTATACTTTTCAACTCCGATCGATATTTCCACGCTTTTACATCTCGATTCCCAACTGCACTGCTTATCTCACGGTCAGGTCGATCCAACTCGGTTTGTTTATATTACCACTAAAAATTTATTACCGTCTGGCCATATGATTTTTTCCTTAGAAGGCATAACATCAAAAAAGTGAGAGAACTAACTCAGTTGTAAAGAATTTTACATCAGAGATTTTACAGAGAGAGAGAGAGAGAGAGAGAGAGAGAGAGAGAGAGAGCGAAAATATTCTCATAGGTAACAGCATTAAAGAATCTAGACCCATGGGAGGCAACAGGTTCCAACATTCAAAAAGAATGTGTCTCATTGACATTAAATTATTGCATAAGGTGCATTTCGAGGGGGGTTCATTTCTTATAATATATGATTTGGTAAGATATGAGTGTCCTGTGAGGGTTCTAACAACTTTACAAAAAGATCCGCGTTCAAGAGGATATATATTTTGATACAGATCAAGAAGTAGCAAGAGGTAGTATTTTATCATTTAGGCTAGTGGCTTCTCGTCACCAACCTTTTTACATTTTCACAGCTTTTGTGAAACTCTCTCATCTCTGATCTATAAATTACTCAGTGTCCCCAAGCTTTTTTAATATATTTTTTTCTTCTGTCTCCCTCATGTAGACTTGGACTAAACAATCACACAGGAGGTGCTTCATTGTTTTCACTGCATTTTCCATTATCAATAATGAATCTGTATTTCCCAGTTAGGTCCATTTTCAGATCTAAGCAGATTATGCTCAGTAAAGAACTTACAGATTTGCTGTAGGAAATCTGTTTAAGCTGAGGTTTATAAACTAAATGTTTGGCTTGTCTTTAGCTTGGGGTTTGGTTGTAGTAGGAATCCAATATTTAAAGTAATATATTGTTCCCGACTGCTAAAAACAATTTAACATTATTCTGGATGTGGTGACAGAATTTATAATTTTGAAATATATCTAAAAATAATTGTCACATCAGGCTAATTCCACATATAACAAAAACTAATATTCAAAAATTTGATTCTAAATTGGATGGTAATCATTTCTCAGTAATGGATTTCCCAGAAAGATACATGACAATATTTCCTTGGGTCTTAGTTTGATAATTTAATTTTTTGTTAATTTTCCATAAAAAAAATATTTTGATCTTATGCATTTGTCATAAGATGAAGACAGAAGAAGTCATTGCAATGACGATATTTTCAGAAAAAGATATGCTATGATGTGAAATATACTAAACTTATTTTGACAGAACTTACAACAATGAAAATAATATCTATACTTTTGTAGCGGGTTCATTTCTTCAAAAAAGGGTTCTGGGTTTTTTGCTACTGGAAGAAAATCTAGTAAATAAACGGTATTCTTTGTAAACAACACTGCTTTGATCAAACAGAGATCAATTTATCAGTGGTATTTTAGTGAACAAATTTGTCTACTAAGAGAGAAAACCAAACCAAACAAAATATACTTAACGTTTCAGGAGGTAAGTATATCTCCTCCCGTCGTCAGAAGCAAAAAATACAAAGAACAAAGAAAAAAAGTATTTAAAATATCTAAGTACAACTATTCAGGAGCATGTTATTTTTTTAGCAGACAGGTCTATTATAACAGGTTCACGTTCTTACAACAATGGTTAAATTTGAAAGCTGTAAATTAAATAAGTTGATTTTTCTTTTTTCAATTACAGATTAGATCTCTAAACGTTTAGTTTAACAGGAGAGTAAAATGTCATATTTGAAAAAGAAATGTTAGTGTTACTATTGGTATCAATAAATGATAATGGCTTGAGACTAAGAAATAAATGTTAGTCAAATACAGTCAAAATGGAATTAGCCAATGTAATCGTTCATTTTTCTGTAGTTTGTATTTTTTTTAAAGAGAAATAAAAAGATCATTCACCAACCTCATTCGTCGTTTGACACATCACAGTCATCATCTAGATTTATGATGATTGGCTTCTGGACACTAACTATTAATTTCTCTTTCTCCCATGTGTCCTTAATTAATTTAGTACACTGGCCCACATAATTTGCCCATTGTTCCACAGTGACTTGCTCCAAAGCTGCTTTCCAGCATTCCTCTGGGTTTTTTATTTTGAGAATATGCTGGTTATACTATATTTTTGTTTGACTCCATACCCACTCAATAGCGTTAAATTGGCAGTGGTATGGAGGCAAACGCAATACTTCGTGACCAGCATCTTGTATAATTTTATTTACCGCATATACTTTATCATTTTTTGGGATTTTATTAATTACATCACATAACACACCCAATGTTAGAATGTTCTGGAAAGCTAATGTCTTTGGAGCGAAGCCACTGTTGAATATAATTCTTTTTCCAGGTTTTGGTGAGCCATTTATCTATTTGACGACTGTGATATGCCGCATTATCTAATATTATTAATGAAGGTTTCTTCAAATTTAGTAATAATTGTTTATGCAGCCACTTTTCAAAGTTAACTGAATTCATGTCACCATGATAATCCCCCTGGTTTGTCTTGGATTTAAATAACAAGCCAGCATCCTTTATAAACCCTTCTTCAGATCCAGCATGGAGAACAATGTATCTAAAAAGAAATTAATAATATTATTATAGTGTAAATTCTTATTTGTGAAGGAAGTAAAATATTAACATGTAGAGCACATTATCTATTTAATTTATATTTTTCTATGTATGCATGATATTGAATTAGGCAGAACTTACTGAAAAAAGGGTACTAAGGGTCATGCCTGTTTATAACAAAATTTTAAAATCAACTTCATGATTACACTTAATACAAAATTAAATACAAAAACTGTAAAACTACATCCTCGTGAAATTATGGACAAAAAGTTTGAAATAAAATAATTATTCTGCTTTTTCTCTTTCTTAATAGAGATATATACACAAACAATATACACAACTTTCAAAATAAAAAATGGAGGACGAGAGGGTAAAAAAGAAGCACATGTGAAACATTTTTTGAAACCTCGCCCAAATGTCTAGAATTTATCAAAAAGTTATGTTAATGGTATGCGATTGATTAAACCAAACTTGTTTAAATAAAACAAACCATTTTTAACAAAACTTTTTTTTTCAAAACATGAGCCAACAGTAAGTAAATATAGAATAGTTAACACGATTATCTCTTCCACAAATATTTCTTTTACAAAAATTTTTCTTCGACATGTTTTCTGTACGAATTAGTGAAAAGTAGCGAAAGACACAGACTAACAATTTTTTAAAGCATTACGTGGCGATACACGAACATTTTTTAGATATTGAGTTACGGAATGTAAAAAAAAGGACTTTTTCAATACACGAGAGAAAAGGGGACAGTGAGATCAAAAAGAGGACTGTCCTCTAGAATAGAGGACGGTTGGCAACCCTAACTTAAACACCTTTATTACCTTATTTATTATATATATATATATATATATATATATATATATATATATATATATACAGGGTTTTTTATTTATACCCACCTCTTCATTACCCCACTCCCAAACCAAACCAATAAATCTATGAACTTAATCAGTTAACTAAATTATAAGTTACAAAACAGAAGTTACAAAAGTACCTTTGCAGAAAATTTCTTCTCAAATGTGCTATGTGAAGCAACTCAATTAAAGCCTGCGATTGTCATCTTTTTTTGTAAAAAAACAATTGTTTTTAAGAGACGATTAAGGCTGGTCGTACTACCACCGTAAATTTGTTTTTCCAACAAGCTTTGTTGAAGGGATTTTAAAGTCACTGGTAAATCTAAATAAATATGTATAAATACAGCAACCATGTCTCATATGCTATAAGTTAAAGTGTTACACCACATAACATATAATTAGATTCCTGCTTTTGACATGTGCCTTATGCACTTTGGTTAAATTTTCTAGACGTACTTATTAAAATATTATTTACATATTATAATTAAAAACTACTACTACTTACTAAATATATTTTACTATAAATCCAATACCATGCAACTGAAAAATGGTTAAATATATTATATTATCATCTAATGATATTGATAATTCCTGCAAGCACACATGCCAAAGGCACAACTCTATTTTCATGAAGGTGCCCATTGACATACAGTTCGCCGGCAGTTCGAGGACTGTACGATCTGAACTGAAGATCTAAACTTTATCAGGCCACAATGCACTTACGTCGAACGATGCGATCTTCAGTTTTAGGACTGTCAGTTTTTGAATTGAAGGAAAACTGTGCTTTCGCCACACACACATATCATCAGTTTTAATCGAATGCTTTTGTGCTTTTGTTATTGCAAGAGCCAATTACAAAGACAAAAAAGCGTCTGTGGGTGAAAGATTGGTGAACAACAATATGTTTATATGAAGAACACAATGTATCACATTATCTCAAATGAATTGCGAAAATTAAGGGCTAGTGCAATAGATGACCTTAAAACTCAGAATGAATGACATATATTTTAATAAAGTTTTAAAGATGGTTATGCCCTTAATATGCAAGAAAAATACAAAAACGGTTCACCTGAACGTTTGGATTTTCGCAATTTTTAGATTCCTTTCGGAAAGCACTTTGCAAATTGTTTATTCTTTTATTTACACAATCAATAGTTATATCAACATTTGTATCAACAGTTTTATAAAATTCCAACACTTTTTCTTAAGCTTTAGTTTTTTCCTGTCTCTTTCAATAAACTTTACTTTTAATTTTCCACAGACAGGGCAATTGCCTATACAAAAAAATCATGCAATTTTTCCTATACAGCAATGATCATATTTAATTTGTTGCATTAGTGTACGTGTTACGAAGCCGCCTATATTACATATTATTATATAAGTAATTACATATTTATTATATTCAGATAGTTCAAGAATCTAAAGAAATATTAAATTAATATTTTGTTCTTCAGTTTCTTCTTCAAAATTCAAAGTTTGTGACACATCTACCGTATGATCAAAAAAAACGGCGTCCTGTTGGCTGGAAAATGATGGTCGATGTTATTACAATGAAGTTATGGGGTGGTCAAAAGTGCCACTAATACCTTCGAGAAAAGGATGGTACGTTTGTGTTCGACGTGATAAGCAAATATATTTTTTTCTTTCGATTTTATTATAGGGGTCATTTTCAATTTGAGATCTGGAGTTTTTGCAGACAATTTTTATCATTTTATAGTAAAAAAATATATTTAAATATGAAGCTAAAACATGTTCGTTAAATGACGAAGCATTTTTATGCAATATGTGTATTTAGGTACCAAAAAATAATAATTAATCATCATCCTCATCTAAATCCATAATCTGCTTAGACGGATACAAAGATCATTCCGTGAATAGTCTGTTATAAAGGTTTTTGGCCGCGGTTTTTTTAAATATTGGGTCAAATTCTTTAAGTTTTCTTTTTTCCTTGAGTAATATCTAAACGTTTATTTTATAAGGATTTAAATTCAAATTCTTTGGGTATACTACGTTTATTTATTATATCACATTTTCCCAGTTACCTGTATAAGCCTGCCTTACCAAAAGAACCGCTATTCATCGACTGAGTATCTTGCATCAGCGTATGCTGTTTTCACTAGTGGACGAGCGGACTTAAGGTAAAATGTTAAATAACATAGATTGATTAACATCAGTCATAGGAAATGCGGACGTTTTGCTCCTAACATATTTGATAATATTTTCCCGTTCTTTTGGTATTTCGACAGTTTCAGTTTTTTATGATGCCTTACCTCTCTTCTTTCAATGGATTAAAAATCTTGGTCACAACTTAAAAAAGAGTGATGAGTGAGAGAGGAAACACGTTTGTGATACTTGAAAACATGCGCAAACCATAACAAGCAAGTTGATGACTTTTTGTAAAAATGGAGTAAACGTAGTTTTATTCAAAGCTTGTCCTGGATTTTGCTTGTCGATTTCCCTAACGACCTTTTCACGACATTCAATTTCTACAGACCTAAACACTGCTACTAAACATGCTTGGGAGATTTTTTGGTGCATCGTGATATACATACTTATTTTTTCTGTTTTTTTTTGTATCATTTTCGCTGAACAAAGATAAATGCATATTCTTTACGCGTTTCTAGCAAGAATTTTGCTTGTTTTGGGCCCTCTGAGACAGACGCCTCGGGAAGCACTCACTGATTCACTTGTTCACCTTCCAGTAGTCACGCCAAATATTTGGAAATTAGCAGTCACCCCCGCTCTGAAACTACATATTTAAAAAAAAGGTGTTTAATTTCAATTACCGTAGTATGGGGTGGAAAAAAAAACAGCACTGGACACAAAATAAATATGTATTCATTTGAAAATCATACAAATAGAGAAAATATACCGAAATACACTTAAACAATTATAAGACAAATAAAAATACTTATTTTCTGTTATGTACTAGGTATTAGGTAATATGTCCGTATCAATTTAAAGTTTCTCAAATTTTTGGGTGTCAATATTTTCAAAGTTAAATATTCCTCTGCGCTCTGACCATTTGTTTAGTTTTTTAATTATTTGGTGTGAAGTAAAGTCACTTCTGTCTTCAATATTTGGAAAAACGTATGTTTCCTAGTTTTTCTCTTGCAGAGGGTCTTTTTCGCAAAAATGTTCCCTCAAAATGAATTCCATCTTTTTGGGTAACTTTTCCTATATAAACCCTTTGCTTAATATTTGCATTTTTCTTATCTACTGGAAACTTAACTAAAACCCAGTCTCCTACATTAATATCAGTTTGAGATAGCGTATCACTATATTTATTACAGGATGGTGATGGTGATAGTGATGGTGAAGTATCTTCAGGTTCCTCAAAGTCCATACTCAGATCACTTTTATGCTCATCATATTCGATATTATTAGCTGTTTCGGCATTGTCAATATTACTTGAAGCTGAGTCTGATTCCGAATCAAACTGGATGCTCTTTCCAGGGGCTACATTTTTGATTTTCAGACTCTGCTTTTAAGAGTTTGCGTGTAGCGCAACTCCTTCAATAGATCTAATATAGAATTATTTGCTGCTTGACCCTCCACATCTTCAACTTCATTAGGCTCCTCCGGTAAACATCTTAATACTTCTTGCCTATTAAGGGGTACAATGCCGCCTTTTTTGAATCCGGATAAAACATTTTTCTTCGAATTTGGTTCGATAGCATCAATCAAAGTCTCTTAAGTAGTGTCGGAAATGTGGACTTCGGTATAGAAGACTTCTTCCTCCCTTCCCCCTTTTTCCATTTCAATAAAATTTCTCTCCATGCTATTTTTGATAGTCTGAAAAAAGACATCTATGGGTTGTGCTAAATGCGTCGAATTGGAAGGGAGGAAAGTCATATCAATATTATTTTCTTTCAGTTTTTTTATTACATCTACTGAAATGTGAGATGCTAAATTATCGCCCAATAAAACTTTTCTTCCTTCCAGTTTGTTTAAATATGGTAAAGCTACAGTGTTGACCCAGTCTTCGAACGTATTTATATCAAATCAACCCGATTGAGTACGGTTGTACCTAGTTCCACGCGGTCCCCCTATTCCCCAAGATGAGTAAATATGTTGCGCTTTATATACAACATATGCGGGTAAGAGTTTACCATCTCCCGAAGCTGCAAACATTATCGATGTGCTAGATTTTGTTGTGTTCATTATTCTCTCTGGATGTTTGCTACCTCGTCGTGTTATAATTTTCTTTTTTCCTACAAGAAAAAAATCATTTTTGTTATACTGTTTAAACACCATCAAAAACGCCACAAGGTACCTACGTCGTCACATAAATTCGTTTCATCGTAATTTACGATGTTACATGGAGGAATGCCTTGCAGGCATTGCTCTAGGTTATCAAAATAATAATTTATAACTTCTCTCCAAACATTTGCTCTAGAGCGTTTTATGTTTTCGCAAAATCTTAGCGATTTTTTTTTATTTATTTTTGAAAAACTGTAAGCAAAATCCTTCCCGGGTAAATTGTTTTTAAATCTTGGTTCATTCCTCCCCAATTTATCTAGATAATTCTTAACGATTAGACGCAAATCGTAGCAATCAATGAGATATCCCCATTCTGAGCAGATGTTAATTCTTTCAATGAACATGCACTCTTCCTGGGCTGACAGTACCGTTTGTCCGCCTTGTTTCTTCACTTTGCCTTTTGCATGGCGAAATAGAACCGACTTTGGTACCCCGTACTTTTAAGCCGCCTTATGGAAACTCAAAGTACTGTTTCGGATTTCTTCTAAAGCTTGTAAGATATTTTCCTTAGTGTGGTGCTTATAACCTTTGCCGAAAAGCCTTTTATATGTTCTTGGCATGTTGTCCCTATTCTCCCCTATACACAAAAATATGCAGTGTTTAGGTAAAAAAAATGTCATCTAGAAAACTCCCCAATTTTTTTCAAAATAATATTAAAATCATTTATAAGGACAAATTCGCTAACTAACTCCCAAATATGAATAATATTCACTTACTAAAGTATGATAATTGTACTTTACCATCTCGCCTGGACCTCCATGTGGTATTTTGGATCTTAGCTATAGTTTTTTATCGCATACAGATCTAAGATATTTATGGGTGTGACGACCTCACGGCCCCAGTGACGTGATAGGAAAGAAGTAGTTTCGAAGGCAGATTAGAACAAAATTAGCTTCAATGGTAGTAACCTATCACACTAGAAAGTGTATGTTCCTCAGTGACGCGACTTTCCAACAGCGTCTGTTCCTCATGTTGCAGCCTCATTGAAGCAGCAAAACTAAAGCCTGCCAGTAGGTAAAATGCTAGTACGTGAAAATGGGAATACAAAAACCAAACCAAACCAATTATATGTTCCAAAGGCAAACATAGCCGTAAAATCAGGTTGCGTTACGCTGAGTAAACGCTATCGGAAGTTGGGCCTTAATTTTACTGATTGTTTCTATTGATGTTAATTGGTTAATTGAGTTGAACAAGAAATATTTGCTTTTTTGCAACTGCAGTTCTTCCTACATCCGCTGTTGCAGTTTTAAAATAAATTCTGGTGCTAGTACTATTATTACACTATTACTTTGTTATGGGTTGAAGATCATCTTTGAGTTTGTTCCATCCCCACTCTAAAGAATCTAGTGAGTTTCCAAGCCATTCTTGAACCTGATGGATACCCTCATGGAGAGGTATTTTGAAGCTTCTGAAATAGGAGGTAAGCACAAACTTCGATGTTAGTCGATGACGTGCATATTATTATATTTTACGTATCTTCGATTTGTATCTTATTTGGCATTCCTTGCTTTCCAGGTCGCATCATGAAAACATTGTCTTTGTTTGAAAAATGAACTAACAAAATTGAAAGATCAGTATTGTTAGTACCAACAAGGATGACATTTTCATTTTTGCCGCGTAGTTCTAAAGTAGTAGATACTACTTCCTTCTTTATTTTTTTCTAGGAAGGAGGGTCATTTATGAAGAGACAACTAGTTTTGACGAAATAGATATTCCCAACTGCTCTGGGAGAGACTCGAATATCTTAGTTATAACCATTTTTTCCGATAGAGCTTCACCTGCTGATTTTAATTTTATTTTTATTTATTATTACAAAACTTGAATGAAATTGTAATGTTAATAATAATTGTTGTTATCTTCACAACATCTAAAAACACACCTCCTTACACTCTTGGGAGTTAAAGGTAAACCCACTGTTGATAATTTTAAAATTCTCTCTTCTAACTGTCGCTCCTGTTCGTTTGTTAACAGACTAGCTCTACACAAACGCCTTACAGAATTGCCACTTTTTATGTGATTATATAGAGTTGTTCTCGGAATTCCACAGGCTTGCTCCACATATCTCTGAGGTTTTCCTTTCCTTATCAACCTCATTGCCTCCTCCAGCATATCTTGAGTCCAATTAGCACGTATGCCTTTGCAAATCTTGCCCATGCCTTAAAAAAGTAAATGAAAAGATGTCAGATATTTGGCCGACCGTAGTCAGAAATATGGCCCACAACCTTATTTTACTGGACCATATTTCTGACATACGCTTTAATATGAATTTGAGGTTATGGTCTTGGGAATAAATGAGTAAAATATGTTTGATAGGGTGCATTTTATAGGCAATATAATACTTTATTTATAGCATTTTTTACTTACTTGAATTCACATAAATACTTCGATGTTGCGACAAAAACTGCCATCGAAAAAACTAGAATCTAAAAGAAAGGCATGTAAAGTTTTTTTCTAACGAATGGAATGTCCAAGAAAATCTTACCAAATCTACAGATCCTTTAAAATCTAAACAATCAAAAGCTATATGGGACCTTCAACCATCTATAGGATAACAAAACAATTAAATATGCTGTCTTTAGTTTACAGTACTTTTCGACGTAAATACATGTAACTATTTTTCGTTGGCTGGTCATGTCACTTGTTTTAAAAAGGGAATATGCACTGTTTATAATTCTCTCAGATTATCTTCACCGGAAAAAGAGATTAAATAAAATTAAAAATAAAAGACGATACTGGACAACGCAGTTTTTTATTCATAGAGGACAAAACGGCGCGGCGCGCGACGAGGAGAAAATATTACGAACACTAGCTGCTGATAAATCAACAGGACAATTTTTTTAATTTTCTTCGCATGTCGCAAACAGATTTTGAGGTTCTTATTAATATGATTGGACCAAAAATAACAAAGAAAGACACCGACTTTAGAAAAGCTACATCAGTCAAAGATAAATTAGCGGTAACTTTACGTTTCTGAGCAACAGGGGACTCTTATATTAGTTTGCAGTACCTATTTAAAATCTCGAAACAAGCTATTTTCTTAATTGTGCCCGAAGTCTGCAATGCGCTTATTGACGCTCTTAAAGACAATGTGAAGGTTTGGTTGTGATTATCGGTGATTGGAACTTAATAATTATACTGTGTAAAAATTAGTAAACTTAAGCATGTTTTATGATAGAGATTTCACAGATCACCTCAATCTAGGTGTAAAAGCATTAATAAATAAACGAAATCATAAAATCGGAATGCAAAAAAACTACAAGTAATACAAAAATTATAGGATTTTTTTTATTACCTACCAGGCTTTAAAAAAAATAACATTATTCTTAAAAACAAAAGTAACATACGTTTTAATGTAGCTGGGTAAGCAGGTCCTCTTGTGGAACATTATTTGTTTCAACTGAAGACGCATGAGCTTCAGATGATGGAAGGTTAGGTATCATGTTCTTGTGATACTGTCTTCGATGACTGTCCATAATCAGATGTCACAAATAGAGGAGGATCCTGTGGAGAGTAAGGAGATGAAGGCGAAGTATGAGGTGGTGCGACGGTTCTTGAAGGTGGAATCAGGTTTGGGCTATGATAATAATTTAAGCTTGTATCTTGCATCGTTGCAGATAGAGGAGAATTCTGTGAAGAGTAAGAAGATGAAGGTGAAGTAAGAGGCGAAGGAAAGTTAAGAGGTACTGCGACGGTTGTTGAAGATGGGATCAAGTTTGGGTAGGGAGAATAATATGAACTCGACATTTGAACCGCTGGAGTGCCATAATATCCTATTTCGGCTTCAAAAATTACTATATTAATAGCGTGTTCGACCAGTGTTCGTGTTCGTCCTTGAAATTGTTTTAATTTGTTGGCCACATGTTGAGCATAAATCAGTGTTGGATCATCAGGTTGCTGAAGAAATTGAATTGCCCTTTCTAGGAGCGGATCTTCAGTTTGATTTACTTGTTTATGAGCTCTTTTGCGTTTCGATGTAGAAGGTTTTGTAAATTTGTTTACCTTTGAACTTTGTTCTCCTGCACTGACGATGGTCCCTGTGTGTCATCACTATTACTTTCTGGTGTAATGGAGGAATGTTCCGTATTTGTTTCATCTTCTATAATGTCATCAGTTCGCGAATTGTTTTGAGAATCTGCAAGGTTTTGAGCATCATCCTGCGTTGAACTAGTCGACTCTTCAGTAATTTCATCCTAAAATAATATGTTATGTAACAAATCTGATAAATTTTTGAGAAACTTGAATGAAAATTGTTGAGAAACTAACCAATCAACTAACCAAACCAAAACTAGTGATTTTTGCATACCCACACGCAAACAAAACACGCTGTGGTGCCTCTTCTTGCAAAACATTTGAATACTTAGAAGGAATCACCGAAGTACGAATAAAATTACTGGCAGATCCCGAAAGATTTTTATTATTTTGCATTAAAAAGTTAATGTTGTCTACGATTTCTTTTAAAATATGAGTGTGATTTTTAACTACTGACGTTGGTGAGGAAAGGGATGTACTTACTGCCGGTTCTGTTGTTGTTGGGCTGGAGTCTGCTGGGAGGATTGATTGCCACTCATAGCCCTCTGTCGGTTTCCCGTAGCATATGGATTTCTATTCCTAACCTAAAACCTACATGGATGAGGTATATTATATACATATTATATGGTTGGTTGATGTTGAGCTCCTATTTGTAACCTTTTTTGTCTCTGCCATGTTACTCTCTACTTGCCCTGCCACTCGAGTCAAGTCTTTCAAATTTACCATATCTTTTGGCGTCTCCAGTTAAATGCTCCACCATGATTTCAGCCTTTTGTAATTCTTGGTAAATTTTTTGATCATGAAAGTGTTGGTTGATACTTCTTGTAAACTCTATGGGATCTTCGTAATATCTCCCAGAAAAGGTTATTAAAAATCTGCTCGGAGCCGACTCTTTTTAAAGGTATCTACCACTTCTTTAAAAGATGACGCCAATGCTTGTGATAAATTAATAACATCTATAGACTGCAAATCATTACTCTGTTTATACTCTGTTTCCTTAGTATCTACATTACAAAATGGATTTGTCGATCTACTTGTTGAGGTTGATTGTAGAAAGGATTCAGCCCTCTTACCTTCATTTTCGTACGTATTCGGATTCGGGAAATTGTCTAATGTCGGATTGGTAGTGTCAGAATTCTCCTCATCATTACTTGCCAACATCCCTGTCCCGTCCAAAGTCATCCAAAATTTTTTTCGTGCCGCCATTTTGTCCACCATGCGCTTCGTCTTCCCAAGCCAAGTTAAGTTTTCTTATTTTTCGTTTTTTCTACTAACCTCTCTAATAATTCCACCAACTATCAATCAGTTCCACGTTGGGCGCCATGTTCTTTGGGGTTGCTTTAATTAAAGGAAGAAAGAATTTTTTAAAGGTTTTGTATTTGCCTGAATCCTTTTACAACCTGCATCTTTGAGATCAGAATCCAAAAAGAGCGAATTTATAATTTCTATCTCGGGACTACCCATAATTCTTCGAAGTTGTGACACTTCGTTCCGGTATTTTTGGTTGCATAACCAAGAAGCATACCATTTAAAATTTAAACCAAATTTAAAATTATTGAATGCTACAACAACCCCTTTTGCACCTGTAATAAAATAAATATGTCAGTAAAATTTGTATGTGTATTGATATTTTTCGTTTAATTTACCAGCTCCTATCCCGATAGTCTTTTTGCCCTTGGCTTTTTCCCTTCTAAACGATCCCAGTAAGCTGGACATTTTTTCTTCACCTCTTCCACTGCAGTACCACATGCTTCAGCTATTTTAGCCCATGCATCACCTTTTTTGATTTTATTGAAATGCTGAGGGTGCTTTGGATTCCATAATAAGTTATGCTTCATATATTCTTGGATGAGGTGCAATGCCTCCTCATTACTCCACTCCATATTTTATTTTTTATATGCACGGTATCCACACAAAATACTTATATTAATATTAACGTTTCCAAAATGGAGTTTTTCCGGCACACTGTCGTTCGACGCAAGTGAATTTATCGACACAACACACAAGAATAAAATTTATATGGTAAAATATTTAACCAGATTAAACTTTGCGCTGCAAATATTTATCTTGAATTTTAAATACAACGCACAACAAAATGTTTTATTGATGTGGACCAGCCTTAAGCCTTAAGGATTCTTTATTAATTTATTTCTTAATTTACTTTAATTTTAAATACAATTTTTGTTGCAGCTTCCTCAAACGGAACAAGAATGGAAAAATATTGCGACCGATTTTGAAGCAAAATGGAATTTCCCCCATTGCCTTGGAATCATAGATGGAAAGTACATTTCCATTGTGGCCCCGGCCGGAGGTGGGTCAGAATATTACAATTATAAAGGAAGACACAGCATGGTTCTGATGGCCATTGTCGACGCGAATTATAAATTTATCATGTGTGATTTTGGAACAAATGGGAGGGGTTTCCGATGGTGGTGTATTACAGAACACAAAATTCTTTGAAAGACTGGAAAATAACCGTTTAAATATCCCAAAACCGAGCAGAATTAGAAACTCTTCTCGCACTTTGCCCTACATTTTTGTCGTTGATGATGCCTTTCTTTTGAGAGAAAACATGATAAAACTCGGTTCCAAGTTTTTATTCTCCTCCGGAATGCTTTGATAAAGAAAATACCGACGATGGAACTATAAATTTAGAATACACTTCAGATAATAGTCAGATGGT
Organism: Sitophilus oryzae; assembly: GCF_002938485.1. NCBI lineage: Eukaryota > Metazoa > Arthropoda > Insecta > Coleoptera > Curculionidae > Sitophilus > Sitophilus oryzae. The sequence continues at coordinate 1,718,885 of NW_022146698.1, read as the reverse complement.
TCCGTTACTACATCCCGGAAACGCACCTCGCTTACCAAAAAAAGTGAGAGAAGATTTCATGCATTATTTTGCAAACGAAGGCCAAGTGCCTTGGCAACTTAACTTTATTTAAGCTTTATTATTTAGGTATATGTATATGGATTTAATAATTTAGAACTATATCTTATTTTCTAACTACATGTATTATTATTAAGTACTGTATACTGTGTGTTGTGTTTAAATAAATAATAACATCTTCCAGCAAGTCTTTAGCGCTTAAGTGATAATCATTTTATTTACCTGCTTATCAATGGTATCGTCATCAGAGCTGTCCGTATTGCTGCAAAATACTCTTGGAGTGTCCGGATCATCCAGGAACCGAAATACAGAAGAAGATACAAGATAATAAATAATATAAACTTACCTTAACAAGTAAAAGTACCATAACTTCGATTTATATATGCTCTCTCCTGCAGCACCTCACTTCATTGAAGATTTTATTTCAATTAAAGCTTTAATAGCTATAAACTCTTCTAGAAATTCGCGAGACATATTGGGTGATTGGTTGGCACAATGCTACTAGTGTCAAATATTGATATTAAAAAGCTTTTCAACGGTCCGGTCGCGGTATGTCACACACGCTCCGGTCGGACTGAATTTGAAATAAGTAAATCGCGCTGCCTTTCCCTCATATAGCTGTTTAAAATGTTTAAATCAGCGACTTCCATGTTAATAACATTTAATTTTTTCTTCCAACCGCACAGGCGAACCATTTGCTGCCAATCCCAGGGGGTCATAATTTGGAACTGGGGTATTTTTTTCTTCCCCTCTCAATCAGCGCGTGGTCTCCATCCGCTTCCAGATGGGTAAGACCCCTGGCCAAATATTTGTGATTAATCGTTTGAATATTGGGTTTAGGATTGAGTATCCAAAAATAGCTCATGACCATAATTAAAGAATTAGTAGATTTTCTTGCAGTACAGTGACGAAATACCAATAAAGGATTTTTTTGGAGAGACCATAATTAAGTTACGATTCTGACTAGGACAATTGTCAGACCATATTGTCAATTCTTGGGTTTGATCAGTAATGTTTTCGAAGGCCCATTTGGTTAGACAAGAAGCAACCTCATTGCACCCTCTTCCGGATATACTCTCTTCCCACATTAGATAAAATACATTTTCGGCCGTTGCCGTGTCAGTATCGGGACTTTCAAATCCATAATTAAACTCATAGTTAAATATTTCGGCATAAAGCCATTCTTTTGCTACATTTTCTTTTGGAAGATTTTGACAGTCTTCTTGACAAAAAGAATACATTCGTGATATACTTAGGTGATTTCCTAAGTATTTGCTGGTTGTTTTTTCTGGGGAAATTTTGACGATTTATTAGGGTATTTAATTAAACTACCGCTAATTAACTCTTTCTTGTTACCAATACCATCGTTTGAAGTTATCGCCGATACTTCTGTGGACGTACAAAAAATTTGGCGAACAACTGTAGAAGGCAACAGTACTTGACGGATTGTGGAAGGCTCTTCAGGTGTCAATGTACTCGTGAGTTTGAACAGGATTAGGAGAAGAATAATCCTTGGTTTTTTTTTGATTTCCACTTGTTGAATTAACTACCATTTTTTGTACATAGTTCCTAGGTTCTGGCTATCTGGATCTTCTAAGGCTGAAACAATAGAGACGATTATTGTAGGTAATTTTAAAAATTGTTTGTCCTGAGAAACGACTTTAAAAACGAAATATAAAAGACAAAAGTATAACTAATAATGCAATAATTTAGTTTAAAAAAAGTCTTTTTCCAGGTAGTTCATAAATTTTATAAATATGCCTCGCAAATAGAACTAATATGGGTAAAAATAATGAGAATAACCCGTAATACAGAAACACCATGAAAAACAGTTCTTATAAAGTAAATACTACTAATCGAATATAAAACTAAAGAGAATATAATCGTATGTACGTAAGTAATAATGCACCTTAATTTACTTAAAAATGCCAAGTCCTTTTCCCAGGTAGGTAGTAAATAAATGCTAAGTCCACCCAAATAGAACTATACGTACGTAAAGATGAGAATATAACCCGTAATACAAGAAGACCATTAAATCAAAAATACTAATGAAAAATGAAATGTTTGTACTTTACTGTTTTTCCTCTCCGGTGACTGAATTGTTTTTTTCAACCCTTGTAGATTCACTTAACTTTTCCTTCTTAGTATTTAATAATCCTAAGATATTTTTTGTTCTCTCTGACATAATTATAATGTTATATTGACTTATAATAATTTAAAACTACAAAACGCACTTGACCGGTCGTTAAATTATCCAAAGTCCGTTTGGAGGTTTCCGTAGAATCCCAAGCATTGTGAAAATAGTTGAACTTGGGCGGCAATGTGGACAATATTCTCGTTAACAACATGGATTCAGGAACTGCGCCACCCAACTTATCCATCTTATTAAACAACTTTTCAAGACTAGATATATGTTGGGCAATATTACCTTCAGAACTCCAGTTAAATTCAAAAAATTGTTTCTGCACCAGTGCCAAACTCTCATCTGATTTAAAGTCATATATACTGTGCAATTTATTCCACATTTCTTCAGCTGTTTTACAATTCATTATGAGCTGCAATGGTTTAGATTCAACAGTAGTTACGATGACCTTACGAGCAAGCTTCTCCCTCTTGTTCCAGTTTCTTAGTTTGTTTTCATAATCTGCAGAACCTTCAACTGGCACCTTTTCTGACCCGTGACAAATTTCTAAAGCATTCTCACTGTCCAATAACGTTTATACCACAAACCGTCCAAAAATTGTCCGCGTTACGCAATTTTTCAATTTTCGGTTTGTCAACCTCCATGTCGGCAGGCTGCAATTTACGGCAATAAACAGCAAAACACAATGCACTTTTTTGAACTCGCAAGTCGCATCTACCGAATCCTCTCAGTAACGAAATCTGTCTGGGCCCATAACCTGTTGTGATTTTAAAGGGGTGTACTGAGTGAAATTGAAACAATTAGGCACAAGAACAAAATATAGATTTGCTTACATGACCGAGCTTTCTTAGAGACTGAAAACTTAACACACTAAGAATATAAACGTAAAAATAATCGATACCCAACAGTCTCAACACACTTGAGTTTAGTTATCATATTTCATAAACAAACTCGCTGTCGCCAAGACACACATAAATTTGGCGCATTTGAATGATAAGAGAATAGGCCCTGTCAGCTGTATTTCTCACTTCAATATATTTTAATAACCTTATACAGACCTTCTTCCGTTCGCATTCTTAAGCATACTTTTGATTTTAATATAAAGATATAAACGGCAATTTTATTATCGATTTTATTTTAAAAAGCTAATTTATAAGTTTATTTATTTATTTATTTATTTCTTTACGGGAAACCCCATTACATTACAAAATTTACAAAACAATATTAAAAAAAAGAAAAAAATGTCTTATCTTTTTCTTTCACATCGTATAAAGATACTTAAAAACACTAAAAAATAATACAAAAAAAAACAATAAACACTTATAAGAGAAGAACGGTACACTAAAAAGAAGAATTAATACACCCATCAATCACCACTCCCATTTCTAATCTTCCTCCTAAATGCCCAGTAAGAGTCATTAAAAATGTCAACATCACGAAAGTTGTTCAGAGAATTAAATGCCCTTGGAATTGGAGAGTGCTTTCCATAATTAGTGCCATGCAAAGGAATAAAGAACAAATCATTAATTCTCAATGGCCTAAATGGAACTTTCAAATAAATTTGTCTAAGTGTCTCAGGACAGTCATATACGCCATTAACAATCTTATTAAAAACACAAAGATCATAGATTAATCTCCTTTTGTCCAGAGTCTCTAAATTTAATTGGTCTAAGTTGATAATGTAACTATATTCTTGATTGTGTCTGAAAGCGCAATACCTTAGAAACTTCTTTTGAACCCTTTCTATTGTTTTCTTAGATACATCGTATTGAGGATTCCATATAATAGATGCATATTCTAAAATTGATCTTACCAATGAGCAATATACTATCTGCAAAGCCCATACCGACAAGTCTTTACAGTTTCTCAATACAAAACCCAGTGTTTTTAAAGCTTTATTAGCAATTATATTAATATGTTCATTAAAAGAAAGAGAATAATCAAAGCTTATACCCAAGTCCTTGACCAAATCCACCCGTGTCAAATGAACATGATTCAAATCATAATCAAAGAGAATCCTTGGTGATCTTTTTTTTGGAAAAACTTATAACTGAACATTTACTAGCGTTTAGGGAAAGGCCGTTCACCTTACACCAGTCACCCATTCTATCTAAATCTCTCTGTAAAAGTTGGCAATCATTAACATTAGAAACAGTTCTATAAATTTTCATATCGTCGGCAAACAACAAGCTGGAGGAATTACTTGGTTAACACTCGACACAATATCATTGATAAATAGGTTAAACAATAAAGGGGAACAATGGGCGCCCTGTGGAACACCAGACGTTACTGAGATCTCTCTAGAAGTAAAGTTATTAATCTTAACTACCTGCCTTCTTTCGGTCAGGTAGCTATGGAACCAACCAACCAAATTATCACAAAAGCCAACAGCTCTCAGCTTCTCCAGAAGGACAACATGATTAACTCTGTCAAGCGCCTTAGAGAAATCCGTATAGACTGCGTCCACCTGGTTTCCATTCTCCAAGGCGTGTAATAGAACCGTCTGATATGAGACCAAGTTTGTAACAGTCGACTTACCATGGGAAAATCCATGCTGGCAGTCTGTGAATATGCCCTTACATTGCCATAGCAAATCCTCGTAAACTAGCTTATCTAGAAGTTTTGGAATTGCCGACTGATTACATATGCCTCTATAGTTTTTAATATCAGACTTATTGCCACTCTTAAAAATCGGGATCAAAAAACTAGACTTCCAGAGCCTAGGAAAAGCCGAGAGTCTTAAAGACATATTGAATATTATGTGTAATGTGTTAGTTATACTATATATATATAATTCTTCAGAAACACATTCGGTATGCCGTCAGGGCCCGGATTAACTTTAGCTAGAAGGACCGAAGGTACAGAAAATATTGCACTCTTGGATATCTGTTTTACATTAATAGTTTTCATAAAGTCGGGCATGCAAGAGGGTACAAATAAATTACTTTCGCAGTACACAGATGAGAAGGAATCCGCAAATAAATTTGAAATATCCTTACCATTATCAGCATTAATGTCATTGAAAAACATTGTACTAGGCAAATCATATGCTTTTCTGTTATTATTCACAAAGCTCCAAAACTTTTTGGGGTCCTGTGCTATATTAGATTCCGTTTCTCTGATGTACCTAGAGTAGCAATCCCGCCTCAACGCCCTGCACCTCTCTCTCAAGCAGAGTTAAGTTAACATCAAAACTAGTTTTACAGCACATGGAAACATTCGAAATTAACAATAAACTAAATAAAAGTAAAAATAGAAGAGAATAGGTTTTAACATAACCAATAATTTCAATGTCAAAATAAACTAGACGATATTTTTGGCACGTATAGTATAGCCAGGTTGGTACTCGGTGGCGTAGAGGTACAGGCTCTTGTCTACCAATCTTAAGGTAGTGGGTTCGAATCCCACACCCGATATATCATCAGCCGACTATTTTTATTAAAATAAAAATAGTTTGGGTACCTAGGTCGACTCAGCCTTAAATGAGTACTTGGGATTCACAATCCTGAGGTAATAATAGGCGGTTGAAGCGTAGTGCTAGCCACATTACCTTCCTTGTATACCGAACGGCTCTAGTATGGCAAGCTGTACCTTGCTACTCCCAAGGCGTTAAACGCTATATACGGGAGCTATTATTATTATTAGTATAGCCAGGTTTCCACATGCATGGATTATTGGCGCCACAAGCACGTCAGTTCCTTGGCGCCAGTGGTGGTTTCCATACAATCATTGTTTGCTAGCATGTCTGAAGGACGGTCCACACTTGCTATATAACACTGCTATATAGCAGTTTTATAACATGTTACATATTTTTTAGTCATATTTAGCAAATTTCGCTGCTATATAACTTGCTAGATGTTATCCATTTTTAGTCGGTAAAGATCAAAAGATGTTGCTCAACACTGCTATTGTAACATGAAACAATGCGTCCAGACTTGCTAAATTTTTAGTTTAGCCGCTCATATTTTCAGGGACGTACGCGACAGAATCTTAGTATGGTGAGCTGATATTGGGTTTGTTCATTTACTGGTCAATAATACCGTATGATCGAAAAAAAACTGCGTCCAGTCGGCCTCCCGTCCAGATGGCTTGGACGTGACGATCGATGATATTCTCAATATAATTTTTCATATAAAATGACAATGATCTTAATTTCATAGCCATCGCTGACGCAATTTTTTTTCGATCGTATGGTTCTTATACATAGAGTTTTACAACTTTTTATTACTTTCTCTATGTTCTTATATTGTTAATGGAGAAGAGCCAAGTGCAGACTTTTGTCACTTAATTAAGTTTGGTTTGGTAATAAAAAAAAGCATGATGCATGGTTAAAAATTGCAAAAAGAATGTATTTGGAAAGAGAAAACGTTGAGAAAAAAATGCGTTGTCTAATAGGGCAGTTCGAGAGGGAACAAAAGAAATGCAAATCAGGTACTGGTTTAGACGAAGTGGATAATTCAAAATGGTTTGCTTTTAAGTTATTAATGTTTTTAAAAGACAGAAACACACCACGAGAAACAGCCGAGGCAGGTATTGAAAAGGTAAGCTGATTGAGTTCAACTATATATAGATCTATCTTGTAGGCTATGGCGGACTCAAAACCGCTTTTTTCGACTTTCCTTCTCTTTCTTCAAAAATAATTACGCACGCCGCTGTTGCTAGCAGAACCTCTTTCCCGCCAAAACGATTCATGATTACGAAAACTATAATGTGGACGGCTCCCCGTTTTTTAGCATGTGATATGTAGCTTGTTAAATAGCAATGTTATATAACATGTTACTAAATGTGGACCCTCTTTGAGTAAAAAAATGGTGCTTTCTATAGTTCGTGCAAGTATTAATCTTACAGCGAAAATTTTAGCACTTCAAATGTTGAAAGTATTAAAGAAAAAAAACGCAGAAAAAGAAACGAAAGCACAGGTGGCAAATGACAGGATTTAAGTCTTATTTAAGTTGTAATAATTTATTTTATGATAAACACTTACCAAAATATTCTTTGTTTTCCTTGTTTCCACAATTCCTTTTAGAAAACGGTCTGCTGCATCATACCATCCTACTGTTGGTTTATATATAGCGTCTGTCGAAGTTCCACTTTTATGGGAAGCCAATACCTTGTGGTGTTCCAAGGTATATACATTTTGAATGCTACGTATTTTTGCTTTGGCAGCATTCACATCGAAATCTTTCTTTTTTACGTATTTGGCTTAACTTTTGGCATTTTTAGCAGAGATCCCAATGCGGCTAGAAAACAACACTAAAAAATATGAACTGGCACCAAAAAGTTCAACTACTTTGTACTTTGCTGGTGCATAGATTATTGGCGCCAGTTAATTTTTGGTGTTTCCATATGCAAATAAACTGGCGCCAATAATCCATGCATGTGGAAACTAGGCTTATGATTGTGATATATTCCAATATATATTTGCCCGAATAACGCCGAGTAAGTATGAGTCACTAGCAAGTAGAGATGGAAAGTACGTGTGCGTGTCGTACAATTTTATTGTACGAAACGTACAATCCACCATTATCATTGTACTTTGCATCTTTGCAAGCACTGAACCCAGGACCGGCAACACAACATACTACGGGAACTGTTGCTTGGTTAAATTAGCTTTAAAACGAAAATACGTACACTACATACGCAGTAATACGCACGTACGTAGTGAATTGATGTACTGTGTATATTATAGGATGTGCTATCTTATTAGTACAGTTACAGTAATCGCAATCATACGGACCTTGTACTTAGAAGAAAAAGAATTTATTAACTCTCACTGGCTTAATAATTATTTTATATTTTACATTCTATGAAAAATATTATTGGAAACAACATAAACTTATACATAGAATATAAAAAAACATAGGTATCAAAGAACAAATAAAAAAGATTCTTATAATAAAATAACATATAATATAACATAATATTAATGTAATAATAAAAAATAATTAGTTTTTCAAACAGTAAATGTAAACAAAGTTAACAAATAAAGTAAATAATTAAATTAATTTATAAATTTACGTTCAAAAAAACAATTTGATTAACTTTTTCACCTTTTAGTCTGTTTCGTCGTTCTGTAATGATTTGTCCAGTTGTCCACCCTTTCACTTGGAACGGAAGTCCCAACAACACAAAGTCTTTTCATGGCTAGATCATAGAGACGTGGATAAACAGATTGGCGTTCTTTCCACCATTTAAGTGGATCTGAGGTTCTTAATAAAAGTGACTCTTGCATATATTTTTCAACTTCAATGATACTCGAAACTTTTGGGTTACTACTGCCAACCAGTGTAGGAGGACTTTGTCAACAAATTCCTCCTACACTGGGTGCCTGCTCACCAAGGGATAGAAGGCAATGAAAAAGCAAATAATCTAGCTAGGAAAGGAGCGAACACTCCACTAACTGGACCAGAACCGTTCTGCTTTCCAAGTGGTAACCAACTCAAGGCGGAACTCAAGAACTTGGAAGATTCCATCCGCAACCTGGAATGGAAATCTTGCAATGGTCTAAGACACTCGAAGAAGTTTCTGAGGGCTTATGATCAAGAAAAATCACAGATCTTCCTAGGTCTGAGTAAGAACAATCTTCGGATTGTCACGGGGTTTTTAACAGGACACTGTCTCCTCAATGAACACCTCAGTAGATTGAAACTAAGAAGATGCAGATGGCAAATGCAGATTCTGTGGGGAAGATGGTGAAACACCAGTACACCTCATCACTGAGTGCGCCGAGATGACAACCATTCGTGCCATGAAGTTTGGTACGACTGATGTTGGAGATGGAGAACTACCCTCTATAAAACCGTCCCAGATACTGGCTTTTGTCAAAGCCCTGGGACTGTATGATGAGTTATGATTCAAGAAAGGGGGACACAATGGATCTGTAAGGTCGAAGTGATTAACCCCCCTCCCACTCATTCTAAATTCATTCTAAATTCTACTGCCAACCAATTTTGATAAGTTTTGATCAAAATCGTCCCATAATTTAGATGACTGTTTGGGCTCCTCGGAGTCATTTTCGTTAAGCCGTTCTACATTTATTTCCTATCCGTTTCCTTGGGTAGTAAGTTTGTAATATAACGAGTTATATTGTCTTTTGTAGCCTCAAAACAAGTTTTGCTAGTGAATCCATGATTTTTGAATCTAGGATCCAAAAATGTAGATTCGGAAAAGACTTTGTGTTCTATATTATTAATTTTTTTAAGGGATGCCCACAGTGACTGTCCCAAACAACGAACTAACTTTGGTAAATCTGGATTACTATTTAAATAGTTTGCACAATATTTTTTAGGCCGGAACTAAGCAAAATTATTTTGGATGTCGTAACTATTTTCACTACTAATATCTTCTGTTACATCTTTTTAAAAACACCTAAAAGTTCACAACACTTCTCCAGGATATTAAACTCTTCATTGTTCAAATTTTCCAAGTTTGGTTAGTTAATAGCAATAGTAGAAATTAAAGATTCCTTAGTTTCTAATATTCTCCTGAACATGTCATATATTGAGTTCCATCTGGTAATTACATCCTGTTTGCGGTTTAATACAGAATGCCCCATTTGTTGTTGCATCGTCATCATGAGAGCGGTTGCCTTCGGACTTCTTTTGAAAAATTCAACTATTTTCTTCACCTTGGTCTGAATTTCCTTAATTTCTTCCATTGCAGTTGGAACAACTAAATTTAGTGTGTGTGCGAAACAGGGCACGTGCCTCCATTGTGTTTGTCTTTTTGCAGCAGTAATATATATATTGGCCGCATTGTCAATAGTTTTCGATTTTTTTCGAAATTTCCCACTTTTCGGTTATTCTTTTAAGTTCGTTAGCCAAATTGTCTGCAGTGTGGCTATCAGAATAATTGTAGCATTCTAGCAAAAATCTTTGTTTATCCCATGAGCTGTTACCGATACATAATTTTCATTAGCCACCGATGTCCAACTATCTGTTGTCAAACAAATGGCTTTGCATGACTTAAGGCTGTAAAGAACTTCTTCTTTTTTCATATTGTACATTTGCGGTATTAGGACATTGGATAAAGTTTTTCTGGAAGGCATTTGATAACCAGGATTTAAAGCTACTATGAATTTCTTGAAGCGATTTGAAAAGGTAAGTAATCTTTCACAATACTTTGCACTAATAACTCATTAAACTGATATGTTTTTTTATTACTAATTGGCTTGTGAAAATGTTCTGTTATTGTTGAAGTACTTTTTTATTGGATCTCGATCGGTTTGTATGTTGGTAGCTGTTGACGTTGATGCACCTTCATTTATTTCAAATGGAACTGTTGTAGTGGTTTCGGTATCTATGGTTTCAGTTGCGTTTGGAGTTGGGTTTGGGTTTGGATCGTTTCTTTCAGACCAAATAATATAATCTAATGAATATTTACTTACGTTATTTCCTTAATTTCCTCACATACCCCTCTTACAAGAGTTATTTCAAAAGATCAAAAAATCCTAAACCTATCACAATTTCAAAAATATTTGTATCGCCTAAAAAAATATACACAGCCTTATTCAAACCCCTCTTTTAACTTGAAAAACACTTTTAAGAATAATTATTTGAAACTGGCTGAAAATTTTTAATTGACACAAATTGAACAGGGCCAAAATCATAAGCTAGGCACATCATTACAATATTTGTTTATTTGAAATAACAATATTCGTTCATTTTATTAATTCATTCATCATTTGGCTCGTTATTATGGTTCTCGATGTTGTCACCGCTAAAAAAAATTATGTCACTAGTTTAAATTCTAAAACAACTGAAATACAATATTTGCTAAACCAACCATGAAAATTGTGATTAAGGGGTGAAACTTTTTTACACTCGTTAAAAAAATGATGCACAAACCATCTTTTTTTGTTCGTCTTTTGACACCAATTTTCTTTCTTACGCCAATACCAATTTGTCAGTATATCAATATTTTTTAAATAGGTGTTTATTAGCCTAACCTAACCCTAACCAATTACATAATATAATATACCCTACACCCGAGCCTACACCCTACCACCATTATTCACCACCCATCAATCTTTCAAAAAAATAAATTAAAAAAGAATCAAGCGTTAATTTTCTCCTACCTGTTGCGTCAGCTGTTGCCACACAAAATTCACTGAGTCTCAAAAATAGGGCACTGAGGTGTGTCTTGGGATAATAAAATTGATGTACTGTGTATATTATAGGATGTGCTATCTTATTAGTACAGTTACAGTAATCGCAATCATACGGACCTTGTACTTAGAAGAAAAAGAATTTATTAACTCTCACTGGCTTAATATTTATTTTATATTTTACATTCTATGAAAAATATTATTGGAAACAACATAAACTTATACATATAATATAAAAAAAACATAGGTATCAAAGAACAAATAAAAAAGATTCTTATAATAAAATAACATATAATATAACATAATATTAATGTAATAATAAAAAATAATTAGTTTTTCAAACAGTAAATGTAAACAAAGTTAACAAATAAAGTAAATAATTAAATTAATTTATAAATTTACGTTCAAAAAAACAATTTGATTAACTTTTTCACCTTTTAGTCTGTTTCGTCGTTCTGTAATGATTTGTCCAGTTTCAGAGAACATCCTTTCACTTGGAACGGAAGTCCCAACAACACAAAGTCTTTTCATGGCTAGGTCATAGAGACGTGGATAAACAGATTGGCGTTCTTTCCACCATTTAAGTGGATCTGCGGTTCTTAATAAAAGTGATTCTTGCATATATTTTTCAACTTCAATGATACTCGAAACTTTTGGGTTACTACTGCCAACCAATTTTGATAAGTTTTGATCAAAATCGTCCCATAATTTAGATGACTGTTTGGGCTCCTCGGAGTCATTTTCGTTAAGCCGTTCTACATTTATTTCCTATCCGTTTCCTTGAGTAAGTTTGTAATATAACGAGTTATGTTGTCTTTTGTAGCCTCAAAACAAGTTTTGCTAGTGAATCCATGATTTTTGAATCTAGGATCCAAAAATGTAGATTCGGAAAAGACATTGTGTTCTATATTATTAATTTTTTTAAGGGATGCCAACAGTGACTGTCCCAAACAACGAACTAACTTTGGTAAATCTGGATTACTATTTAAATAGTTTGCACAATATTTTTTAGGCCGGAACTAAGCAAAATTTTTTTGGATGTTGTAACTGTTTTCACTACTAATATCTTCTGTTACATCTTTTTAAAAACACCTAAAAGTTCACAACACTTCTCCAGGATATTAAACTCTTCATTGTTCAAATTTTCCAAGTTTGGATAGTTAATAGAAATAGTAGAAATTAAAGATTCCTTAGTTTCTAATATTCTCCTGAACATGTCATATATTGAGTTCCATCTGGTAATTACATCCTGTTTGCGGTTTAATACAGAATGCCCCATTTGTTGTTGCATCGTCGTCATGAGAGCGGTTGCCTTCGGACTTCTTTTGAAAAATTCAACTATTTTCTTCACCTTGGTCTGAATTTCCTTAATTCCTTCCATTGCAGTTGGAACAACTAAATTTAGTGTGTGTGCGAAACAGGGCACGTGCCTCCATTGTGTTTGTCTTTTTGCAGCAGTAATATTGGCCGCATTGTCAATAGTTTTCGATTTTTTTCGAAATTTGCCACTTTTCGGTTATTCTTTTAAGTTCGTTAGCCAAATTGTCTGCAGTGTGGCTATCAGAATAATTGTAGCATTCTAGCAAAAATCTTTGTTTATCCCATGAGCTGTTACCGATACATAATTTTCATTAGCCACCGATGTCCAACTATCTGTTGTCAAACAAATGGCTTTGCATGACTTAAGGCTGTAAAGAACTTCTTCTTTTTTCATATTGTACATTTGCGGTATTAGGACATTGGATAAAGTTTTTCTGGAAGGCATTTGATAACCAGGATTTAAAGCTACTATGAATTTCTTGAAGCGATTTGAAAAAGTAAGTAATCTTTCACGATACTTTGCACTAATAACTCATTAAACTGATATGTTTTTTTATTACTAATTGGCTTGTGAAAATATTCTGTTATTGTTGAAGTACTTTTTTTATTGGATCTCGAACGGTTTGTATGTTGGTAGCTGTTGACGTTGATGCACCTTCATTTATTTCAAATGGAACTGTTGTAGTGGTTTCGGTATCTATGGTTTCAGTTGGGTTTGGAGTTGGGTTTGGGTTTGGATCGTTTCTTTCAGACCAAATAATATAATCTAATGAATATTTACTTACGTTATTTCCTTAATTTCCTCACATACCCCTCTTACAAGAGTTATTTCAAAAGATCAAAAAATCCTAAACCTATCACAATTTCAAAAATATTTGTATCGCCTAAAAAAATATACACAGCCTTATTCAAACCCCTATTTTAACTTGAAAAACACTTTTAAGAAACATTATTTGAAACTGACTGAAAATTTTTAATTGACACAAATTGAACAGGGCCAAAATCATAAGCTAGGCACATCATTACAATATTTGTTTATTTGAAATAACAATATTCGTTTATTTTATAAATTCATTCATCATTTGGCTCGTTATTGTGGTTCTCGATGTTGTCACCGCTAAAAAAAATTATGTGATTACTTTTAAATTCTAAAACAACTGAAATACAATATTTGCTAAACCAACCATGAAAATTGTGATTAAGGGATGAAACTTTTTTACACTCGTTAAAAAAATGATGCACAAACCATCTTTTTTTGTTCGTCTTTTGACACCAATTTTCTTTCTTACGCCAATACCAATTTGTCAGTATATCAATATTTTTTTTAAATAGGTGTTTATTAGCCTAACCTAACCCTAACCAATTACATAATATAATATACCCTACACCCGAGCCTACACCCTACCACCATTATTCACCACCCATCAATCTTTCAAAAAAATAAATTAAAAAAGAATCAAGCGTTAATTTTCTCCTACCTGTTGCGTCAGCTGTTGCCACACAAAATTCACTGAGTCTCAAAAATAGGGCACTGAGGTGTGTCTTGGGATAATAAATGGTTTCTTATTCACAAAATACCTAATTACACAAAACACGAATTTTCCGACAGCAACGATTCTCGTGGTTTCGTTATTTTATTTAAAGGACTTAAAAAGAAATAGCTTTCTTTAAACGTAGATATACAATGGATGTCTAATGGATATCCTTCAATATTACCGATATGCTCCGTTTATAGCCTATATCCCTAGATATCTATGAGATATCTATTGGACATAAAGGTTTTAAAATCCATTTTAGAGTTAATGGTTGTTACAAGAGTTTTAAGAGCTTTATAACCATTGTATTTTTGTTTTTTTTTTGTTAACATTTTGAACTGATGTGTGTCTGTTAATATTCACCCGAGATAGTCACTATATATCTAATGGATATATGGCATGGATATTGACATTAAGTGGATATAGGGTTATCCACTAGATATCTAAGGGATATTGTGGGAGAGCCATCTACTTTAGAATGGTCTACTAATAATCCGCTTGCGTTTACCACGTAGCCTAGATACTTCAATTCAGGTTTGGAGAAGACACATTTGTCTTTGTTTGAGACCGGCGCGGCGTCTTTAATCTGTTTCAGGACTTCCTGTAATATCTCTATGTGTTTTTCAAACGTAGGCGTAACTATAAGCACATCGTCGAGATTGACATAGAGATACACAAAAACAGACTGTTCTAAATCTACACCTATAACCTGATCAATCAAGCGTTGCCAGACAGCGGGTGCACAATGTAAACCAAAAGGCATTCTTTTCAATTGATACAACCCTCTGTTTGGTATTGTAAAAGCAAGTAATGGTCTGGTATCTTTAGCAACTGGTATCTGCCAGATTTTATATCCAAAGTTGTGAGGTATTTTGCATCACATAGTTTATCAAGTGTTGAGCTGATATACGGCACGGGATACGCATTAGTTGTAGCGACTTTATTTAATGCTCGAAAATCGACGCAACATCTCCAACGACCGTTGTGACGACTTTTCTGTCGTTACCCAAATAGAATGAAAAAAGAATCCGTTGCTCAGGGTTAGAGGAAAGCTGGGTTCGTAGGTAAGGCTTCTGACTCACAGTGACTTTCTAATGTTGTTAAATATGAAAATAAAAAAATGATAATATATAGGCTGCAGAGATTTTAATATTGATGTTAATAGGTATGGCCAAAGACAGTGAAAAGGGCGCCACTTACTTTGTTTATGAGAGTGGTAAAGTAAGAAACCAAAAAGAAAAATACAATATCACAACATAGCTAAAATAAAGTAATCAACAGCATTAAGGGTCTATTATGTTTATCAGGAATAAAAGTCAGAAATAACTATCCTACATTAAACATTTATTGAAAACGAACACAAGTATCATCAATTAGTCACAGTGATCCCAATAAAACCGCAAGTTATTTTAAATAGATTTGAATTTAGTAACTGTATTCTGTGAACTAAGTAAGCTACTTAATAAAAACAGGTGAAATTTATGTATGTCTCAATACGATGATGTTTCGAAACATGTCGTGTACAAAAACCTTTAAAGTGAATACGTGTTAATAATTTTCATATAAAATATCATAGCTAAGTAAGAGTGTACTGTACGAATCAAATTATAACTTATAACGTTAAATAAAAAAATAATTTTGACTACAATATGTGGGATAAATAGTGATAATTTACCAGGTTATTAAATCTGTTGTCTCAAAAATTATAAAATAAAAGCGTACCTTGTGTATCAAACTTAAGACTTATCTGTATATAGTTTCTTATGATGTAAACAGGTAGTTAGGTACTCTCCAGACTAACAGAAGTGGATGCAGATGACTATGGCAGGAGAAGTCCTCGATATCAGCCAAAAGAACGATTGTAATGTCAGGAACACTGTCTTAAGGTCATATGGTAGTTACTGAGTACCAGGTGGTAGTTACTGAGTACCATGTGGTAGTTACTGAGTACCATGTGATAGTTACTTAATATCATGTGGTACTTTTACTAAGTACCATGTCGTAGTTTTACTTAATATCATGCGGTAGTTTTACTTAATATCATGTGGTACTTTTACTTAATATCATGTGGTACTTTTACTTAATATCATGTGGTACTTTTACTCTATAAATAAAAAATAGTTCTCAGGACAGATACTCAATAAAAAAAACAACTTACGGTCTGAAAATCAGCTTTACATAAATATATTCAAACCATATGCCGATCCAAACCAGTAATTAAATACTCAAGTAAACGAAATAACAAACGGAAATAACTGAAATAGAATTTAGTTAGATAGGGCTATATAAAATGGCGGATAAACTTACGGTGATCATTCCAAGAAGAAACCAAACAAATACGATCTATACTCTGAATTGCATACTTTACAAGGTTTTCAAATCTCCAAATCGGATACCCATGCAATCGAAATCGAAAAGTGGATTCAGAGTGCTTTTCACTGGAAAATTTGTCGGACGCCGAAACGCGTCTTCTTCAGATCCAAATCCCCAGAAAAAAGCCTTCTTCTCAGTTTCAGAAACGAAAACAAAAAAAAACCTTTTCACCACAGACAAGTGAAATGCAATTAAAGAAGTTTGGCATATAGCGAATAGATGGCGCTAATAAACAAGACAGTAAACTGTAAGAAATGAAGTTTGACATCTAGCGAATAGATGCGCTAATAAAAATTAAATATCGAAACAAGTGACCTGTAACAAATGGAGTTTGGTATCTTTGGCATCTAGCAAATAGATGGCGCCAATACTAAGAAATTTAAATAAAAATAGATTTTTAAATTCAATTTTATTAAAGGAAATAAAAAATGCTACACTGCCCCCCTCCAAAAAAAAGAAAGGCCCTCAAAGAGGACTTTCGCCCAAACAACACTAAGGAAAACTAAATTAAATTGGTACATGTTTTTAGATTTTTTTTAAATTAAATTTGGTGGATGATAGCTTCGTGTATCACATGTCCATAAAGGAGTCACAATTGGTAAGTCGCAATCGGTATGTCAAATCAGGAGAAGTTACACAATCGGGAAAGTCAAAATCACCACATAATCCAAAAAAAAACAAAATCATATACGAAATATATGATAAACTAAAACTAAACTTAAAACTAAAAAGGTATGGGATAGGAAAAGAAAAAATAATCCCATGGAAGCGCAGATGTTTCTGAAGAAATTCCCCCGCTGATCGCCTGCACTCAACCCACCTAGTATGAGGCAACGAAATGATTCACAAATCGCGTGTAATCATTCATGCGACCCCTCACACCCAAGGAAGCAGAGAACAAACAAACAACAAAAGAACCTCAACAAAAGCCATGTTACGGATCACTATAAGAGGTTAGTTTGGCGTGATCAAGACAAACTACCTTCGCCACAACCTGTGTGCTCACCGGTTAACCATTCAAGGTAACTCACCTGTATGAGAAAAAGAAGGAAAATTACAATAGAAAACACAATAGAAAGACACAAAGAAAGAAAAAAAAAAGATTGTCACTAATGACCCAAAATATCCGTAACATAGGATTCCAGCCTATGAAACGCTATTGCAAATATGGAAAGAAGATCACAATAATATCCAAAACACAGTAAAACTTACGAAGTCATGAGGTTAGCTACGTCTCACTTCTAGGTTGCAATCAAAATCATAACAACTTTTCGTTTGTTCACGAAGTTGTGTTCTCAAAATACACAAAATACAAGAATCTCTTACATTTCAGATCCTTGTGAACTGAATAACAAAGAATAGAGCAAATGACATAAAACTATATGAGTAATTAACAGAATTACCATCCCACAAAATATTTACTCAAAATTAGGTAATCTGTAGAATACTCGAAGAAAAAAATACTGTCATATGCTCGCATTTCCAAATAGAAATACTATAACATATCAAAAATATAGGTACGCAAAAAAAACTAAATGACAATATAGTTATACTGATTCGCGACAAATCCGTAAAAAAACGAGAAGCAAATGTTGTATAACTGTTTAATCTAAACTAAAAAGAAACTAAAATATAATCTATGTATCCGTTAGACTAAACCCTAAAAAGGAATCGGACATAATAGATTATTTGAATTACTGTGACGTAGTAGAGACATTTTCTGTATCATCGTCGTCAATCGTGTGACCTTGGTATGGTTTAAGATCTTTTATATGCCAGCGGCCTGCGTTAGTACCATTCTCGTCTACTAAAACATAAACTAAATTCGAGATTTTCTTTCGCACTGAAGATAAAATAAAACGAGGAGCTAACTTGGCTGAAAAGTTAATACCAGCATTTGATAAGACCTTATTACGTCTCCAAACCAAATCACCAACCTGAAAAGATAAATCACGCCTACGCAAATTATAAGACTTCGAGTTTCTTTCATAAGCAGCATGAAGTTTCTTACGGACTTCGCTAAAGACACTATAAAGATTTTTGAGTTCAGAAGCGTAAGAGTTGCGATCGCCAGGCATAATTTCAAAATCTTCAGAAAATTTAACTTGACCATAATACTTACCAGAGATGGGAATATGTCTACCAAAAACTAAAAATGAAGGAGAAAAACCTGTGACCTCATGTTTAGAAGTATTTAAAGCAAACTGAATATTAGAGAGCTGAACATCCCAATCTGTATGCTGTTTAACATAAGTTCTAATAGCTGTTCCTACAGTTTTATTCATTCGCTCAACAAAGTTACATTGAGGAGAATACACAGCATTATACCAGATCTTCTGAACTTGGTATTTCTTAGCTAAATCTCTAAATTCTTTCGCAACAAATTGAGGACCATTGTCACAAATTATATGTTGAGGTACTCCATAGGTAAGAAAAACTTCATTCTCAAGATACTTCACAATATAGGGAGATTTTGATGAACGCAACGGACACAGAAGAACATACTTCGAAAACCAATCGCCAACAACTAAAAGCCACTTATGACCCTTTTTTGATCTAGGAAAAGGACCCATAAGATCTAAAGCGATTGTCTGAAAAGGCATATTAACTTGCTTTTCTTTTCCCATCTTACCTAACGGCATAGTATTAGAAGATTTTTGAGCTCCGCAAACACGACAACTCCTAACAAATTTAAGAACATCGGCTCTCATCTTGGGCCAATAAAATTGTTCTTGAAGTCTCGATAAAGTCTTATAAAAACCCAAATGCGAACAAGTTGGCGGATTATGACATGATTCGATAATATTACGACGTTGAGGACGTGGAACAACCTGCTTCCATTCTTGAAGATTTGATGAAAATGGTAACTGTACCGGAATAAACTTAAAAAGAAAACCATCTTCAACTTTCCACTGTGGAAATGAACCAGGTGAAGCTAAAATCTTTTGCTTCATAGTCTCATACCATGCGTCAGTATGGTCTAAATCTATATTCAAAACGGAAATTTGCGGACATACAAAAGAATCATTATCTGAAATATCTGAAGGAGAATCATCACTAGGTATTCTACTAAGAAAATCTGGAACTACATTATTTGAACCTTTACGATGAACTAAATCAAACGTAAACTGTCTAAGTCTAACAGACCATCTAGCAAGACGACCAGTAGGATTCTGTAATTTATTAAGCCACAAAAGAGAGTAATGATCTGTACAAACGGTAAAACGTACTCCATCAATCCACGGACGAAATTTTTCCAAACTAAAAATAACAGCTAAGCACTCTCGCTCAGTTACACTATAATTGCGCTCGGATCTAGTAAGAGATCTACTAGCATAAGAAATTACACGATCTTCGTCATTAATTTTCTGTATAAGCACTCCACCAAGACCGGTGTTGGATGCATCTGTTTCTATAATAAAAGGTTTAGAAAAATCCGGTTGGGACAAAATTGGAGCAGAAACAAGAAGTTGTTTAATTTTCAAAAAAGAATCTTCAGCGGCAGGATTCCACTGAACTCCTTGACCTTTCTTTTTACCTTTTAACAAATCATTAATGGGTGAAACTAAAGTTGAAAAATTTCTTATAAAACGACGATACCAACTACACAAACCTATAAATCGTTTTATTTCAGTCGTAGTGGTAGGGCGAGGAAAGTTTAACATGGCTGAAACTTTTTCTGGATCAGTTCTTAATGAATTAGAGCCAACAATATATCCAAGAAATTTTAAAGATTTTTTAAAAAATTCACACTTTTTTATATTTATAGTTAGATTAGCATCTTTTAACTTATCTCTAACTTCAGAAAGCAATTTAATATGTTCCTCAAAACTAGGTGAACATATGATTATATCATCTAAATAGCAAAAAATGTGTGGTTCATAACGTGGTCCAAAAATAGCATCAACAAGTCTTTGTTGTGTCTGAGCGGCATTACACAATCCAAATGGCACTGTATTAAATTGAAATTGACCTCTACCAACTATACTGAAAGCAGTTTTTGGTTTGGAATCCTCGGACAATGGAATCTGCCAGAAACTTTTACGCAAATCTATACTAGAAATATACGTAGCCCCACGTTGGGCGCCATATACTTTATTCTTCTAATTCTACCAGCCAAATGTACAAGACGAGATTTTATAACTTTAAACATTGAATCATTTACTCCACCCTCGAATTCAGAAATTGACAAAGAAATTGAATCTAAAGTTGCTTTAATTTCGAAAATTTCTTGATCAAAAGAAAGAGGATAATTTTCCATATTAACTAAACAAAAAGGGTTATTAATTTCTCTACTTAAAAGACCTGACAAAATTTTACGTTTACTCTCAACATTTTTAGATTTCTTAATACCCCTAATAAGAAGTTCATAATCTAATTCTACTTGTCGTAAATGATTAACTTTAAAAGATTCTTTCTCCATTGTAATTCAGTTATATAAGATATTAAGGATTAAATGATTCAGAAAAATTTACTAATTTTAACAAAAAGCTGTTATGACTCGACGCAATCTATCAGAAAGAAATTATGTTCAATGTCAAAACCAAAAAAGACTCAAATATTCAAAACAAATTCCAAAATTTTACGAAGTACTAACAACGCTACCCTGTATACTAAAATTATGTCCACTCTGTATATTCAAAATATAACCATACATGTATATTTAAATCAAAATCAAAATTTCAATAAACTATGTAGTCAGAAGTATCAAGTTATTTATCTCTGAGTTTTAAACCGATAAACCCCTATAATACCCTCTATAACATAAAAAACAAAAATTGCTGTTGTACTGAAATTATAAAAATTAAATTACAGAAATGATGAAAACAAAATTTCAAAACTATAGTCTTTGCCTTAAAGAAAATTTATCTGAGCCTAATAGAAATTATTTTACTAGATTAAGTTTACCAATAAAAGTCAAACAAAATAAACTAAGTTGATCAAATTAAATAGAACATGAGCTAATCAAATTAAGCTGAGCCAATCAAATTAAGCTCAGTCAATCAAATTAAGCTGAGCCCCACGTTACAGGGCGTCATATACTTTATTCTTCTATGTGTGACGACTTTTCTGTCGTTACCCAAATAGAATGAAAAAAGAATCCGTTGCTCAGGGTTAGAGGAAAGCTGGGTTCGTAGGTAAGGCTTCTGACTCACAGTGACTTTCTAATGTTGTTAAATATGAAAATAAAAAAATGATAATATATAGGCTGCAGAGATTTTAATATTGATGTTAATAGGTATGGCCAAAGACAGTGAAAAGGGCGCCACTTACTTTGTTTATGAGAGTGGTAAAGTAAGAAACCAAAAAGAAAAATACAATATCACAACATAGCTAAAATAAAGTAATCAACAGCATTAAGGGTCTATTATGTTTATCAGGAATAAAAGTCAGAAATAACTATCCTGCATTAAACATTTATTGAAAACGAACACAAGTATCATCAATTAGTCACAGTGATCCCAATAAAACCGCAAGTTATTTTAAATAGATTTGAATTTAGTAACTGTATTCTGTGAACTAAGTAAGCTACTTAATAAAAACAGGTGAAATTTATGTATGTCTCAATACGATGATGTTTCGAAACATGTCGTGTACAAAAACCTTTAAAGTGAATACGTGTTAATAATTTTCATATAAAATATCATAGCTAAGTAAGAGTGTACTGTACGAATCAAATTATAACTTATAACGTTAAATAAAAAAATAATTTTGACTACAATATGTGGGATAAATAGTGATAATTTACCAGGTTATTAAATCTGTTGTCTCAAAAATTATAAAATAAAAGCGTACCTTGTGTATCAAACTTAAGACTTATCTGTATATAGTTTCTTATGATGTAAACAGGTAGTTAGGTACTCTCCAGACTAACAGAAGTGGATGCAGATGACTATGGCAGGAGAAGTCCTCGATATCAGCCAAAAGAACGATTGTAATGTCAGGAACACTGTCTTAAGGTCATATGGTAGTTACTGAGTACCAGGTGGTAGTTACTGAGTACCATGTGGTAGTTACTGAGTACCATGTGATAGTTACTTAATATCATGTGGTACTTTTACTAAGTACCATGTCGTAGTTTTACTTAATATCATGCGGTAGTTTTACTTAATATCATGTGGTACTTTTACTTAATATCATGTGGTACTTTTACTTAATATCATGTGGTACTTTTACTCTATAAATAAAAAATAGTTCTCAGGACAGATACTCAATAAAAAACAACTTACGGTCTGAAAATCAGCTTTACATAAATATATTCAAACCATATGCCGATCCAAACCAGTAATTAAATACTCAAGTAAACGAAATAACAAACGGAAATAACTGAAATAGAATTTAGTTAGATAGGGCTATATAAAATGGCGGATAAACTTACGGTGATCATTCCAAGAAGAAACCAAACAAATACGATCTATACTCTGAATTGCATACTTTACAAGGTTTTCAAATCTCCAAATCGGATACCCATGCAATCGAAATCGAAAAGTGGATTCAGAGTGCTTTTCACTGGAAAATTTGTCGGACGCCGAAACGCGTCTTCTTCAGATCCAAATTCCCAGAAAAAAGACCTTCTTCTCAGTTTCAGAAACGAAAACAAAAAAACCCTTTTCACCACAGACAAGTGAAATGCAATTAAAGAAGTTTGGCATATAGCGAATAGATGGCGCTAATAAACAAGACAAGTAAACTGTAAGAAATGAAGTTTGACATCTAGCGAATAGATGCGCTAATAAAAATTAAATATCGAAACAAGTGACCTGTAACAAATGGAGTTTGGTATCTTTGGCATCTAGCAAATAGATGGCGCCAATACTAAGAAATTTAAATAAAAATAGATTTTTAAATTCAATTTTATTAAAGGAAATAAAAAATGCTACACCGTCTGGTTTCTTTACCATAATAATGGGAGATGGGAGAAGATCATGGTGATGAGGAAGGCTCTACGATATCATCAGCTAACATTTTTTCAAGTTTAGCACATGCTTCTTTTTGTAATGCTAGTGACAAAGGATATTATCTCTGTTTAATTGGTGGTGATGTTGTCTGTAAACTCAATTCTACACGATTTGTACATCCGAGTGTGTTTCCGTCAGAAATAAAAATTTTGCTTTTTAACTTATCCAATTGGTTTCTTTGGTCGGTAGTAAGCATTTCGATTGGATGTATAGCTGCAATTTCTGTAGTGGTCGGCATCACTGTCTCTCGAAACCAGTTAAATTCTTTCGTGATGCTAAAAAAATAAAAGTAGGAGAAATTTCATTTATACATATACCGTGCTGGCAAAAAAAAATTAGCAATAGGAGGTTTTCAATGCGATAAAAAAAGATGTTAAGGCTGCAAAATATACTGCAGTGCAACAGAGATGGATAAAGCGTCTTTTCCCTACCATCGTTTAGGGGAAGTGATACGTCGAGCGAGCCTCTGCGAGAGGGAGCGGGGCTTTAAGACGTTTGTGTGGGGGCTACCGGTAACAGAATAGAATAGAAAATAGAATCAGTATCAGTCAGATGTCGGTGTGGTGATTATTAATCGCATTTTTCAGTTAATAATATGTTTTACGATCATGTTACTCCCTGTTGTATTTAATGCAACAGTGCTTTAAACTTAGTTGAATTTTTATCAGCCTTAAGCCTAAAATTGAAATAAAAAACAAGTACTCTAAAAGAAGTAAACTCATAAACATTTTTAAAAATAAATAAAAATGATTTCTTATAATAAATAAACTATAAACAAAATTAAAAATAACTATGAACAAAATTTATTTTAACAAATGTTCGAAAGCATTTCCCTGTTGGGCTTCGCAGTAGCCGAGCCGATTATAAAACTCCGTCCTAACGTTCGATAGTACCTCCGGTGTTATGGAGTTAGTACTATCAGTCAAGAATTCCTGAACTGGTCTTGCATTGTGAGCAGGACAGCCATCCTGCTGAAACCAAATTTCATCAAAATTGACATTAAGGGTCCGCACAGCTGGCATAATTTGATTCTGCAGCATCTGCAAGTATTTTGCAGCATTTAAATACCCATCGATGACAGAAGGCCCAACAATATGGTCGCCTAAAATACCGGCCCACATATTAATCTTTTGGGGATATTGGGTACGTAATGGCACAGTCAGATGTTTATTTTCCCATGACCAATATCTAACGGCTGAAGGATTGTAATGACCATGAAGAGAAAATGATGATTCTTCTGTAAATAAAATGTTTTTTAAAAATTGGTCGTTTTCATCAATTTTCTGCCTCATGGTCTCACAAAACTCCATGCGTGCAATACAGTCACGTGGGAAAATTTCTTGGGTGGTTTTAATTTTGTACGATTTGTAACCATGTTTTTTCAAAACATACCGAACTGTGCGGTCCGGAACGTCAATTTCTTGGGAAATTTGGTTGCTGGAGCATGGCTCACTTGCTTCTACAAAGGCACATACATTTTGATCCCTCTCGACTCTTTCTTCAGGAATAGGACGGAGTTCTTGATCCTTGTGGTAGCATTTACCACACTGGTTAATGCATCAGGATTGCTTAAAACGATTAAAAATATTAAAAATCGTTTGGCGCGATGGGACCTGTTGACCCGAGTAAGCAAATATAAATTGCTCAATAACTTCCTCGGCACTTTCAGCTTTGCTGTACCATAACAAAATATTTAATTTTTGCTCACGAGAATACATTTTTTAAAACATAGCTATTAAATACTTCTGAGGCAAAAGGCTATGTGAGAATGTGAAAATGAACATGGAATATGGAAAGAGGAATGAGCTAGAGCCAGAGTGGGAGATCTAGTTAGTGGGGACAGTAAACACGACAGACAGTGTTGCCATTCTATTAAATAGAATTATATGTTGGCTTATCCCAAATCCCAAATCTTACATCTTATTTTGCTTACTTAATAAAATATTAAATAAAGAACAAAAGAATTTTAAGAATGTTTTCTCTAGGCACATTACTTCTTTCTAAAACGAAAAGTAACATGCAAAATGTTGAAATCACTTTTGAAATAGCAATTGATAGCAAGTGCAATTCTATGAAATGGCAACACTGTCCAACGCATGACCTTCTCACCAGTCGCCCCGCCATCGACGCGTCGGTCGGCGGCGGCGGTGAAAAAAGAATTAGGCCCAAAAAAACTCCAAAAAGGAGTAGCCGAACAGGGTTGCCGGGTTGTTAACACAAAATAAAATATAATATTTAAGTCTAAAATTAGCATTCCTATGTGTTGTAATCATAGACTTAAAATAAAATATTTAGTTTGATAGAACTGGTCTTTGGAAAAAGAAGAAAAATCTATCCCATCGCGAAAGCAAAATGGAAAAACAAGAAATTAAGGATACTAAGAAAGCTTACACAGCTGAGGAGATTAAGAAGATCTCTCCAGGCTATAGAGGAAAGCCGGAAAATTTCAAGATCATCCACGAGTTCCACAGCTCAAATGGGAGCAGCATATTGCTTTGGATTCCAGCTGTTTAAAGAGGATGGACCAGGAGAAACCAGGCGCTCAAAAACAATCAATTGGAGCTGCATCACTGGAATGGGACACGTACCTTGGGAAATGCCAGACCCATGGTATGAAAATCGGAATCTAAGGCGCGATTTGCCAGAAGTGTTGGGCTCAGAAAGATTCAGAGTCATAGGCATAAGGCAGGACATACAAACGCAAAATGCGGTTCGCCGCATGATTAAAACACAGCGTTAAATAGAATATTTTAACCGTCAAAGACAAAGATAGGTTCGAAAGAACAGACGCCTACTTAATTGTAGTTAAATCTGCGGATCTAATGTCAAAGACAAAGTTAAAATAAAACTTTATTTTAAAATCTAATGGATCGTCACTCCACCCCTAAAAACATACATCATGTTAAAACGAAAGGAAATTTTAAAATATAGACTGAGCATCTCATTCATAAATAGCTGGAACATGCGGTCAGACAATGTCTTGTTATTGTTGTGTTATTGTTTTAGGTTATAACGAGGGCGACACGAGCGATAGATAGGTTGTCTCTGTCGTAACGGTCGTTCCCTGACGACTCTGCGGAGAAACACAACACTGTCGTTCGTTTCTCAAATACACCTGAACTCTCCGTATCATAGCCGGGTATTTTTTTTATTTTAATGAAGCTATAATTAAATTAAAAATATATCGTATTTAAACTTTTTTATATTTTATTAAGATTTAGGACAGGTTTTTTAAATAAAAGTTTAGAAAAAACGTCTCAGAGTCCAAAAAGGATAAAAATAATAAAATACACGTTATAGAAGAAATTTTATAATCGAAATTACGTAATTTTTGAAATTAATAATAAATTATTAATTTTAGTCAAACATTTACAACCCCTAATATTAATCAAAACAGGATCTATTCCACAGATATAATAGAATCGGCGACAGGGAGAGAAAAAAAAATATGATGTAATTTTTTTTCTGGTTAAGTGATGTCTTATTATGTAAATTAGAGAAAACATAAATCTGTTCCATTAAAGCAAGGAAGGTGATAGGAAGTGGATAAAATGAAAACTACATTTATTTAACTCGGTACTGTCTTTATTATACCGGGTGCGTCCCAAAAGTGGCTCATCCCCATAATTTTTTATATTTTCAAATAAAAAAACAAGATTTAGTATGTTAGTATATGACATAAATTAGGATTGATTGACGCATTCAATTGTTTTTGGTCACTTCCTGTTTCACCGGAAATGACTATAACTTTTAATTTTTACACGGCACCCTCGGTATATTTCTACTTTATTCGATAGAAAATGACACTCTGAATAGAATGACATATCGTATGTCAACTTTTGACATTTTCGCATATGGTTTAATTGTAATTGTAACACGCGGTTCATAACGACAATTTGACTCGAAATACCAAGTGTGTGGTATCAATATATTCATAAAAAAATGCTTTTTCCAAATATGCTAATGAGTCACCCTTGTTCCATTTGAAAAAATTGACATATGTATGATATGTTGATGATATCTTTTAACCGGCCTAGACAAGACACGAAACCCTTTAGACGATCAAAACTATTTTTCCAAGGCTCCTTGATTAAAACTTAGTGTTTTTAACAACACCATGGCACCCTGGATTGAAATTTAAAATACGATTTGTTTTTAAGCGACAATGTCAAAAGTTGACATATATGTCATTCTATTCAGAGTCATTTTTTATCGAATAAAGTACCAATATACCGAGGGTGCTTTTAAAAATCAAAAGATGTAATCATTTCGGTGAACCAGGAAGAGACCAAAAACAATTGAATACGTCAATAAATCCTAATTTATGTCATATACCTAGTAACATACAAATCTGTTTTTTTTTATCTGAAAAAATAAAAAAGTTATAGGGGGTGAGCCACTTTTGAGACGACCCGGTATATTAAAAAATATTGTTTCATAATGTAATATCATTTTAAAATTCTTGTATGTTATTTTAGATTCTGAAGATAATTTTAGAATAAACCGGAATATATTTTTAATAAAAACATTATTAATTATTAACAGGGTTATAATTATGATTTTGTTACAATGTAAGTAAGTAAATAATGTAATGTAAGAGAAAAAATTCAGATTTTACATTTTACTAAATTTCTTGCAAATTTGGCACTGGCGAACCATATTTTATAGTTCTTGAACAGAAATAGTCAATAAAATAAACACTTAAGGACTACAAGCTAAGAAAATGCGTTAATACAGCCGGGGACATAGCGGCAACAAAGCTTTACCGCACACGTGCGACGCGTACTACAAGGTAATAAACTTAGATTAAGAATAAAAATAGATAGAGCAAGTCATTCATAAATTCACAAAATCGAGGTGCCTACATCGTTTTATCGGTGAGTGCCCCCACTACCCTAGTTTATGGACAGCGGGGTAAAGAGGAAAGTGGTAGGGGAGTTTACAGCAGAAGAGCATCAAAACAGAATTTAACTTTGAGATATCATTGATGAGTAAAGTAAAAGTCAGAGATATAGAAGTAGGTGGTTAGAGGCAAAGATAAAATATTTTTTAATAATAAATTTTAAAAATATGTTCATGCAATAAAACTAATAAATTATTATAAATACATAATAGTATAATTAAAAAGCACAAAATTCATCTTTTCCTACCTATACCATAAATATATTCGGTAATTTTAATTGGAAATATTAGCACAAAAACTAAAAAAAACAATGTTCTATAGTTTTCAAATTCATATTAGTAAGAGAGTAATATTTTGACCAAACGAATTCTCAATGTAAGGATATTTAGATACCATATAATTTTACATTAATTAGGTATTAATCATAACACGATATTAATAAAAAATACAAGTGTATTTTAATAATATATTTAGGGACTAAGTAAAAATATATATGTATAATATTCTTACTACTGCTACTATATACTATACTTACTTGCTACTTGTACTACTTACTTACTTGTACTACTTACTATATACTATTATTACTTATATATATACTATACTTACTACATTTATAGGTTCATACTAAATAAAATATTGTAGCCTGAAAAAAATATATTTTGTTAAATGCCACTGTAAGGATCCAAGCAGAAACTAATTTCTCATTGGCTTGTTACTTGTTAACATATGTATTTGCATAACAAATAACATAGTTATAGCAAATAGTCTAAAAAAAACGGCAAAGGCGGCTGGGGAATGACGATTGATAATTTAGCGAGGTTAATCTTAAATTACACCATTTAAAAATCATTTTTACTTAATGTAAAAATAAATTACAACCTTAGAGCGCCTTTAAAAAATAGTACGAGCCAAGAAAATGACCTCTAGGGCTTGACCTCGCTGAAATTATCATATTTTCATTCCCCAGTCGCCTTTGAAGCCGTTTTTTTTCGATCGTATGGTTTCCTAACTTATTCAATCAATCAATCATTTATTTATTTCCATAAAACAATGTACAATTGTATAGGAATAGTCAATAAATTCTTAAAGCTAACACAAATATATAATACAAAGATACAAAAACAAACACAACAGATCATAATAAAATTATCTAATACGTAGGCTTCATATTATAATTTGCATGTATTCCTCCACACTATAAAAGTTCATTCCCAACAAATAATTTTTTAAGTAAAAGTCTAGAATATGCGATTCCAATCACTATCATAATTTGTCTCTCAACAAAAGTAATTCTGTAGCTCTGCCTAAGGTTCACATCTCTCACTATTTTGCATAGTAGCATTACGTCAATTTTAAACATGTTGTAAAGGACCAATTTCATATGCACTATGTAATTAAAGTAACGACTTCCACACCATGAATATCTTCACTTCCTAAAACAAAATATAAACATGAAGTTGGTGAATATAAATATCTACATTGAGTATACATTGTGAGCAAAATAAAATTGACAATCAATGACATTCACCACATAAATTTACATTTTATAAAATTACTTAAATCTTGCTTTCAAAGCCAACCCAAACGCTGTTTTTTTTTGTGGTGAGATCTTATACAACTATAGTGTAATTTTAGTAAAATAATACTAATATAACATTTTTATATACAAATCTATATACATATAGGGTAACACCTCTCATAGGACGCGAAGGCTCCAAGGAAAATGAAAGTTAATTTGTATGTGACTTGATTGATTTCTAAACCCTCCATATGTTCTCAAAATTTCATTTCAATACAAACTTCCAACAACAAAAATCCTTGAAACCTTCGTATCGTATGAAAGGGACCACCCTGTACACTTTGAATCTGTGTATACATATTAGTATATAGTAGTATTTTATATTAAAAAATTAACTGTAAATATATATGTACTTACATATTGTGACGGAATAGGTATCCTATAACAAGATCATACTTCTTATCTCGTTATCTGCAGGATCCTGATATCTTAATGTTAATTTCCTAGGTGATGTTAAAACAACTGAAACACCATAAATCGCGACATAAATGGCTGTGAAAATTCATCAGTTTTTAAATATTTTCTTCAATTCCTTATAAAAAAATCAGCTGTTCTTGAGTTCTCTTTTGCTCGACTTTTTAATATTATGCTATGAATAAATCCTAACAGAGAAAACCATTTAATTTTTCTCTCACTATCTTTTAGAAATCTGAAATAAATTATTTATGTTAGTAATAGATAGTTTCGCAACCGTAAATAGGCAATATTTTTTTTTATAAATGTAAACATACCAATTATTTGTATTCATAATTAAATACAAATATAGGATTTTAAATCGGACAATATTGTAACAAAAATATAAACATTACTTCTTATAATATACATAATATATTATATTCACAAAATTATATTATAAAACAAATAGGTAAATAAAACGAGATGCTGTATTACCACAGAACAGTACTTACTTTTGAAATGACACTCCACGATGTTTAAATTCTTTAATTCTCACACATTTCCCAGTGTAGACCCATTTTAAATGCTAATTTTGGTCCTTTATATAAAATGAAACAATTATACATTAATAGTTTATTAATAGTTAAGAAATATGGAAAAATAAAAGCTGACCATGCCAATCAGCTGTTTATTGACACTGTTGGCCGCGTCCAATTCCCCTACTATAGAAAATACTATAACAACAGAGCGGCGTTGTCAGATTAAAAATTAATCCTAACGGCTCATGAAAAATGACGAAATTTACAAATATTTGAAAGTTTATTTTTCTTGTAATCTTAACTGAATCTTAATAAAGTAGGTATGGGGCCACCTTAGCCCAAGGTCAACCCCCATTTTCTCCCTAAATTTAGGGAAATTTTCCCGTCCATAGCGGCCCACCCTATGTAAATCTTATAACATGGGTTATATGTAATTTCCCTAAATCTTCTGATTTTTAGATTTTGCAAGTCGCATTTTCATATACATCCGGCAACGCTTACGTATCGCCGACCGCCAAATTCTAGTCGGCCTAACTCCGGAAAACTAACCAAGCGCGCACCTTATTCGGGTTAGCTACAAAAGAAAGACTGTAATTTGGCTCCATTGTTCTTCATCGGTTTAAAGCTGTCTCAAAGGTATAGACCGTAGGTACAATTAAATAACGACTATGTCAAATATCATAGTCATTATTTAATTGTACTCCCACGCCTTATACCTATTAACCACAGTGAAGAAATATACCAAAAATGTTATTATTAACTAATTATGCATTAACAATGGTGTTTAATTGAAAGAAAAACATAAAACAAAACAGTAGTAATTAAAACAAAAAAAAAAAAAAAATTTCCTATAAAAAATAGAGATTAAAGGAAAAAGTTTTCATTTAAATCAGGTAAACAACCGCTGGTCATCTGTCATCGACTTCGGCAAACATCGGTTATTTTCGTGTAACTCCTAAAATATTTACACAACGCCATATTGGGTGTGGTTCTTCCTATACATGTACCCTTATCCCACAGAAAAAAATCACTTAAAATGAAAAATACGCTTATAATAATAATTTTACTAGGGAATTAAAATTAATTTAAGCTTGTGAACATTATAAAATTATAGATGAATAAAAAATATAATCTAAAATATGTTTTCTATATAACACCCATATACCATCACGCTATAGGCCCATGTACAAATATGCCGAAAAAAATAGTTTATACCAAAAAAACACAGAATCCTTAAAAATACGGACCTACCTGAGTTTACAGTTATTATCCACATACTCCGTTAAACAGGTACTTAACACACGAAAATCACTCTTCGATATCACACACTTTTAAGCCCTTTTCACTAAACACACTCAAAATAACCACAGAAAATTTCTTGATTCCAAAACCGTTAGAAGTTAGAAATGAACTAAAAAGCGACCAAATATATACGACCGGCGATTAAATTGGTTTTCTATACACGGAAGTTACCGATAAGACCGCTAACACGCTTTACCACAAACAGAAATTATGTATATTATAGATACAGGGTGTTTAAAATACATAAAAACGATTAAAATATAAGTGTTAAAAAGGGTGATTCGAATTTAGCCCAAAATTTCATCACCCTAACGCTGCACACGGCACCACACACCACTCTGCACACGTCACTACAGCTGTCAAGGTATAAAAAAGGATGACACGACGAACGACGAGTCCATTCAGTTCTCGTCGAGACTTTGCAGGTGTCACATCGTAGTACCAGCAGCGTTTAACATAACCTCAAAAATGAGAAATTATTAATTGTGATTAAAGATCATGAAAAAAGTTCCTCGTTTCGGTCTTACCTGAATCGTAAGATGGAATTAAAATAAGAATTCAGTGCCCAGTGATGAAGACCCAATGAAGTGGGTGAAGGGGGCTGTAGAAGACATTTTGAAGAAAGGGACCGAAGGCATAGGCCCAAATGATCAGGTTGGATTCAATTTTTGTTCCAAAGATTTTGCAAGAGGCGATGGATGGATCAATTTTAAAACGGCTAGTGAAGTAACTTTCGACGATGTGTGGAAAATGATATCGGGGATATATCAATCAAACAGCACTGGGTTAAATACCGAAACTTTCTATTGCGATTCAAAACAGTCCAACTTATATAGATGCATTCAAAGCGCTGTCATAATAAACAATATTACTAAAAGTATTAATAAACAAAAATGAGAATAAAAACAAAAAATAAAATAAAAGATAATTTGTGCCTTCCCCGAGCTTTGGTTGTGGCTATTGCGCACGCTGATAAGGATCCTATTTACACTAAAATAAGAAAGGACACAGGAAAAATCCAAACGGAGAAGACCAGGTTATTAATGGAAGCTGTAGGTGTTAATATTCCAGCAGAAGGAGCCGGAATTCCAGAATTACAGAAATTCCAACAGTATTTGGTAGACTACCAAATTATAGTGTACCAGTACGGGTCTAAAGGTCGAGATTTGGTTTTTAAAGGCGAAGAAAAAAACGAAAAAGCTCCACCTACTGTACCATGAAGGGCACTATAACGTCATTACATCATTGACGGCGGCATTTTGTTGTCGTTATTATTGTGAAGAGTGTAACGTTCCTTACAATAGTAAAAATAGACATAGGTGTGGCGGTACATGCGCGGGGTGTCAACAATCTCCCTCCTGCCCAATAGACAATATGAAAATTAAATGCCATGACTGCCTTCGTTCGTTCAGAGGTCCAACATGTTTCGAAAACCATAAGAAACTTGGGTCGGTAGGGAAAAGGTTCGTATGTGCAAGTTTAAGAAATGCCAGATGCCTATCCTATTCAATAAAGGCTGAGTAGACCACATACTTGGCGAGAAGTTCTTTCAGTTGCAAAAAACACCAGCCACAGCCGCACCACTGTTACATGCAGCAAGATACGGTGGGTAACCCATATGAAAACACGTATTTATTTTTACGACCTGGAAACAAGGCAGGAAAAGAAGCTGGAAGACGGAACCATACTTCATGAACCTAACCTATGTGTTTATAGAAAGGTTTGCGACAGTTGTATTGACAAGAACAATAGTGTTGTGTGCCAAAAGTGTGGGGAAAAGACAAAAATGATTAAAAAATAATGCGGTAAATTAATTTAAGGGATATTTTTATACTCAGGGAAACAAATTCAAGGATGTGGTGGTGCTAGCACATAACGGTGGAGGGTTTGACCATCAATTTATTCTAGATCATGTTCTCCAGCAAACAGACCTAACACCTGAACTTATCACCCGAGGTACCAAGTTAGTTCTCATGGTTGTAGGTAACGTCAAATTCCTGGATTCCCTCAATTATTTCCCTATGGCCCTTGCGAAACTACCTAAAGCGTTCGGTTTGACAGAGTTGAAGAAAGGATATTTTCCCCACTTATTCAATACCGTAGGACATCAAAAGTATGTAGGACCAATGCCCGCTATAGAGTATTACGACCCCGATAATATGAAGACTGAAGACAGGGAAAAGTTTATTAAATGGTACCAGGAACGTGTAGCTGAGAACTACATGTTCGATTTCGAGAAGGAGTTTATTGAATATTGCGTATCTGATGTCGACATTCTCACGCAAGCCTCCCTCAAATTCAGAAAACTCATGATAGACGAGGGGAACGTGTGCCCATTTACCGAAGCCTCAACACTACCTAGCACATGCAACAAGATTTTCCGCCGCAATTTCCTCCAACCCGAGACTATAGGTATCATACCGAAAAACGGGTACAGGTTATGCGACAATCAAAGCAAGATCGCTCTCCAATGGTTATTGTGGAAGGAGCAAGAAAGAGGTGTTGAAATTGTACATGCTGCAAAACAACAGGAGAGAGGTGTAAAGTCGTGGTATAAAGTCGATGGGTATTGTAAGGAAACCAAGCAGGTGTTTGAGTTTCACGGATGCTATTACCACGGGTGCCCTAGATGTCACAAGTACGAGCGCCAGGTACCGCTCAAAGACGACCCTACACAGACATTGGATTCCCGGTACGAGAATACAATTACGAAAACCCAGCATTTAACGGGGCAAGGTTACGAGGTGATTGAAATGTGGGAGTGTGATTTCCGACGTGATATGGACGATGAAATCAAGCAATATACCGAAGACCATCCTTTACTTGTCAACTTACCACTAAATCCGCGCGACGCTTTTTACGGGGGTCGCACGGAAAATATGAAGACGTACTACAAGTGCCGGGACGGGGAACAAATCAAATACGTCGATGTCTGCTCACTTTACCCGTGGGTAAACAAGTATGGAAAGTACCCTATAGGACACCCGGAAGTCACGTTTGGGTGAAAAGGTGTAATAAACTTTAACTGCTTGAAAACAAGGACTGATAAATGCCAGAATTTACCACCCCCAACAGTTGATCACCCCTTATGCCGGTTAAATTGAACGATAAACTTCAGTTTCGTGTTGTGTTACACATGCGCAAAAGTCGGTGCTAAAGAATGTAGACATAGTGATGAAGAAAGAACAATTAGCGGTACGTGGGTTATTGACGAAGTGGTGAAGGCGTTGGAAAAAGGATATATAATACTAGACATTCAAGAAATATGGAAATATAAGGTAACCCAATATAATCCGGAGACGAAAGAAGGGGGTTTGTTCAACGGGTAGCATTATAAGTTCTGAAAAATCAAACAGAATCGTCAGGCTGCCATCATACTGACAAAAACACCGGAATCCAAAGATTCATAACGTACTAATACCTGAAAAGG
Source organism: Sitophilus oryzae (assembly GCF_002938485.1). Classification (NCBI taxonomy): domain Eukaryota; kingdom Metazoa; phylum Arthropoda; class Insecta; order Coleoptera; family Curculionidae; genus Sitophilus; species Sitophilus oryzae. The sequence continues at coordinate 1,683,240 of NW_022146698.1, read as the reverse complement.
AAGGCGTTACGCTAAACCCGGAAAAGGTTTCTGTAAATCCTGGTCTTAGGCAACTTGGAAAAGCCGTCATCACATCGTTTTGGGGCAAGTTATGTCAGAGGGAAAACCAGGGAAAGACGTCTATTGTCAACAGACCAGAAGTCTTGTTTTCCATGTTATCTAACCCTGCAACAGATGTCAACTCCATAGTGCCTGTGAACGACGATACCCTGCTGGTAAACTGGGTATTCAAGGATGAAGCCTACGATGTTTTACCAACAGTAAATGTATGTTTGGCAGCCTACACAACAGCCCAGGCCCGGCTGAAATTATACAGTTACCTTGAAAAAGTCGGGGATAACGCTATTTACACAGACACGGATAGCGTTATTTACCTATCGAAGGCAGGGCAAGAAGATATCCCGCTTGGAAATTTTCTTGGTGAAATGACCGATGAGTTGGAGGGGTATGGTGAGGGTAGCTACATTGATGAGTTTGTATCGGGAGGACCTAAGAATTACGCGTATAAGGTATATTCTCCTAAATCCGGGGAGTATTCCATAACGTGTAAGGTTAAAGGTCTCTCCCTAAACTACAACGCCTCTCAAACCATCCAATTTGAAACCATCTATTTAATAAATCCATTTTTTAGCAGAAAGGCCCAACCTATCCCCAATATACATGCAGATACGAGAACTGGGATCACAAGTAATAACCACACATGCAGACCAAAGCTCTACAGGACCGTCTGTCAACAAAACTGGAAATTCACGAGAAGGTGTTCTGTTAACCGTGGTTTTAAAAAAATTAGACATGAGAAAAACTGTATTTAGTTCATACTTTAGTATCATATTATTTGTATATATAGTGTTTTTTTAGTATTATAATTAATTATATTACACACCCAGTCTATATTGGGAACCTCCATTTTATATTTGTATTTTTTTTTTTTTTTGTATTATTTGTATTTTACTTATACAGTCTGTACTTATATAAACCTATATTAGATGTCAGTTTAAGTTCTAATTGTTATCATAAATATTAGGATTTAAAGCTTTATACAGACTATGTAGAAAATTATGTTTTTATATTTATTTGTACTAACACACATTATTATACTTGTATATTATACAGAGTATAGAAATAATGATACTTTAACAGTAATTGTTATGTTTACTATACAAACTGTACTCATACGTATATTAGATTTAGGTTCTTTAGTTAGACGTTGTAGATAAACATTATCATTTTACTGTCACGTTATATTTTATATTAGACATAGAGTGTATAGATAAATAATGTTACATAAACACGAATGTTATTAGGATAATTTCTTGCGCATCCGCCACAACAGCAAAAACTTTATCAGTCTTAACAAGTTCTTCTAGAGAAGAGTAGAGACGCACAGATAAACATTAACACTTTATTATATAGTATACACTAATGTTGTTACTAATACGTTGTTATATTCATCAATATAAGAATTATTAATAACAACCTTTTTTTCTTTATAATCCTACAAACCATTAATAGCTGCAATTACAATTTAAGTATTTTTTCCTAACATAAATAATCATTTTATTATATATTTATTTACACATAAAAAAAATACAAAAAAAAAAAAAAAAAAAAAAAAAAAAAAAAAAAAGATTTTAGTAAAAAAATAGTTTTTTTTTTTATTCTAAATAAAACAATTTTTCATTTCACTGTGTATTTATTTTCCACATTTCTCTCATCTAGAAATTATAAAAAATAGGTAAACAATATTCAATAATCTTCCCAATCAATACTAATTCCTATCTTGAATTATCTCAGCACTTTCACTTCTTCTTCAAAAACAAGATATTAATAGATTTAAATTATTGAGTTAAAATGTTTTATGAATATAATCAATAATATATGAATTAATTACAGTACAAGAACATATTTCTAGCTATGATAAATTACAATTTATTACTGATATTATAAATTGTTCTAATTTCGGCTAACAGTCCAGAGTAAATTCCAAAGTTCACTATACGGGGTGGATCAAGATTCATTTCGTTGTACGTGCAACAGAAGAAATCCTTTTTTATTATTTATGTACCTTTAAACGAAAAACCATATCGACACCTTCCAATTCCTCCTGTATTATGTCATACATCGCCTTATAGGGTAAATACTCTGAATTATAAGGGATTCCATGAACATTGTGAAATATATAATTTTTTTTTTTTTTTTAATAAAATATGTAAATTGGTTAGGTCAAAATGTCAAAACGTATAGTTTCATTTTCTTTTCCATCTTATAATGAATATAATCACTTAGACCATCAAATTTCGGAATGGAAAATCCTTGTACATATATAACAACGAACTTCATCGTATCAATGTCTTGCAGCAACTTATTAAATTAGCGTTCTAACATATCCTGATAAAGGTAAATATTCCATGACTCGATCGTATATGATGATACAAAAGCTCGGGTGTTTCGGTATTTAAATTTATACTTTTATTTTTTTTTTTTTTTTTTTTTTTTTTTTTTTGTTTATATCAATACTAAATATCTTTACATCTATCACATTACTTTTCAGAGCCTCGTTTTGTTTTGAACAATCAATTACAAATAGGGCTCGACTGGCAAAAGCGGTAAAATCTAGCAAAAGCTCGCTATTGATCTTTCCCAAAATACATTTTGAAAAATCCGTATACGTAGAATAGGCTTTAGTAAACTGTCTTGGTTTTAAATAAATCTACCATGATTTCATATGGGTAGCCTCGGAATTTAGAAAAGCTGACATCTGTAATTTTCCAAATTATCGAAATATGCCATCAGCTTTATCTTTTCGATCTTCTTGGAAGAATACAACAACATATCTCGCTCGTTCAGATTCTGCCTTCACTGTCCATACATCTTTTCTCGCCTGTCGTAGTGCAGGTAGTTCATGAATTTCCAATTTCCTAAATCCAATAATACCGGTTTTACCATTGGAAATTCTTCAATACAATGTTTAATTCACAAATCGTTCGGGTAGAATATGTTTAATCTTAACTCGAATTCAAAATGGTATGTCTGCTTTCTTGTTTCCCTCTGAATTAACATAACAATTATCATCCTTTTTGGCACGTACAAGCTTTAATTTCTGCGTTCCCATAATAGCGCTAGTATAATCGGAGAAGACGTTCAATAGGAAATTCAATGGTATAGGATTGACTAAATTATCCTTGTGTATAATTGTAGCAATATGATTTCACAGTACCGTTCGGCCATTTCCATCCCGCCACATCAAGGGCAGTACTTTAATTTTGATTGAGACACAAAAAACTTTTAACGGATACTTATAAACCCGATCTTCGACATTATACGATATACTTTTCCATTCCAATTCATACGTTATCGATTCAAATAGAAATGCTCCAACGTTATTTGTCAGGGAACATTTTCCTGTTTTCACAACTGTCGATACTTCTTCCAAAAATTTCGCCTCAATGTATAATTCAGCTTGGCTAATATCCATAAACACATCCTTTTGATTAATAACAATTTCTATCTCACGCGTTCTTAAATGATTTTGGTGAACGGTTGATACTATGCCATTCTTCTCGAACCAATGATTTCAATCTATCGTTGACGGTTGGTAATATTTGAGTTTCTAACGAGTCCATATCTGCGATAATATGGTAAGCGAAGTATTACTTCTTGACGTAGCTCTGCTTCGGCACGTACAAGTACTAACTATTGATTCTCTGATCTGGTATTAAATAGTAAGTTTAAAGTTATACCATTCTTTTTAAGCCTCCAAACGTATAACAATATCTTCACCTCTAAAGTTGACCGGTCTTAATTCCTATCTAATATATCCAATGCTAATGTTATCAATTAAAATTTCTATTTACTGGAAGATAGATTAGATTCCTGGGTTCAATAATTATACTATAGCCAGGATATACGCTAGGACTAAACTCGTACAGTGTATGAGATGAATTATTAATGTATACGATCCAATACTGAATATGCACTCTATACGTATTGTCTACCACAGAAAAATTTCCACCAAGGTATATCTGATTTGTCAATTATTTGTTGGCACTAAAGACTTGTGAAAATTTAATATTTTCCAAACTATCTTCAGCGTTGAAAATCTAATCTAGAAACACGTTTATTTTCACACTTTAGTGTACTTATTATTAGTAAGTTGTAACTTTATAACGGGTTTACTCTTAGAACTTAGCTCTTTTTGCAAATACTCTTCAATTAAAAAAGGTCCCGAAATCTCCGTAAATCCTGTTGGAATTTCATTATTTCTTTATCTCGTAAACAGAATAATGGAAACTTATTTCACCTGCGTTCAATATTCGGTATGAATTCCAGTTACTTGAGAGAGATCAGACTAGAGAAAACTGTAATCTAGAACTCGAGTTCTATTTGGAGGGATTAATGTCACGCTTAAAACAAGCCTAGAACACCTTATCTAGTGTGAATTCTGAGACATGACTGATTGGAATTAAAACACATGCTTTATAAAACACCCTGTAAAAAAAAAAAAAAAAAAAAAAAAAAAAAAAAAAAAAAAAAATTATAATAATTATATGAAAAATAAAAAAAAATAATATAATATATTTTAACATTTCTTGAAATTATCGAACAATTTAACTAATTTGGGTTAAAATTTCCAATAACTATCAAAAAACACAACTTTACCCTTGTTTTTCTATATGCTACCCAATGAGTTCCATCTCCTTCAATCTCGTCCAAATTTACAACACCACACTCGTTCGTTCTAGGTGTTTGTGGTAGAGCATTTCGCATAAATACTCCTCTGAAGTTGACAATTTTTAATTTCTTTACATATTTCTGTATATCTAGGTTAGAAAAAGGTCGATTGGGTAGCTTTATTGGTAGTTTTTGGCAATTGCTTCTAAGAAAATTAATCATATCCTGCTGATGTTGGGCAAGGTATAATCCGCTTCCTCTTTAACCCAACGCAATGGCTTCCATGGTTTCGTTATGTCGTTGAAATTCCTTTAATTTATCTCTTGCCGCTCGGCTATCTTCTACAGCTTTAGCGACAGAGGCAGCGCCTCCGGTAAGAGCTCCCAAAGCACTTAAGCCTGCGAAGAGCGGAATAAGAGGCAAAATGCCTCCGACTTTAGGTAATGGTATAACTCTAGGTAGTTTAACTTTTCTTCTTCCACCAGCTTGTTTAACACTCATGCGAGCTGCTCTCAGTGCTAGTTTAATATCATCCTTGAGAAGAGTGCCAATAACCATAATGTTTAATATGTCTCTTTACTTTATTAGCAATAAAAGATTTGAAGGGTTTTCGTTTAACACCCATACCAAGCTTTCGTTTTGTTTTCATTGCGTTTGTAACAAGCCACGCAACACTTTTTTCTCCGATATTAGAATCCAAAGCTTTAACTCTTTCCCACGCTTTTTCCTCCAACACTTTATCAGCTTGATGTCGTCGATTCAAATCCTTTTCTTTCGAGTATGCGATATCGTGCTCCTTACACGCTCGATCTAATTCGTTTATACCTGGATCTCCTCTAGCTAATCGTTTAGCAAGCTTTGTTCCCGGACCACAATACTGGTAACCAGGTAAATGAAGTTCAAATGGTAATTTATTGATAGCCCTATTTAAGAGACCTTTACCCTTTGACGTTCTCATTACAACTGAAGACGTGATCGAATAACCAATCGCTCATTAATCGTGAAAAAAAATGAGAAAATTTAAACAGACACAATCGATATTGATGTTTGTAATTTCGATATCGCACAGGGTGATGCTAGAAATCGACATAGCGATCTATTACCAAATACTATAAGTGCTATTAATCTGTGGCCCATGAAAATTCAGGAAAAACAATGTAGTTAGTCTTTTAACAGATCCAAACGTACTTCGGTTTGAGAACGTGTATGTTTACTCAAAGTCTCTCTTTCAATACAAATACACATTTCGCACAGGTTTGTATCGTATTTAAAGTGTAATTTTACTTACGATACAGACTGATAAACTACCTAGTGTATTGACCGTAAACGCCCAAAACGCTCGACTCTGCTTCATATTACGATGATGTAGGCTTGTGAGGAAACAAGATAAAATTTAGAAATTATTTTGCCGAGCTCGTCACAATGCAATCGTCTCGTTTTACCTCTGTCAGACCTATTCAAAGATCCCTAAACAATTGGTCGAGAAATGTCTAAAGAGTATACTTTTCAAGCAACATGATACTAAATCTTAGGCAGTGGTATGAGATCACGTAGAAATTACAGACATCGATAAACATGTTTAAGATAATGTT